>NC_060278.1:99886225-100186225 GCF_021613505.1 Equus quagga
GGCCGGGCCGGGGGCGGGGCCAGCGCCGGACGCCGTTGCCCCCGCCCGCCGACCCCCGCCCGGCCCCGCGGGGAACGCGGCCGCGTGGCGATCGCCCCTCGCCCGGCTCCGAGGGCCTCGCTCGAGCGCAGGCGTGGGCGCGCGTGGGCGCCCGGGTCCCGGAGCCCGGCAGCCGACTGCGGCCCCCAGCTGCGGCGGGAGAGCTGGGATCATAGGCACGAGGGCTCCGTGGTCACCTTCATTCATTCCTTCTTTCCTTCCTTCGTTTACTGGTTTACCGCGTGTGGAACGCCGGACGTACGCCAGACACTGTTCTTGGTGCTGCGGATGCTGCAGAGAACAAAACGGCCAAAATCTCCGGTTTCTTGCAACTTGCGTTCAGATGGGAGGAGAGAAAGAAACATATCGGTTCATAATATCAGATACTGATAAGTGATATGAACACAATAAAACAAAAGAGTGTGTTGGAGGCGGGCTCCTGTGGTCAAGGAAGGCCTGACTGAGCAGCTCACATGAGCTGAGACATAAAAGGGTGAACAGCAGGTGCAAAGGCCCAGAGGTAAAAAAGCCTGATCTGCACGCGGGTAGACTCCCAGGCCAGCATGGATAAAATCCAGTGAGGCAGGGAGAGCTGCAGGCAGCAGGCGGGAGCTCTAGGCAGAATCATAAGGAGTGCAATGATAACAGTGATGTAATTGATAATAGTTAGCAATGTGGCTTTACTTAGCTCATTAAATCCCCACAAAGGCCCTGAGACCCGTGCTCTTGTTATTACTGTTGTAAAAATGAGGAAACCCAGGCTCCTAAAGGGAGAAGCAATTCACCCAAGCCTTGCAGCAAGGGCTAAATCAAGATTGACCTGTCTCCCAAGACAGGTCCTTGGCCGCTAGGTTACAACTTCTTCAGCATTCCAGCCGGCTCCTATTCGCATCTTTCAGGCAAACTGGTATCCTACCCCACAGGATGGTGTGAGACCATATCCAAAATGTTGCCTTAAGATTGGCCCCGCCCAGAAGCCCTCCAAAGGCACTGAGCAGTCCCTGGAGACTCATGGTGAGGGCCCGGAGAACCAGCCCCAACTTCAAGAAGCTGCCAGCAGCAGTGAGGCGGCAGATGTTCCCTGTGTAGACACGTCTGAACCTGGGGCACTGTCTTGGAAGGCCAGAAGCAGTCCGGAGGAGAGAGGACTTTGCAGGGATTCTGTGAGAACCAACAATAATCCTGCTTTATACTCCTAAAGTGATTTATACTTTTTATGGGTTTCCTTGATCCTTTAAGTGAGGGTAGTATAGCTAGGCTGCCCAGGGTTCTTGACTCCCAACTCATCCACTCATACCTGAGTGACCTTAGGCAGGTTGCTTAACCTCTCTGTGCCTCTCAGTAAAATGGGGGACGTTTTTAGTAACAACCACATCAGGTTGTTGTGAGGAGTTGAGTCATACATCCAAAGGCTGGCACGTAGTGAGTGCATGCAACTCTCACCAGTTCCTGCAGCCCGGGGAGATGGGATGGGAGAGAAGAGGCTTAAAGAAGGAACAAAAAAGCAGAGAATTTTGGCTCAGACAGATGAGGTTCAAATCTTGGCTTGGCCTCAACTGGCTGTGTGACGTTAGGCAAATCGCTTACTCCTCTGAGCTCCTATTTGTTACCTGTGAGATGGGCCCAGTCTGCCCACCCACAGGGATGTGATGTGGAAGAAGTAGGATGGCAGAGGGGAGGCCCTGGACCAGAAATCCCAAACCAGCTGGAATAATCTGACCTGCAACTTCTTTTATTTGGCCCGCCATGTTTTAATAAACCTTTATTGTTTAATGTTTAATAAACCTTTTCAAACATACAGAAAAGTTGAAAGAATAGTACAGGAACACCTGTCCATTCTCCACCTGCATGCAACAATTGTTATTTTTCCAGATTTATCTATATTCATATGTACAGTTTTTTTTCTGCATTATTTAAAAGTAGGGTGCTGTCTTACTGGTCCTTCGTACCTCAATACTTCCGCAGAAGTCCTAGGAAAACTGACATTCTCCTACATAACCACAATAATATTGTGACACCTGGAAAAATGAACACCCATACCATAATATCCTGGGATATCCAATCCATTCCCAAATTTCCCCATTTCTTTAAAGAATGTCTTTTAAAGCTGTTTTTTTTTCCTCTAACATTATCAAATCAAGGCTTACACATTGCATTTGGAATTATTTCCATAGTATTTGTTTATCTACAACAGTCCTTCTACCTTTTTTTTCCATCATTTCCCTCCAACATTTTATTTAAAACATGTTTAAACCTGTAGGGAAGTGGAAAGAATTGTACAATGAACACCCACCATGCAAGGTTTTGTTTAATTGAACTAGTGCCAGGTCAATGGGATTTCCACGTGGGAAAAAGAAGCTTCTGCCTGCCTCGCACTGGCCACAAAATCAACTCAAGATGGATTGTAAATCAGAATGGGAACAATAAAACAGCTTTTAGGCAAAAACATAGAAGAATACTTTTATGGCCTTGGAGTTGGCAAAGATCTCTCAAAGAGGACACAAATACCAACCCAAAGGGAAAAATCTGATAAATTGGGCTATGTTAAAATAAGAATTTCTCTTCATCGAAAGAGACCATTAAGGGAAAGAATAGGCTGCACGGTAGGAGAAGAAATAGAAATATATGGCTGATAACTCAAATCCAGCCAACAACCCAATAAGGAAAAAAAAAACAAGCAAAAGACTTGAAGAGGCATTCATAAAAGAAGATATCCAAATGGCCAATAAGTATATGAAAAGTGCTTGTGTTTGTCTTCTGAAAAGACAGACTGTGGGGCGCTGGATCTGAGGACGAGAAGGAGCGCGTGGTGCCAAGCCCGACTTTGAACGGCCGAGGAGAAGAGCATGAGTCTGCCAAGGAGACGGAGAAGTAGGTGGCGAAGCCAGGAGTCCGGGTGCTCTGGGAGCCGAGGGGAGAGGTGCCTCTGCCCGTAACAGAGGCTCTCGCAGGCCAGGGGCAGGACCGACGGGAAAGTGAAAAGCTATGTAGGATGCTGTCAGGGCGGGACTCATGTGGCCGGCAGTCAGGGGAGGCGTCCTGCTAGATTCTGATGACCTTTGAAGGGGAGTTGAGACAGGCTTGCTCGAGGTGGGCTGTGAGAGGAGGGCTGCCTGGCTGGAGCATCTGGTCCCTCCAGGGGAAAAGAAAAGGGGAGGGGTGAGGCCAGAGGGGCTGCCCCTGTGGCTCAGCAGGAGCCCCTGAGTCAGAAAGATCTGGTGACCAACCAGTCCTGCCTCTTCCTCGCCCTCACTCTGTGATCTCAGCAAGTCATTTCCCCTGTCTGAGCTTCTGTTTCCACGTCTGCAAAATGGGGATAGTACAGTTCCTCCTTCCCAGAGTCACTGTGGGGATTTGAGATAGCGACTGTAAAGTGTCTGGCATGTAGCAGGTGCTCAGTCAGTGGGATCTGTTGCTATTCTCTGCTTTTTCCTATGAGCCATAGGGAGCCCTTGAAAGTTTTAGAGGAGGGGAGTGGCCAAAAGAAAGGGAGGTCCCTGGAGAAATTCCAGGAGAGCACAAGTTGGGCCTCATGTGCATGTCAACACCCAGTTACATGCTTGCCCAAATCAAACACAGAAAAGGATCCACAGCCTAAAGTAAGTCAAAAGTAACCCCATGCCCTGCCCACCCCTTCAGACTCTTCTAGAGAAGTTTCCAGGCACTCGCCGTTGCACAATCCATAAACACTAATCACAGGTAGTGTGATAACATCACAGAGCAATGACTATCTCAGTTCAAACTCCCAGAGGCAGTGAACAGATAAAGATCGCTGACATGCGCGGAACGCTCTCCAGGTCCCAGGAGCCTTGGCATCCAGTGCCTCCAGTGCCAGGCACGCCTGTTGACTGAGCGTTGACCCTGGTAACCTCCAGCCAGGAAACTGAGACTCAGAGCAGAAGCGACAGGCATCACTTCCTGCCAGCAGCTTTAAGACCCACTGCATCCTTACACCACTCTTTTCTCTCTGCCACAGCAGTCATCAGTGTTCCCCAGAGCAGCTGCCCCACTCGCTGGTGGAAGTTTCCCCAACCCCATCTGGCCATCATCTGATGAACATGTCACGTGAGCAAGAAACAAAACTTTGCTTTAAGCCTCTGAGATATAGGGGCTGTTTGTTACTACAATGTAACCTGGCTTACCCCAAGTGATCATGAAAATATTCTCCTGCCACTTGCTTTCTCCTGACATTATTTTTATAAGACGTATCCACAATGGGGGGCCAGCCCCGTGGCCGAGTGGTTAAGTTCCTGTGCTCTGCTCTGGTGGCCCAGGGTTTCACTGGTTCGGATCCTGGGCACGGACATGGCACTGCTCATCAGGCCATGCTGTGGCAGCATCCCACATGCCACAACTAGAAGGACCCACAACTAAAAATACACAACTATGTACCTGGGGGCTTTGGGGAGAAGAAAAGAAAAAAAAAAAGGATTGATAACAGATGTTAGCTCAGGTGCCAATCTTTACAAAATAAAAATAAATAAAAAGACATATCTACAGTGAAACATGTAGCTCGAGTTTATTCATTTTCATTGCTGAATATATTCATCATATAATTAGGCCACACATTTTAAAGTCTTTTTTCCTAATGATATCTGTTTAGGTTGTTTCCAACTTTTTGCTATTCCTGGTCCATAGATCCTTAGCCACAATTCAAAATCTAAAAAATTCTACAACTTAAAAATTTTTTCCTAATTTATTTGGCAGCAAGACCTGACCTGACCTGAACTTCTTTAGTGGCAAAGCCCACCCTCAGTAGACAGAGAGCTATCAATAATCTTCATCATACTTGATATGACTATATGTCCCACTGAGGAAATATTTAGATTATTACTTACAGGGTGACCCATCCCTCTCGAAGGGTGTTTTATATATATATATTCAGTATATGTACCATGTTACCTTTCAAAATTCTGACATACATTTTCTACATTGCAAAACACATCTGGCCCCAAGAAGCTTGGATAGGGGGTGGTGGCCCAGTACCGACACTGCTGCAATGAACATCTTTAGCAGAGTGTGTTTTCCAAAGCTGGCCTCAACAGTATTTCCCATCCCCATGCTCTTCCAGAACTTTTTAAAATTCCCCTCCCTTTGAATCTGGGTGGGACTGTGAATCACTTATAGCCAATGAAAAGTAATAGAAATGACAGTGCACAACTTGTGAGGAAATGCGACTTCTGACTTGTTGGTTGGGACCTTCTCCTTTGGAGCCTTTGGCCACCACGCTGTGAGGACGCCCAGGCCACATGCAGAGGCCACGTACAGGTGCTCTGGTCAATGGCCCCAGTGGACAGCCAGCATCAATCACCAGACATGGGAGAGCACAAACCTTTAGATATTCCAGCCCCCAATTCTCAAGTTATCCTGAACCTTCAAGTCTTCCCAGCTGAAGCCCCAGACGAGCTGTGCTCTTTCCAAATCTAGGAGCATGATACAATGGTTCTTGTTTACACCACTAAGTTTGGGGTGGCTTGTTATGCAGCAATAGTGACCCTGACAGTGGCCTTCTGTATGCATCCTGTGCAGCAGGGCAAGAGTTTCTCCAGAACACACGCATGCAAAGAGTGGGTTTGCTGAGCGGTGTGGGAGGCACACCTTCTGCTTAACCGACTAATTCCAAATTGTTCACCAAAATGGGTGTGCCAATTTGCATTCCCTCAGCAGTGAATGAGGGCTCCCGTAACTTCCTGCCTCGCCCACAGTTGCTGTGATCAGGGCTCTGCCCCTCTGCCACAAAACCCCTCTGAAGAGAGAGAGTAAGAGATGAAGAACTGCAGTGAAACAGTCAGCAACAGGCCTCCGGGAGCCTTGGTTCCATGGAGGGCAGTATCTGCAGTCAGACGACTGATTTCTCTCCCTTTCCTAAATTCTGCCACTGTCTTTTCTAAGGCCTAAGATATGACAGTGTTGCTCCTGGGGAGTATTAACTGATAAAAGTGATTCTCTCTCAACAAATGTTTATCAAGTTACCAAACTAGGTGCCAGGCATTCTTCTAAATGCTAAGAGAAAATGATGATGATGACGACGACGACGATGATGATGATGATGTCTAGGTACCAGGCATTTGTTGAACTTTTTTAGCCACTTAACGTCCATTCACCTTCTGCAACAGGTCCAATGTCCTGCTCCTCTTGCTTTCAGTTGTGTGGCTCTCTGGGGTTGCTGACTCTGTTACAGGGGCCAGCTTGGTCAGTCAGAACATTGCATTCCTCTAGTAGTAATGATTGGCTCAGGGTTGGGCAGACTGGTCAGAGCCAATGAGACTCAATTCTCAGATGTTTAAATATATGCTTTTGGAGAAGCCAACTTTCTCTTTCATCGTAGGTATAAATATGAAAGGTCATGAGGCTGGCGCAGTGGCAGCCATTTTATCAACATGTGGAGCCTGGTAATGAAACCGGCGTATGGAGAAAGAGTGATGCAAGCAACAAAGAGAAACTGAGTCCTGATGACATAATTTGAGTCCTGAATCCAGCCAGTCCTGGCTTGCTATAATTTTCCCCCCAGTTTTGTACCTGCTGAGATTGTTCTGTCTTGTTTTGTTTTTAACTGAAGTATAACCTATATATAGAAAAATACATGTCACATGCATACAGATCACTGAATTTTTAAAACTGAATATACCCATTTAACAAGCACTAACATCAAGAAATAGAACATCACTGGCACTCACTTTATATAAATGGAATCATAGTCCATACTGTCATGTCTGACTTCTTTTGCTCAGCATTATGTTTGTGAATTCATCCATGTTGGTGAGGTTGTAAGTCATTCGTTTTAATTGCTGAATTTAACTGCTGAATTCCATTGTGTGAATATACCACAGTTTATCACCCAGTCAAACGTTATCCAGCATTTGAGTGGATTCTAGTTGCAGGCTGCTGTAAATAATGCTGCCACATAGTCTCTAGGACAGTGGTTGTCATACTAGTAAACTACTCTCTTGACATAATGGACTTTCAACTCAAACTAGCTTAAGCAAAAAGGGCATTTATTGACTCAAATGACTATAATGGCCTGAAGCAGAGCTATGTGGCTTCAGGCATAGCTGGATCCAGTGGCTCACGTGATACCACAGCACTCAATTTCTTTCCATACCTTAGCTCTGCTTTCCTCTGGGTTGGCTTCATCAGATTCACCTGCTCCCCCTGACCAGGTGGTCCCCACAGCTAAGGAATCCCCAGCCAAAAGAAGAGAGTTTTTATGATCAAGTCTCATTGGCCTGGCTTCAGTCACATGTCCATCCCTGAACCAATCACTGTGACTAAGGGGATGGAGTGTGCTATATGGCCAGATCTGGTCATATACCCACCCCTGGAGCCAGGGGGCAAGATCAGCTTCATATGAACCATGTGGCCGATAGTGGGAGAGGTGGGTCCCCAGAGGGAAGCCAAGGTGCAGTTACTCCAGTGGAATAGATGCTGGGCAGGTAAAAACAACAGAGATTTGTGGACCATGCCAAGCATTTCTTTATGCCTTCCTGCATTTACATGCTCTGTTTCTGCCACCAAGAAGGCCTGTATTCTCATTTTTATCATCCTGTAAGACCCAGCTCAAGTATTTTCCCCATCAGGAGATATCCGAGAATCCTTGGTCTGGATACTTGGATGGGTACCCTCAGCCTCCATTTTGCTCTCCTGCTATTGGAAGAGTCTCAAAACCTTAAAATGGCATTCCACAGACTCCCTTGCAGCTAGGAGGCCAGTGGTAAATTAAGTTCTGTCAATTAGATGCATTTGCATGAAATCTGGACGGTGAAAGGGAGGCAGTGGCCCTCTTCCTGTGACTGTGGCAGCTGACCAGCCAGCTCTGGCAAATGGGAGGAGCGTGTGCAGTGGAATCCACTATCTAGTCCCCAGTTTGGAGGGTGTGAAGCAGTAGGATGTGGCACTGGTGATGGCAGGAGCAGCAGCAGTTGGATGACCTCTGGAGCATGGCCATGGTGGAGGAACCTTAAAACCAAAATGGTGGACCGGCCTGGTGGTGTAGTGGTTGAGTTCGCATGCTGCGCTTCAGTGGCCCAGGGTTCGTGGGTTCAGATCCCAGGCATGGACTTACACACCAGTCATCAAGCCATGCTGTGGCTGTGTCCCCCATACAAAATAGAGGAAGACTGGCACAGATGTTAGCTCGGGGCCAATCTTCCTCACCAAAACAAAAGTCCAAAATGGTAACCCCAACCATTCTTCCAGTTTTCGTGATGATTCTGTAAGTGCCTAAGTCCCTGTATGAAATCCCTTTTTGCCTGAGATACCTGGAGTGGTTTCTATTTCCTGAACTAAAATCCTGCTGATAAAATTCTCTCATGTAGAGTGACCGTAGACACCTCTGTTGGAGAACTAGTCACACCGCTTTATGTGAACATATGTACACATGGGTGTGTGTTCTTGTGTAGATTATGATTAAACAAGCACTTAGCACTTCCTCTGTATCAGGTCCTATTCTAAGCACTTTATAAATAGTAACTTAATCCTTGCAACAACATCTTGATACTGTTGCCAGCCTTGTCCACAGATGAGGAAACTGAAATCTAGAAGGATTAAGGAACTTGCCCAAAGTCACACAACTGGTTTCTTATAAATTACGCGACAGTTTTGGCTGGATGGATGATGCATTTCCCTGAGGGCAAGTGCTGTCTCTTTTTCTGCTTTGCACCCTCAGTGCCTAAATCAGGGCCTGGCGCATGGTAGTTCTTTGGTAAATATTAGTTGAATGAATAAAAATGAAACTGTTTATGAATTCAACTGAGTTTGCTCTGAGAAAACAAAAAATTACCCAAAAAATCCAAACATTAAAAAAACATGGGGGGTATTTTTTCCTGCAGAGCATGGGTAAGCAAACTTTTGTAAAGGGCCAGATAGTAAATATTTTTGCTCTTCCAGTCCGTACGTTCTCTGTCACAACCAGTTAATTCTGCTATTGTAGCAAAAACGCAGCTGTAGACATGTGGCCGTGTTCCTATGAAACTTTATTTTCAAAGACAGGCAGTGGGCCAGATTTAGCCCATGGGTTGTAACTTGGTAAGCCCTTCGCTAGAGAATGAGTTTTTATTTTATCAAAGTATTTACTACAGATAAGTGAGCTTAGTAAGATCAATCGGGACCTTAATTTTTGCTTTGTTTTGAAAAATTGATTTTATAAGCCACCGCCCTTCAGTTTATCCTATTTACTCCCTTCACTATATGAAGTTTCCTAGAACATAATTTTCATCACGTCACCCTTCTACTTCCAAAACTATGGCGGCTCCCTACAGCTTATAGACAAAGCCTAATCTTCATTTGAACTTGAAGACCCTCCGTGACCTGGCCACGACCCTTTGCATCTCTCACTTTCCTCCAACATGTTAGTGAAGATGTAGAGTAAACATTTCAAGTTTTGTAGTGAGGAATGTGGTTAGTAACGTTCCACGATTCCATACCATAGGGGCTCGGTCAACTTTCCATGATTCTACACAGAAGAAGGGTGTTCAGCTAACATTCCTTGAGACTATACAAATGAGGAAGTTCTGTAGACATTCCATAATGACAAGCAAAGAAGCTCTGTAAATATTCAATGATTTTAGATACAGCCAGGTGTTCTGCAAACAGTACAAGATTCAGGTCAAAGAAGGGGCTCTGCAAACATTCCATGATTCTGTATATATGAAGGTGTGCCTCAAAAACAGTTCATAATTTTATATACAGGAAGGAAAGGTTGTTCGAACACCCTAAAATCCTGTATATAGGAAGTGTTGTATAAACATTTTACGATTTTATACGTAGGAGGAGACTTTACAAATATTACATAATTCTATGGGTAGAAAAGGGCGGTGTAGATCTTCCTTGATTTTCCAATGTGCTCTGCAGACATTTGATGATCCTGGAGAGGGTTCTGCAAGCAATTAATGATTCTACTCAGAGCAGGGTGTTCATCTCCCTGATCCCACCTTGAATAGGGGTGCTCTGGAAGTATTCCAGGGTACTAAACATGGGAAACTCTGCCTGTAGCTGATGATGCTACAGATAGGGGGGTGTTCTGTAAATATCCCCTGATTTCACACAGAGGATGAGGCAGGGCAAACACGCAACGACCATACACCCAAGATGGTATTCCACAAGTATCTCACGATTTTATATGGAGGAGGGGTTCAGAAGACATCTCAAGATTTTACACGGATGAAGGGGCTCCTGCAAACACGCCTCGATTCTGCCAAGAAGACAAAGAATCTCCGCAAATACCCCTCGATGTGACACAGAGGGAGGATTTGGAAGCAGCTGATGATTTAATGCACAGCGAGGTGCTTGGCAAGGGTTTGGGGAGTCTGTGGGCTGTAATGGGCTTGGCAAATCTGGTCTATGTAGGAAAGCTGGAGGCCTGGGCAGTTTGACCAATGGACGTCACAGGCCAGACCCAGAGTCTCTGAATATTTCAAGGGCACATAAAGACATTTGAGACCTGAAAAACAATATTGACTCCAAAATACAAAAAAGAAGCAGCCAAAATTTAAAGTAGTCAATGTTTAATTAAAATGTCTACAAAATATAATAGTAGGCCAACTAGTCAACAGCCTCTGAACTCACATGGTTACATCTAATTGTGTCTACTAGGCCACGGGGTGCATTTTGTTATGCTTAATAGAGTGTAGATGGAGCCTTAAAAAGTAACAATGCCAGAGGCCCAGAAAGATCCTAAAGTGGCCCTAGATGGGGAAGTTGCTGGAAAGTTCCCGTGGGAAGGTCAGAGGATTCCCATCTCCAAGCCACTTGCTGCCCCTGTCCAGCCCAGCTCCAGAACAGAACGCTGGCATTCCAAAGCTGGGCTCAGTTCATTCTCTGTGGGGGTGAGAAAATATCCCAACTCCCAAGAGATGGACAGGGCTCCAAACATCACCCACTCATTGGAGGAAGGGCTGCCCGTGTCGGCAACAGGGAAAGCCAATTAGCCAAGGACATTACATTGTGGCAGGTGTCTGGAGGAATCAGATGTTGTCATGGTCTCAGGAAGGAAAAGCAGCTGTTTCTGCTTCTCCCTCCCCCTCCTGTAGCATCTCCTGAGTCCCAGGGGAGGGCTCTGAGCCATCAGCAGAGTTATGGGGGCCAGAGGGAGGAGCTGCCACAGCTAAGCCCCAGGGTCACAGGCAGGAATGAAGAGTCTCGATCAAAGGCAGGGAGAGAAAATCTGAGTCTAGGGTCTTAACATCCCAGAGCCTGGTCACAGTCAATCAACCCCCATGACAGCAAACGTAACATTGCCCTGAGCTCAAGGCCACAAGATGGGCAGAGGTTACAGCTATGTTTCCCAATTTTCTTAACCCGTACCCCGTTTCAATGAACATAAAAGCATCTCGCTCTCCTTTGGCATCATTTTAGATTTCAAACATCTTTTGTCTTCAAAAACTCTAAAATGATTAAAGGAGTATATAGAAGAATATCTTTATGACCTTGGAAAAAAAGGGATTTCCTAAACCAGGCACAAAAGCACAAACTATAAAGGAAAAGATTAATATATTGGACTATATCAAAATTGAATATTCCTCTATGACAAAAGACCTTGCAAAGGGAAAAGACAAGTGACGAGTTGGGAGAAGATATTCACAACCAATATAACAGAGAAATTATAGCCAGAATTTATAAAGAACTCTTACAGATGAATAAGAAAAAAAAGACAGTCACCCCAATGAAAACGGACTAAAGGATTTGAAAAGGCATTTCTGTGAGAAGAGGAAACCCAAATTGCCCATAAACATGTGAAAAGATGCCCAGTCTCAGGATTAATCAGGGAAATGCAAATTAGAACCAGAATCAGATGCTGTTTTACATCCAGAGATTGACAGAGATTCTACTCCTAGGCATGTGCTCCAAAGACATTCTGGCACCAGAGCGTGAGGAGATATACACAAGGGTGTTGACTGCAGCATTGACGTAACAGTGAAAAATTGCAGCAGCCTAAGTTCCGTTATTAGGGGAGCAGGCTAATAAAATGTGGTTTTACTAGTCACGTGATGGCTTACCATGTAGCAGTTAAAATAAATACAGTAGAGCTTCTCTATGTTGCAATAATAACGTTGTGAGAAAACAGCAAGCTACAGGATAACATCTGGCTGAATTATAAAACATATAAACAAGGAAACTATAAATATTAGAAGAAAATATGAAAGAGGGCTTTCTAACTATGATTCAAAGTCCAGAAGCCATAGAAGAAAAGATCGATAAATTTGATTAGACTAACAAAAAAAACCTTTACGGGGCCAGCCTGGTGGTGCCGTGCTTGGGTTTGCACGTTCTGCTTCGGTGGCCCGGGGTTCACCAGTTCAGATCCCAGGTGTAGACCCGTGCACCGCTTGTCAAGCCATGCTGTGGCGGGTGTCCCACACATGAGGTGGAGGAGGATGGGCACAGATCTTGGCTCAGGACCTGTCTTCCTCAGGGAGGGGGAAGAAAAGGATTCACAGCAGATGTTAGCTCAGGGCTAATCTTCCCCAGGGGGTAAAAAAACCTTTATGGCAAAAAGAAACAGAGAGAGATCGCAAAAGAGAGAGAGGGAAAGAAAAAACCACCAGATGCAAAGTCAAAACAAATGACAAACCGGGGAAAAATGCTCACAGTTCATACCACAAAGAACTACTCTCTCTCATGTAAGAAGAGTTCTTAGAGGCAGATAAGAAAAATGGACAACAACCCAATAGACAAATGAATAAAGGATGTAAATAGACAGTTCATCGAAAAGGAAATTCAAATGGCTTTTAAACATATGAAAAGCTGCTTAGCCTCTCTCATTCTAAGAAATGCAAATGAAAACTACAAGAACCGCCATATTCCATCTATCCTGTTGGCAAAGTTCCAGAATCTTGATCACAGGCTGAGTGGCAAGAGTTTGAGGCAACAGGCACATTCATGATTCCCGGTGGGGCATCACATAATCGGCCCACCCTCTTTGAAGAACAATTTGGCAAAATCTATCCAAGTGATAAATGCGTATACCTTTTTCATCCAGCAATTCCATTTCTGGGAATTTATCCTACAAACAATCCTATGTATGTGTGAGATGACATTTGTATGGAATTATTTACCAAAAGCATGGGTCATAATAGCAAAAAAAAAAAAAAAAAAAAAACATCGTTGTCCATTAAGAAGAAACTAGAGAAATAAATTGTAATCCATCAGGTAACAGAATACTATGCAGCAGTGAAAAAGGAATGATGACCCTCTCTACATACTGATATGGAAAAGTCTCTAAGATACATTATTACCTGAAAAAGAAAGAATGATAGTGTCTACCTTGAATAAAAACAGTAGGAAAACAAGAATTTGTGTTTTTATTTGCTCACATATGCAAAAACAAACTCTAAATGAACACATAGGAAAATAAAACAATAGTTACCTGTTGCACGGGGAGGCAACCATAAGAATTATTATCCATTTAGGGATTAAATGTAAAAACAATGAAAGCGCACACATACACACACACTGCAGGTCAGTTCATGCCTCTTCTCTGCTTAAAAGCCTGCGCGAGCTGCCCCCTGAAGCCATAGTCTGCAGGTCCTGCACGATCGGGTACCAGCCTTTCTCTCCAACCCCATTTTGTCGCACTATCCTCACCTTTCTTCACTGCTTTCTTTTTAACAGGTGATAAGTCTTTTAAAGAAAATTAAACTGGATGATATTCTAGAGGCTAGAGGGATACTTTATTTTATTCTTTTAGCCCTTTTTTTATTAAGGTAACACTGGTTTATAACATTATATAAATTTCATGTGTACATCATTATATTTCGATTCCTGTGTAGATTGCATCATGTTCGCCACCCAAAGACTAGTTACAATCCATCACCGCACACATGAGTCTAATCACCTCTTTCGCCCACCTCCCTCCCCCTTCCCCTCTGGTAACCACCAATCCAATCTCTGTCTCTATGTGTTTGTTTGTTTTCATTTTTATCTTCTACTTATGAGTGAAATCAAATGATATTTGACTTTCTCCCTCAGATTTATTTCACTTGGCATAATACCCTCAAGGTCCATCTATGTTGTTGAAATTGGCAAGATTTCATCCTTTTTCACAGCTGTGCTGTATTCCATTGTGTGTATTTACCACATCTTCTTTATCCATTCAGCCATTGATGGACACCTAGGTTGCTTCCAAGTCTTGGCTACTGTGAATAATGCTGCAATGAACATAGGGGTGCACATATCTTTATAAGTTCGTGTTTTCATGTTCTTTGGATAAATACCCAGCAGTGGAATAGCTGGATCGTATGGTAGTTCTATTCTTCATTTTTTGAGGAATCTCCATACTGTTTTCCATAGTGGCTGCACCAGTTTGCACTCCCAACAGCAGTGTATGAGGGTTCCCTTCTCTCCACATCCTCTCCAACACTTGTTGTTTCTTGTCTTGTTAATTATAGCCATTCTGATGGGCATGAGGTGATATCTTGTTGTAGTTTTGATCTGCATTTCCCTAATACTTAGTGATGTTGAATATCTTTTCATGTGCCTGTTGGCCATCTCTATATCTTTGGAAAAATATCTGTTCGGATCTTTTGTCCATTTTTTAATTGAGTTGTTAGTTTTCTGTTGTTGAGATGAATGAGTTCTTTGTATATTTTGGATATTAACCCCTTATGGTTTGCAAATATCTTCTCCCAATTTTTAGGTTGTCTTTTCGTTTTGTTGATGGTTTCCTTTGCTGTGCAGAAGCTTTTTAGTTTGATGTAGTCGCATTTGCTCATTTTTTTCTACTGTTTCCCTTGCCCGGTCAGACATGGGACTTGAAAATATGCTGCTAAAACTGATGTCAAAGAGTGTATTGTGGGGGCCAGCCTCGTGGCTGAGTGGTTAAGTTCACGTGCTCTGCTTCGGCAGCCTGGGGTTTCACCGGTTCAGATCCTGGGCGTGGACACGACACCACTTGTCAAGCCATGCTGAGGCAGCATCCCACATGCCACAACTAGAAGGACCCACAACTAAAAATACCCACGTATGTGCCAGGGGTCTTTGAGGAGAAAAAGGAAAAATAAAATCTTTAAAAAAAAAAAGAAGAGCGTACTGTGTGTGTTTTCTGGTAGAAGTTTTATGGTTTCAGGTCTTACGTTCAAGCCTTTAATCCATTTTGAGTTGATTTTTGTGCATGATGTAAGATAATGGTCTCCTTTTCTTCTTTTGCATGTGGCTGTCCAGTTTTCCCAACACCATTTATTGAAGAGACTTTCCTTTCTCCATTGTATGTTCTTGGTCCCTTTGTCGAAAATTAGCTGTCCATAGATGTGTGTTTTTATTTCTAGGCTCTCGATTCTGTTCCATTGATCTGTGTGTCTGTTTTTGTGCCAATACCATGCTGTTTTGATTACTATAGCTTTGTAGTATATTTTGAAATCAGGAAGTGTGGTACCTCCAGCTTTGGGGTTTTTTGTTTGTTTGTTTGTTTTGGTGAGGAAGATTGGCCCTGAGCTAACATCCGCTGCTAATCTTCCTCCTTTTGCTTGAGGAAGATTGTTGCTGAGCTAACATCTGTGCCAGTCTTCCTCTGTGTTGTATGTGGGACGCCTCCACAGCATTGATGGATGAGCAGCGTGTAGGTCCGCACCTGGGACCCAAAGCTGCAAACCCTGGGCTGCCAAAGCAGAGCCTGCGGACTTAACCACTGAGCCACCAGGCCAGCCCTCCAGCTTTGCTCTTTTGTCTCAGGATGCCTTCGGCTATTCGGACTCTTTTGTTGTTCCACATAACCTTCACCTCTTTCTATACATATATATACTCATACAGTTGTGTGACTCACAAAAAACAAAAGGTATAAAAGGTATCCAAAAATTGGAATCCTCATCCACCGCGGGTGGGAACGTAAAATGGCGCCGCTACTTTGGAAAACAGCCTGGCAGTTCCTCAGTTAAACGGAGTTAGCACAGGACCCAGAAGTTTCCCTCCTAGGCTTATATACCCAAAAGAATTGAAAATGTGTCTGCACAAACACTTGTACGCAAACGTTCGTAGCAGCATTAGTCGCAAGAGCCAAAAAGTGGGAACCTCTAATGCACGTCATTAAGTGAAAGACGCCAACCCGAAAGGGCTGTGTTCTGTATGATTCTGGTTATAGGACATTCTGGAAAAGACAAACCCATGGAGCGGGTGTAAAGATCAGGGGTTGGGGGGGTGGGGGTGGGCAGAAAGATGAACAGGCGGAGTGCAGAGGATTTTTAGGGTGGTGAACATAGTCTGTGTGATATTATAATGATGGCTACATGTCTTTACGCTTTTGTCCAAACCTGTAGAATGTACGACACCAAGAGCGAATGTAGGGCCCTAAGGTGGACTACAGACTCTGGGTGATCATGGTCTGTCTGTGTAGCTTCGTCCTTGTACCCTGCTGGTGAGTGATGCTGATGATGGGGGCGCTATGCATGTGTGGGGGCAAGAGACATATAGGAAATCTCTGTACCTCCCTCTCAATTTTGTTGTGAATCTAAAACTGCTCTAAAAAATAAAATCTTAAACACACACAGTCCTCAAGATGGAAAAAGATGTAATTTTTAAAAAAATTTATTGAATGAGTTGGTGAGGGAGGTAAGACTGGAGGTCACTTGTAGCCAAACCAGATGGCAAGCTGCGACCAGCAAAGTGGCCCCTGGAAAGACTGAGCAGGCTGGGGAAAAGCAAATCCAAATGTGTCCTTCCTTTGCTCAAGAGTCTTCCATAGCTCCCCAGTACCCTCCAGAGAAAATCCAGACACTCTTACATGTCTGCCGGGCCCTTCATGACTGGTCTCTTCCCACTTCTCACTCCTCCCTCATTTTCCACTCAATGTCTCTTCTTAGGAACGTGGACCTCTCTGATTTTCTTCATGTCCCTCGAATGAGCCACTCTCTCTCTCTCTCTCTGGGTCACACTTTTTCCCTGAGACCCTCCCCTCCCCTTCCCACTCTCTTAGGCTGACAGACAGCTACACACCCTGCTGGCTGGGAGCGGCTGCAGTGGAGGGAGGGGGCGGGAGGAAGGAGGGCAGAGGTAAGGGGGGGGGCCACAGGAGGCCTTGTGGCTCATAGGGAGGCTTTTAGGCCACAGGAGGTTTGTGAGCAGAGATGTGGTCTGACTTAGGACTCCTTTGCCTTCTTGGGAGAGGCTGGCGAGGGCAGAAGCAGGAAGACGCAACGCCCTCAAGCAGAACTAACCCCCACTTGGTCTGTGCACCCAGAACATGTGCATGGACTGCTTTAAACAAGCGAAAGCCTTTATTTCTTTTGTTTTATGTTCTACTTGACCGTAAGCAGCAGGTGCTCAAGCTTAGTGGTTCAGACGGAGGGCTCTGGAAGCCAGCCTCTGGGTGGAGGCCCAGCCTCTCCACTTAGGTGTTATTAATAATCTGGTGTTATTTAACTTGTTGGAACCTCAGTTTTTTTCATCTGTAAAATGGGGTTGAAGGGCCGGTCTGGCGGCGTAGTGTTCAGTGCCCATCTCCACTTCCGCGGCCTGGGGTGCGCAGGTTTGCATCCCGGGCACAGACCTACATACCACTTGTCAAGCCATGCTGTGGTAATGTCCCACATACAAAATAGAGGAAGACTGGCACAGATGTTAGCTCAGGGCCAATCTTCCTCACCAAAAAAAAAAAAAAAAATGGAGTTCATAAATCATACTGGCCTCCTCCTAATCCCATGAGTTAATTCACTTAAAGTGTGCCAGGAGCGTGGTCAGTGCTCAATAAATAATCTGGGTGCACAGAGGCAGCCCTCAGGCAAAGTTTGCTGGAGATTCAACCTCTGCTGACTGAGAGGTCTCCCCACCTCCCCTCCTCCCCCTCATCCTCCCCTCCTCCCCCTCATCCTCCCCTCCTCCCTTCCTCCTCCCCCTCCTCCCCCTCGGTTTGACATGATTCTTGCATAGGTTCCTGCAAAGTCTTTCCATGTTAACACTTCCGACGGACTCCAATGATCCATGGCTTCCTGGACAGTGGAGAGACTTGTGGAAGCATCCAACCACAGGACAGAAGGGCTGGCGACGCCTCAGAACCCTTGTCTAACGCACCTTGAGATAAAGAAATGAGGGACCAGAGAGGTTAAGCCACTCGGCACAGGGCACATAAGTTAGCGACAGAACAAGGCAGGAATCCAGGTTTCCTCTCTGCCAGGCTGAGGTGCTTCTCTTTCCTTTTATAAATTTTTAATTACACAAGTAAGGTGGTCTCCTTGTTTTTAAAAAATGCGGGTAAGTGTGAAAAATGGCTTTAGTGACCACCCTGTGCCATCTGCCAACATTCTTTATCTGCCCGCCTGCTCTATTTCCCACCAAAGCATTCATTTCCACCTGACGTGCCAGCAGCTGGAGCGGCTCCAAGAGGGCAGGGATGTGTGTCTGTCCTGCTCACAGCTTTGGTCCCAGTGCGAGAATAGTGTCTGGCGCTGAGTAAGTGCTCAATAAAAGTTTGTTGAAAGAATAAGTGATATCCTGCAATCCTTCCTCCCCACGTAACTGCTCTCACCGGTTTGGCTTTTTCACCCGCCCGTCTGCAGTGATGGAGAGATTCTGTTTCTGCGCTGTCCAGGACGCTAGCCACCAGCCACGGGCGGCTGTCGAGCACTTGAAGTGTGACTGATGCCCCTGAGGAAGTGAATTCTAGATTTATTTAATTTTAATGAATTTACATTTAAATGTAAATAGCCACATGTGGCTAGTTTTGACCATATCCGACGTGCCAGTCTGGACTTTTTTGCTGCGCATTTACATATGTGAGTTACTCGTAGACTGGTTTGCATTTTTGTGTTTTACATAAATTTTCATGCTCTGCGTATGCATCTGCTTCTTGCTTTTTCTCACTGAACACTATATTTTGGAAATCTTTTCGTGTGAGGCCATATAGATCTGCCCCATTCTTTTTAACTGCTGCACGGAATTCCACAGGGTGCAAGTACCGTAATTTGTGTAGCCATTCCCTACTGAGAAGTATCTAGACGACTTTCAACTGGCCGCTATTAAAAACAGTGCTGCAATGAATATTACTGTTCGTTTCTCCTCGGGCGCAAATAGGACCTTTTCTCTCTGGTGGATATCAATAATAACAGTTATTATAATAATAATAATCACTTGTACTTTTTTTTTTGAGGAAGATTAGCCCTGAGCTAACTACTGCCGATCTTCCTCTTTTTTGCTGAGGAAGACTGGCCCTGAGCTCACATCCGTGCCCATCTTCCTCTACTTTATACGTGGGAAGCCTATCACAGCATGGCTTTTGCCAAGCAGTGCCATGTCTGCCCCCAGGATCTGAACCAGCGAACCCCGGGCCGCCGAGAAGTGGAGCGTGCGCACTTAACCGCTGCGCCACCGGGCCACCGGGCCGGCCCTCATTGGCCTTTATTATGTGCCAGGCATCATACCAAGTCCTTTACATGTGTTAAGTGACTCAATTCTTCTTACAGTCTAATAAGGGAGGTTTTATTATTATCCCCATAGTACAGATTCAGAAACTGAGGCACAGAGAGGTTCAGTAATTTGCCTAAAGTTACACAGCCAGTAAGTGGCATAGCCAGGATTTGGACTCAGGCAGCTGCCTCCAGAGTTGTATGTCCAATTTCAGTTTTCCTAGCTCCTGCCAAACTGCCCTGCAGAGGGTAGAGGGGCTGTGCCAGTGTACACATAGACAGGGGTCCTTCACCCACAGGGCTGAACTGCCCCCTCATGGATCTCTTTTCAGGGCTGAGATCCTGGCTCCTTGGTCGAGGGTAAGACACGCATCCCTGGAAGCTTTGGGGCTGGGCCAAGCTGCCACCAGGGTCTATCAGGTGGCACTGAAGTTCTGCTGACACGCCCTGTGTCTTGCTCCTTCCCCGTCTAGGTCTCGTGTCCTCCTCCCTGGCCGGTGAGCCCAGAGTGGTAAGGAGATGCCGGCAGGAGAGGGAGAAGGAGAGCAACCCTGGGACTCATGCAACCCGGTGGAAAGTGATACAGGCCGACTCGCGGACTGGAAACAAACAGAAAAGGAGTCAGGCAGTGCTTCCTGGAATCCAGGTCTAGGAGCTGCCAAAAACAGGCCTCCTCTCTTAGGAACAATTGAATGTCACTGGGGTAACCAAGTTCTGCCGACCGGAGAGGCCTCCTGCCCACAGCCTCACAGAGCAGCCTGTGTGAGCCAGGCCGGGCTCCGGGGGAAACAGGGCCTGGCGAGGTGCCCTGGGAGGCCAGCAGAGGAGACGCTGCAGCCTCATGCTGGAACGGCTGACGGGCCATCGGCTGGGGGAGTCCTGGGGCCGGTCGCAGGCACAGAGACAGCCAGCGAGGAAGGGCCTCGCCCAGGAGTCGGGCCCTGAACTCAGAAGCCAGGATACCTGGGTTCCAAGAACAGATTTTCCTGCTGTGTGACCCTGGGCATGGCATAACCCCTAGGTCACCTCATGAGTAGAAAACAAATAAAAAAGAGGAGAGTAGATAAAAATGAGATTAGTAGAAAAGGGGTGAAAATGTTATAAGAATCAAGTAAGACAAGAGTCTGCAAACCCTTTAGGTAAAGAGCCTCTAGTAAATATCCTAGGCTTGGCGGGCCACGCGGCCTGTGTCACCACTACTCCTCGGTCGTTGCAGCGTGAAAGCAGCTATAGGCAATAAGATAATAATGGGTGTGTCTGTGTGCCAATAAAACTTTATTCTCGTATGCTGAAATTTGAATTTCATATAATTTTCATGTCACAAAATATTGTCCTTCTTTTGAATTTAAAAAACCATTTTAAAATGTAAAAAACAATCTTAGCTCAAAGGCCAGACAAAAACAGGCAGTGTCTACCCAAAACATTAGCAATGATCATATTGAGAGGAATACAGAATTTGTAAAGAGTAGATACGGGTGACCCTACAAGACCTCAGCAGGTATAACAGCAATAGCCAACATTTATTAAGTCCTTCCTATATGCCAGGTCCTGTCCTAAGCACTTTGCTTGTATGTGTGTGTGAATTGATCACAATAATCCTACGAGTGAGCCCATTTTACAGATGAGGAGAGAAAAGGCACAGAGAGGGTGAGTAAACAGCAGGGCCAGACCCTCAGCCAGAGAATCTAGTTCAGAGCCCACGTTTACTCACGTGATACTTCTGGGCACTTTACGTCTTAACTCATTTAATCTTCCCAGGAGCCCTCTGTGGTGGGGACTATGGTTGTACCCAGTTTACAGAAGGGGAAAGTGGAGCTCAGAACGGTCAAGTAAATTGACTAAGAGCATATAGTCAGTAAACGGCAGAGTCAAGAATTAAACTCAAGACCATCTGATTTCAGAGCCTATGACTCTAACCTTTACCCTGTAATGGATGGAGCTTTTCCTAGCGCAATTGCCCGCATCATACCTTATCTAAGCCCCATTCAGGGACGTTTAGGCTGTCTCCAGTTTTTACTCTCCATGTTACAAAGCACACCTTCAGTTTCACAGATAAACACCGCGACCTGGAATTTGCAGGTCAAGGAGCGCAGACTTTCGATGCGTATCCTTCAAGCGGGTGGCTGCGCAGGGGCACGCTCTTGTTGCTGCGCAGGACAGGTAGTGGCTAAAGGCCAGGCTTTGAAGTCATAGAGATCGGCTGTTTACTAGGCAGATAATTTTGGGCAAGTCGCTCCACCAGCTTAAGCCTCAGTTTCCTGCTCTGTCCAGCCCTGCCTTCATCAACCCTCATGTCACTTCTGGCACATTATCGTACCTTCCTCATAGCACAGTTGTGATGATTAAAACTGTAATCACTTGATGAATGGGAGTTCCCACTTCTCTTTTTCTCAGACAGGTTCTCAAAAGAGAAAGTCAGGAAAATGGACTGCCCAGAGATACCCTCATCCCTGCTTCTCTTTCCCCTCTCGCCTCTTCTCCCCCAAGCCCACGACAAAACTTGACCGCCTCGGCACCGGAGTGCACAACCCTTTCCTTTAAGCAAAAGCCCACAAAAATCACCAGGTCGTAATCTCACACTCACAGGAGAGAGGATCTGATTGGCTCATCCACTCTGGTGCCCATCTTTATCCAGTCAGTTCTGGCTGGAGGGCAAGGTCGTGTAGCTGTAACCATGGCTTCCCGGGGTGCCCACACCTCTGTCAAGAAGAGGGGTCACCATGGACTGGGCAGATGCCACATGATGCGTCCATGATGCTCCGTGGCCAGATGCCCTGATCTACACCGAGACTGAAGCCAGGTCGCACAAGCTATGCCCAAAGCCAAGAACGTGTTTCCTCAGGACAGGACCAGTCCTCGCCTCTGGGGAACCGAGGAAGCTGCTTGGATGGGCAGGTGGACCCAGCTGTCCGAGTGGAGCTCTGCAGGGGGCCTAGGGGAGCATCCAATCAGAGCAGGACCAAGAGGGCCTGATCCTGCCAGGAAGCCCCAAGAACACCTGCCAGGAGTAATAATCATGACAATAATCCAAAACAGTGCTAACAGTAATCCTTAGTCAGCACTGCTCCCAGTTCCCTCTAGATACTTAACACGCATAACATTTTTAATCCTCACAATGATACAACGAGGCGGGTACTTGTTATCCTCATTTACAGAACATTGTTGAATGAATTAGCATTAACTGATCACTTAGCTCATTAATTCATTTAGTTATTCACTCGTTGAACAAACACTGAATGAATGCTGAGTGTATGCCAAACGTGCGTGCTGGGTGTTAGGACTACAGTGGAGAGCAAAGAGGACCCTGCCCTCATGAAGGTTACAGTCAAATGTTGGAGGATCTGAAGGATGAACAGCCATTAGGCAAAGAGGAAGGGGAAAGGCATTCCAGGTAGAGGGAACAGCACGTGCTAAGGCCCTGTAGAAACAGACAGTGTGTGAAGTAGGAGCGATGCAGGTAAGCTAATGGTGAGCCAGGTAGACAGAGAACCAAGCAATTTACATCTGCTGACTCACTGAACCCTTACAATAATTCTGTGCGACAGCTACTGTTCCTGATAGCATTTCGAGTGAGGAAACCAAGGCACAGAAAGGTAAGTAACTTGCCCAAGGGCGCACAGCTCCATCAGTGGTAGTAGAGCTGTGGTTAGAACCCAGGCCTCTCCGACCAGAAGCGCAAGCAGCTCTAATCCTTAAGTCAAGGAAAGCAAGAGAAATTCATCCCTTTGGGGCAGGTGTGCAGTCTGGGGGCCTTCCAGGACTATTTTCACTTGCAGCTGTAGCCACAGGCTTTGTGGTTTCCTAATGGAGGGGAGACGCACGCACACAGCCTTTCCCGGCCACAGACTCGAATCCTCACAGGCGGATATTGACTTTCAGCCACAGGAGACGCCGCAGTGAGAACGCAGAGGAGCCAGCCCAGCGAGGGGCAGGTGAGGAGACCAGCGTTTATCCTGGAGGAACTCACCTTTCCAGCCCCATTAGGAGCTTGCACTGTGGGGCTGAGCCAACCTCATTTCAGAGGGCAGCTCGGTCACCCACCCGCTGTGGGACCTTAGGCAAGTTACACCTGAACCTCTACTTCCTTGTTCAAGCGGAATAGAAGTATCCAGAAAACGCAAGTCTCTCAGTCTCCCTCCCGCCCCCATCCCACTGCGCCCAGTCTCCCCGTCCCGGGAACCCATCCACCGTTACTAGGTTCATGTATCACCTTCCAGGTACACTTTAGATACGATAGATAGATAGACAGGTAGGTAGATAGAGAGAGAGACTGATGTGTATATATTTAGATGTGTATGTGTAAACCTGTATATAATTATACACACACACATATGTATATACATATATTGTATCTATTGGAATGCTTTGGGCTACAAGCACAAAAAAAAACCCCAACCTAAATTGTCTGATTTACTTATCAAGATGTCTGGAGATCATAAACACCTGCCTCACATGTCCGACTGTTACTTAAGGATATCTACTAGAAATCTCAAATCTAGCACAGTCGAAGTTGAACTTTCGACGCCTGCACCTTTGCGTCATGACCCTGGGCGAGTCAGCAGTGTGGGCAGTGGGAGTATCCAGGAAGCCACTCCTGTGCCAGGACAGCGGGCAATGCCTTGACCTCGAAACTCCCCAGAACCTATTTCTCCCTTCCTAAACATCTGCTTGCTCAAGCCCAAAAGCACCTTAGAATCCCTCTTGACTGCTCTCTTTCACTCACTTTTCACATCCAACCCGTCCCCCCGTCCTGTCTGGCTTTCCTGTAAATCTAGAGGTGGCTCCGCTATGAGGAGAATGGAGCAAAGTTTCAGGGCCCTCAACCGCACAGCCCTTTCAGAGTCCACAGGGTCATGTGATTCTGTAACACCTGCAAAGATAAGGAATTTTAACTGCAGTCATCAAGACCACGTCTCTCCGACTCCCCCCGACTCCCGGCCCCAGGGTCAGGTGGCATTGGAGCCTGGGGCATTTGGAGGGCTAAACTAAAGAGAAGCTGAGTTGGGGATTCCGTAGTTTGGGCTCAGCGGATGTAATCGTGGAACCCATAATCTCGTCTATGCAGTGGGAAGGTATCACCCGCTGTCCTGGCACAGGAGTGGCTTCTGGGATACTCCCACTGCTCACACTGCTGACTCACTCAGGCACAGGGCAGAGGTCATACTGCTAAGGAGGCTGGAGCAGAAAGAGGGAAAGAATCTGGATCCTTGATAATGTCATTGCTCCCCTAACTGACCCGACATTGAAACTCTTCTACGTCCGGACATCTCCCAGTCAACCACGTATCTGTAGGTTGGGTGTTGTTTTGTACTTACAGTCAGAAGCGTCTCAACAGATACAACCACATAGGCTCCTGTACGTCTAAAGTTTATCCGGAAGGAGATACAAACACGGGTGGCGGCAAATGTCTCTTGGGAGGCGGATGGGAGGCAGCGAGAAGCGGACGAGAGGGAGACTGACCTTTTCTGGATATTTTTATTCTCCTTAAATTCTGTTTACCTGGGGTCAGCTTTCACTATTTCAAACACTAGAAAATAAAACTTTAAAATTCAGTGGAACAATTGAATTTGACATTTCTTTTAAGTGTGTGAAATAAATAAATTTAGTCTGGCAAGCCTGGTCCTTCCTGAAATAATCTCAGAGAGGCTGTTAGGACGGCAAACAAAGAAATGTTGACAAGTTCAGTTACTAAGGGTTGAAAGGCGATCGGAGCCGAGCTCGAGGGGCATTCAGACTTGTTCCTGCCCGCTGTCCCGCCGCTTAGCAGCCCAGCCAGCCCAGCCCCAGGTTTCAAAGGATTTCCAGGAAGCTGGTACCAGTCGCATCCCCTTGAAGTTCTTTTGAATGTCTCCTTCAAATGCGTCAGCCTGCCCCCTCTCCAAAGACAGCAGAGAAAATGCTGCTGGCGAGATAAGGAACCTCGAAAATGCCTTTACTATCTGTTTTATAAGTCAGGAGGCAAGGTTTTTTTCAAGGTCACACAAAGTCAATTGATGACAGGGTGGGAGTCACCAAGGATTCTCCGGTCTGCCTGTGTGTCCTCAGTTTGGCCCCTTCACACTCCTGGTCTGCCGGGAGTTCCTCATTCCCTGTCCGGGGCCTCCTTGGTTCTCAGTGTTAGCCCCGGGAGATCCCCTTTGAAAGATGACGTTGGCGTCCACAGTCCCTGATTCTGGGGAATGCTGCCTTCTGTAGCCCCTCCTGGGGATTTACAGAGCACGTTAGCAGATTAAAGCGTCTGGAAAGTCCTGCAGTAAAGGAAACTACTGCTATCAAAAAATTTCCCCCAAACAGAAGCTCTGGAGCCAGTCTGCCTGGGTTCAAGTCCTCACTGTCCCGCCTCCTGGCTGGGCCGCCCTGGGTAAAGCACATAACGACTCTGAGCCTCAGTTCCCTCATCTACAGAGTAAGGATCCTGCTAGGACCCACCTCACTGAGTCGTCATGAGCATTGAGAGCACGAGAGTCCACAACCCCTCGCCAGAAATCAGTTTCAAAATTTAGAAATTTTTAGATGTTAGGAAAGTAATGTGGTTTATATGCCATATATTTTATAGCATCCCATAATAAATACGTTGATACAAAATATATGAGTATTCACACTAAGTGGGCTCAACAAGACTATAAATAACCTCAGTTTAGGACAAGGTTTGCTCGCAAATGAGTTTTGGCGCCAGACTTTTGGGAAACTGTTGGTTTTCATAGGTTTTTTTTTTTCTTTAAGGCAACTTTTTAATTCATTTCCAAGTCTATTTTTTTTTTCTTTTTTGAGGAAGATTAGCCCTGAGCTAACATCTGCTGCCAATCCTCCTCTTTTTGCTGAGGAAGACTGGCCCTGAGCTAACATCCGTGCCCATCTTCCTCTACTTTTTATGTGGGACACCTACCACAGCATGGCTTGCCAAGCGGTGCCATGTCCGCACCCGGGGTCCAAACCGGTGAACCCCGGGCCGCCGAGGCAGAACATGTGCACTTAACCGCTGCGCTACCGGGCCAGCCCTGTAGGTTTTTTTTTTAATTTCAGAATTGTGCATAAAGGAATGAGGACTTACGATGAAAATAAGAGCTAATACTAATTGACCATTTGTCTGAGCCAGGCAACGTTCCAAGCCTTTCACATGGATAACTCATCAAATTCACAGAGCAACCCCATGTGGTAGATAACATTGTATCTCCCCATCAGGCAGGTGAGGAAACTGAGGCAGAGAGGGCTGAGTCACTCAAGCAGGAGAGCTGGGATTAAGTGAGATAATGAATAGGAATTGTTTATTACAGTGGCTGGCACATAATCACGGCTCTATAAATGTTAGCTCTTATTATCTTGCTAATATCATCCTCATCTATGGTGGAAGAATTATAACTGATTTCTATCTTCTTTGTGCATATGTGCCATTTCTAATTTTACTATAATGAAAATATTCTATGTGTGGGGAAAAAAATGTTTTTCTAAAAATGAAACAATTTCTAAATTGAGCCTAATCTCGCAATTGTCCTAACTCCCTCTGCCGAGCCCAGTGCTGGTCTGTGCAGAAATGCATTTGTCGCCTCAAAGTTGACTTCCTTGGGCACAGCCAGGCCAGACATGGGGCCTCCTCCAGCAGCCCTGGAGGGGCACAGCTTCAAAAGAGCTTGCTGTTGCCCTGTGAAGAGCACAGTTAGCTGACAGCCTCCAGCTGCAGCATCCTGGGGATCCGTCTCAACTTTCAAGCTACGGCCGTGCTCCCGAGTAGCCCTAGCCAATGGCTGAGCCCAGTGGGGGCGAGGGGCTGGCCACTTCTGCCCAACACGGGGCTCCTCAGACCAAGAGTCTTGGCTCTGGAGCTCCCCATGGAGATGACGAAGACTTCGTCAGAGCTGCATTGCAGTCTGGGGGTCCCTTGACCTGTTCTGCTTTCCCCCATATTTGTCTTTCACAAGCATCACACTCCTCCCACTGCTACAAACCTCTCGCACTCCTCACTCCATTTTAGCATCTGCTTCCCAGACGACCTGAACTGACACACCACCCTTTGCTACCCTACAGCCATTCCTACCCCACCTCCACATCTTTCCTGTCCATCATCTCAACTTGGGGCTCAGTGAAGGGGTAGAAATCTCTTGGTCTCTGGAGCGTGGGCTGCTTTCCAGCCCCAGCAGCTTCATCACGATCCATCACGAGTGGGAGCAGTAACTCCATCCCCCTTCAGCAAGGATGGGTCCAGGAGGGGCACACGATCTAGCCCTTAGCCAGTGAAGCGTCAGGGGAAATTTGGGGTTCACTTCATTGATAAGATAGAGCTTCAGGAGCTGAAAGCCTTTCACCCCTGCCCCTTCCTTCCCGCTTTGATCAGCGGCCAGTGATCATATGATACGGGGCAGGACAGCAGCTGTCGTGGGCGATGAAGCTGAGGCCAAAAGCCAACTGCTGAGGATGACAGAGCAGAAAGATGAGAAGAGCCTGGATCCCTGAGAACATTCAGCTACTGCAACAACTTTGAAGCCACTGACCTCCAGACTTTTTGTTGCAGAAGATAACTGCCTTTCTTCTTTGCTTAAGCCACTATCAGTCAGGCATGCTGTCATTTACCGCTGAAGATTTCGCAACCAATGCAGTCACCTCCCTACTGTCCTATTGCCCAGATGGCCTTCAGAGAAGGAAAACAACGCCGGCGAACCCCTGAAGGTGCAGGCTCAGGCCTCAGGGTTTCAGTGGAGCTATTGGGACTTTTCCTGGAAGTGAGACACTCAGGAAAGCCTCCCATCTCCAAATTGCCCACATAAAATTATGACACTACCTCTCTCTTGCTTCAAAACTTTCCATGACTCCTCCTTGCTCTTAGGACCGAGTTCAAATTCCTCATTACAAAGACCAGCAATCCTGCCCCTGCTGGCCCTCGGGCACCACCTCTAACCCTCCTTACCTCATACTTAGGTCCCAGCCAGACTGAACTTCTAGTTCTCTAATCTCCTATCTCACCTCTAGGCCTTTGCATGTGCTAATTCCTCTCCTCTTCCCCCATGTCATCTGGCGCTCTCCTCATTCTTCAGGTCTCAGTTCGAATGTTGTCTCCTTCAGGAAGCCTTCCTTGGTTTCTAGGCTGGATTCAGTAAACCCTTGGGGCTCCCATTATACTTTATGCTTTCCTCTGTTAAAATACTTAGCAAACTAGATTGTAATTGTCTGTTTTCATGACTGGGGGACTTGTCCTTGCTCTCCACTGCGCCACTTCCAGGTTTTTCTCCTAACTGCTGGCCCTGCTGACCAAAAGCTGCCTGCGGCCCGTGCCAGATGCTCGGCTGTAGGCTCACAGACGCAGCCGCTTCCCCTGGACCTCTCCATGAACTCCTTCCTGCAATTTCACTTCCGCAGCTGGACATGCTTAGCTTCTCGATTTGACTGACGCCTCTTCTCTGATCCTCAAAGCCCTCTTCTGAGCCTTCAGTCCCCCACTCCTCCCATAACTGTGGGAGGTCTACTTCCTATAATAAATCCCTTAACCCAGGGGATAGTCACTCACAGTGACTCTGCTCCCCTGACTGATGCACAGTCCAGGGACAGACATCCTGTCCTGGCTTTGGGGCCCCCTTCCAGAGAATACCATCCTCCTAGTCACGGTGATTGGTTCAGGCACGGGCACGTGACCCAGAGCTGGCCAATGAGAGCCCGCCCCAGGATTTTTGCTGGAACAATTGGAAAGCAGAAGCATTCTTTCCACTGCTGTGGCTGAGCTGGTGGTTTGGGATCCTGGAGCTGCTGGCGATCATCTTGCCACAATGTAGAATGGGTCTGCCGGAGAATGCAGCCAACAGAGGCAGGCAGGATGAAGAAAGGGAGAGACATAGATTCCATGTGACATCATTGAACGTCTGCCTCCAGCTTTGCCTGAAACTAAACCTATCTCTGGACTTCTTTTTGTAGTTCAAATCAGTACGAGTCGGATTTCTAGACCTTCCAGTTTAAAGAGTCCTGGTTAATATGGGGAAAGTAAATATCTGCTGAATGAATGCATGGATCCCAACTTGGCAGTGGCTATTTACTTCTGTTATTAATTCCTTTTATTCATTTTTTTAATTTTAAAAGTAAGAAAAGAAGGAAAGAATCTAGAGGGTTGGTGTTATATGAAAAATGATCCATTCAATTATTGGATCCAATCAATTATTGGAATACAAATGGTGGAAATGGTAAAGTGTTTTATCTTAGGTACTGAGGTAGATAATTATGCTGGGGCTTTGTAAGGTGATTTACCTATTTTTAGCAAATACACACTAAAGTATTTAATGGTAAGTGGTCATGATATATGTAACTTATGCTCAAATGATTCAAAATTATTCTACAGAGAGAGAGCACGCAAGTGATAGAGAATATAGAGTAAAATATTTACAGTAGCTGCATTGGGGTAAAGGGGATATGGGTGTTCTTTGTCCTATTTTTACTTGTTCAGCTTTTCTGTAGTTTTGATATTATTAACAAATAAAAAATTTAAAAACAAAACTTAAAATGTTTTTTAACCACTGGGCCAGCCCACTCTCACCCTTGGTGGCGTATGTGCTTGCAAAGGGCTTCAGGCAACCTCCAGACTCACAAGGAAGTTTGCAAAACTCAGTCCACCGTGGTAGGCTCCTGATGAATTATTAACGTTTATCATGTGCGAGAGCTTCATCATAGAATGCTCAGAAAGCAACATGGGAGAGGCCTGCCCAGCTGTAGAACCAGAATGGTCTCTGAGAAGGGGCAGCCTTTTTATTCTGCCCTCCTCGCCTTAAACTTTTATAGTCTGGAGCGATCCATGAGGGTGCTTTATGCTGCAGGTAACTGGATATTCGGTGAAGAGGGTCTTAAACAGTGAGGACATCTGTCACCTCAGGTAACAATAAACCATAGGCAGACTGTCTCAAGGTTGGCTATTTCAGCATCTCAGTATTGGGGCAATGGATCCGCTTCTCAAGGATTCCCTTAGCCTTTCCCTCATGGTCTCAAAATGATTGCTGCAGGTCCAAATGTCACGTCCCAGCACAACAATGTCCAAAGGGTGGGAGAATGTGTGTATGAAAGAAAAGGGGTTAGGGGAGAAAACTTCTCTCTCTTTTAACAGGGAAGAGATCCCTTCCCAGAAGCCCTCAGCAGACTACCCCTGCTACCTCATTGGCCAGGACTGGGTCCCCTGCATACCCCAAGACTAAGACAAAGGGAGTCAGGATTGCTACGGCTGGCTTAGACCAATCAGAATTCATTCCCTGGGTCTGGCATGTTGCTCTTCACCCCAACAAAATGAGGTTCTGTCGGCAAAGAAGGAGGGGAATGAAGCAATCAACAGAGTTGGCTTCAGGGCCTTGGTGGTCTCCTGAGTGGGTGTCTTGGTTCTCCTTTCATGATCTGGGCCAAAGAACAGCTTGGACCCACAAGGTGCTGAGAAGCCCAGAGCCCCCAGCATGGCAGGGAGATTCATGGCCTCTAGCACGGATTCAGCAATGGACACCAACTGTCCTGGCCTGTCCAGCATTCGTTCCCTGTGTTTGCTCACATCACCCAGGATTTCTTTGGGGAATTTCCCCTCCCACACATCCAGTCCCTGAAGTTCAGGCGGGGCCGTCCCTACCCCAACAGGCACATGACCAGGCCTGGACATTCAGAGTGTTGCCTTCTTTGAGTGACAGTGATTGGTTCAGGGATGGGCCATGACCTAAGTTAGTCCAATCTGAGGGAACGCTGGAACTTCAGCAGAGTTTCCAGGAAATGACTCTCTTTCCCATTGGACTTGTACCTGACAGGATGCAGGCCTGGGGTTACTCACTGCCGTGTTGTCAGGTGAAGACAGAGTGGAGCCAACTCACTGAGGAGCAAAGCCAAGAGATTGCAAGAGACTCTGGCAACCTCATTTGAGTTCCTGGATCCAACCAGGCCTGAAGCCAGACTCATCAGTTACTTGAGCCAATACATTGCATTTTTTGCATAAGCCAGTCTCAAATGGGTTTTCTGCCGTTTACAAATAAAAGAATCCTAAGTTTCTCAACCTTTGAAGAAGCATATTCAAAAGGCAAATTCCCGGGTCCGGCCCCCAGAGACTGTGACTGAGCCACCTGGGCTGAGGCCTGAGACTCCTCTTTGGAACAAGCTCCTCCAGGTCCTCCAGTGTAGCTGGTCCTGCCCACAACAGTTGGAGACTCTATGACCTCGCGAAAAGATGGCCTGTTTATTACACCCCGGGGTAAAAGAAACCTGGAGGTTTTGATCGCCAAGTCCCGGCCACCTCCTTGGTGAAGAGTAGGGAAATACCTTTCATTCTTTCCCAATGAGCCTGGAGTTGAGGAAATAAAAGCAGTTGATTTCTTAATCAGGTTATTCCACCACACTAACTTTGGTAACTGCTCTTGCTCCACTGTGTTGCCAAAGCAACTCCAAACACTCAGGCAAGAACTGTTTCCCAACCAAACCCAGAGAATGCAAACCTTGTCGCCCTCAGGGGCCAGGGAGGGCGAGCGACCCTGTGAAGCAATAAGGAATGGTCCAGCCCGTGGGGAACAGGAGAGTTCAAGATGTCCCAGCCTAATCAGTGATGTTTAAAATTACTTATCCGCAGCTGTGGAGCAGGGATGCTCATAAAGCCATTAGGGCCTGAATTCTTTTTCTCACCTGAGCGTTGCTGTCTGTCCTATGATGTGGTTGCATTCTCAGAAAATTGTGGGCCCTCAAGCCAACATCCTAACTTTAGGAACCAAAGCAGAAAAAGGTTCTCTTTCTCAGTCGTTCCAGCAGAAATTCAGGGAGAACCTGTCACTGGCCTGGCTTGAGGTCACATGGTGCCCCCTGAACCAGTCGCTGCCGCTAAAGAGGTATGGTGGCGTGATTGGTCAGACTTGAGTCACGTGCCCATCCCTGGAAAGGGGGGGTGCGGGGCGGGGTCAGTTCCACTTTAACCACATGGACAGAGACCAGGGGATGGATAATTTCATGTCTTAGTTGGGCTCTCTCAGAAGCAGACCCCAAGACAAGGATTTGAGGCGCAAGTAGATTATCTGGGAGATGATCGCAAACGGCAGCATTAGGAGATGGTGGGAACGAGACAGGAAAGGGAAGGCAGTCAACAGGGGATGTGTTACCCAGCAGGTTTCCACTGTGGGCAACTGGAGCTTAGTCCATCAGGGAACTCTGGGAGCCAGCATAGAACGTGCGCCTCAGAGTCATCCTGTCTTAGGATCGGGGCTGCTGAGGGATTTGTCTACCGGCTCCTGTCAGCCTTTGTCTGAGAGCTGCTCCCAGAAGTGCTAACTGCCCAGAACTTCCAGCAGCAAAAGCAAAGCGGTCCTTCACAACCTAAGAGTCCTCCGACAAAGAGATGAAGGTTGGGCTGGCGTGCACTGAAGGTTAAGACAATGGCCAAGGCACTGGCAGCATTTGCTGCGTCCTCCAAGGGAAAACTGGGGTGCTGTGATCAGAAGAAGGCGGTGATGTTAGGCAGACGAAACAAGCAGAGCTCATCTAAGGAGCCTACTGGTTGGCCCACTCAATCTCTGAGTCCGTCAACCAAGCAGTGAGAGGCTAGCATACAGGGGCCTGATTTGGAATCCTGCATGGACATTTCTAGTTTGTAACTTTGGGCTAGCCTCTTCTCCTCTCCAAGCTTTGGTTTCCTCATTTGTAAAATGGAGATCATAACTCTCATCTGCCATAGGTGTTGTAAGGATTAAATGGACAAAGGGTGTCAGGCATCTGGTACACAGCAGGAGCTCAATAAACAGTAGTTGACTGTGGCAGACACTGCCAGGTACCACCCCCACTCCCCGGCCCAATCCATTTTTTCCTTCTTCATGAGTAATGAAAACCCCAAGTTTAGCTGGGCACACAGACAGCTGGAGTAACGACTACATTTCCCAGCCTCCCTTGACACTGCGTGTGACCATGTGACTATGGTCTGGCCAATGGGATGTAAGTGGAGATAATATGTGTAACTTTCAGAATTTGTCCTTAGAGATGGCGGTGAGCCTTCTTCTAAGTGCCAGCAAGAATGTGAACGTGATGGCAGGAGCTAAGGCAGACATTTTGAGCCATGAGATGAACACTTCATTCAGAGAATGATGAAAGAGAGGGGCAAAAAATCCCACAGGGGTTTAAACAGTAACAATGTTTCCACCACTGCCATTTGGTTCTGAGTAGCTATGCAACCCAAGACATGAATCTGCCAGTTCCTCAACTGACCTCAATACATCTGATCTTCTCATGGTGTGAGCCACGTATCTTAATTCAGTATTTTCCTAATATAAGCCATTCTTGATCTGGAGCTCAGCTAGCTATTATGAGTTCCAACGCTGGCAGTGGGAGTGGGGACAGCAGCAGTGTTCAGGCACATTGAGAGCCACTGTGTATACAAACCCTACTTTGTCATGATTTCAGATTTTTTAGGGAACATTTGACTATGATTTTCACCTTATGTACCACATTAGATAGTATATTGGTTAAGATACAGGCTTGGCCCTGGTATTAAAGATGCAAAATAACTATGACTTTAAAAAGATTAGGAGTTTATCTCTCTATTGCATGATAGTCTAAGTTAAGCAACGCAGAGCTAAGGTGGCTCCACCGTGTCGAGGACTCAGGCTCCTTCTAGCTAGTTGCTCTCCTGTGTTTAACACATGGCTTCCATCTTTGGATTCAAGGTGGCTGCTCCAGTGCCCACCATCACATACGCATTCCAGCCTGCAGGAATAGGGAAGGACATGTCCTGTCGCTTTAAGGAAACAGCATGCAAGCTGTACTTGTCACTTTTGTTCACATCTCGTTGGCCAGGACAGATAGACGGTCGTAGCTGTCTGCAAGGAGTACTGGGAAATGTAGTCTTTGGCCATCCAGCTAAATTTCAGGGCTTCTGCTACTGAAAGAAGGAGAAGAGCCGAATGTCTTCTCCCGGCAAAGCTTTGTCTTTATTTTCCAGAGAGAACGGCTTCCCAATGGACTTCAGCTTACATCTTGTTGGCCTGAACTGTGTCTTACGGCCTCCCCTAGCCAGAAGGTGGCTAATAGAAAATTAAATATTTAGCTTCCTGGCCTCTCTAGGAGAGGAAGGCAAGGGGAAAGGAGATTGAAAATGGGCAGTTTGAGCAGGGTGACCAACCATGTCAGTTTTCCTGAGACTAAGGGAGTTCTGGGAACACAGGACTTTCAATGCTGAAACCAACCACAGGATCTGCCCCACCCCCTTGTGACTTGAGAGCCTGACTCCAGTTCGAGAAGGCACCCCCTGTACTGCCTCCCCCACCAACCTTCTCTTTCCCTTCATGACTTCCTCTTTGACTACGAGGTGGCCAAGACTTCTGCCCTACGCTCCATGTCTGCTCACGCTCCGTCCTTGTCGGACCTCTTTGGCCCTTAACTGTGCCCTGTCTCCTGGGAATCCCAGTGACACCAGTACCTCTGTCCAGCTCCCAGAACCCCCTTGCCCCCGCTGTCTTGTTTCCCCATCATCTCAGCCCCTCAGAGTCCAGGGCCTGCAGAACCAGAAGAGAGACCAGAAGAGAGAAGGCGCTGGCTGGTCTCACAGAAACAAAGTCAGGACTCGCACTGCAGGCCCAGGTTTCTTCCCTCTGTACCTCTCAAAACGCTTAGTATCTGGGGGCTGGCCCGGTGGCGCAGCGGTTAAATGTGCACGTTCCACTTCTCAGTGGCCTCAGGTTCGCTTGTTCGGATCCTGGGTGTGGACATGGTACCGCTTGGCAAGCCATGCTGTGGTAGGTGTCTCACATATAAAGGAAGATGAGCACAGATGTTAGCTCAGGGCCAGTCTTCCTCAGCAAAAAGAGGAGGATTGGCGGCAGTTAGCTCAGGGCTAATCTTCCTCAAAAAAATCCTTAGTATCTGTCATTCAGCTAACTGGACATTTCTCCAGAGCTGAGATGAACTCCCTCTAAGATGCCCTTGTGATCAGCAGAGGGCAGAGGGCATGGCAAATATCCTGCAAAATACTTCCAGGGTCCCCCTCTGGCTCCCAAATGATCTCAAGAGCTACATGACCCGTCCAAACAGAATTTATCATTTCCAACACCTCAAACCTGTCCCCCTCCTACCCGCTGACAGCTAGGGGTGGCTTTTAGACTCCAATAACAACAACACCCTGATATAAACCGAGATTGCTCAACATCTGCACTATTGACATTTGGAGCCTAATAATTCTTTGGCGGGCGGGGGGCTATGCTGTGCACTGTAGGGTGTTTAGCAGCATCCTTGACCTCTACCCACTTGATGCCAGCACCTCCCTCGCTGTTGTGACAACCAGAAGTATCTCCAACGTTTTCAAATGTCCCCTAGGAGACACAACCACCCCTGGTTGAGAACCACTAACATAGACCGTTGATATTTTCTTAATATTACATAAAGTGTAGCAACAAGCGACTTAGAACACTCAGTCACTTTCTTGGAGCTGTAGGTGCCACCTATGCAAAGACCCCAAGCTCATCACACAAATGCAGCCTGGAGTGAAGGCCTGGCAACCCCGCCAGCCAGTTGGCTTCTCCCAGTGGGTCACACACGGAGACTGTGGCGCCACTACGGCTCTCCCTCCTCCTGCCCCCACAGAACAATGGAGCCCTCTCTGGCTCTCCAACTTTCTCACATCCCCCTTTACCTCTGTTTTACTGGACTGGGAAGGCCTTTATGTTGTGCCAAGGCAATACAAAAGTCTGCTTGGCGTCCGCCCTTACGGCACATTGAATCCATGTAACCAAGTTTCTCAACCTAGTACCTTCGACATTTGGGGCCGGATAATTCTCTGTTGTGGGGCTGCCCTGTGCACTGTAGGATGTTTGGCAGCATCCCTGGCCTCCACCCACCAGATGCCAGGAGCGCTCTCCTTCCATGCCCCTCCCTCAGTTATGACAACCAAAAATGTCTCTAGACATCGCCACGTGTCCTCTGAGCGACAAAATCACCCCCAGCTGGGAACCATTGTTAACCCATCCTGCAAACCACTGAGGTTGGTAATGTCATCATCATTTTACAGATGAGGAAACCAGGATTTATGGAAGCAGGACGACTTGCCCAGACAGTAAAGGAAACAGTCAAGGCTTAGAATTAATCTCCCAAACTGGCTATTTTCAAAATCTCTAGTTGATAAAATCCTTGTTCACGGCAGCGCCAGCCCCATCTCAGACCCATTGCATCCGACCCTTTATGGAAGGGCCCGGCGGTTCTGTATTTCCCACAAGATGGCTTTCCAGACATCAGCAATTTCCAGACACCCGCGATTCTGAATATTTCACAGACCACATCCTCTGTCCTTGTAGATTTTCTCCTCACATGCACCCCCAACATTTTGAAATTACCTTATTTATCAAACAAAATCTGTTTTTAATGTAATAATTCATACATCTTCTAAATGGGATTAGAAATCGTGTCAATAAAGTAATTGGCACTCAGTGAGTGCCTAGGGAAGAGGAGATGTCCCCTCAAACTGAGAATTTAGCCAACTGCGTTGTCTGAGAACATTGCTCTCACTCCTGCCGTGTGGCGGCCATTTAGCCGGGTTATTTTTAAGGCCTGCCGCCAACAGTGGAATGTAAGCACTATTCCCATTTTAAAGAAGAAACTGAGGCACAAAGAGATTAAGCGACTTGCCTAAAACCATATAGAAAATGAGATGAATGTCATTCCCATTACTGGCAGGTGGGTGTTACGGAATTATTGTGATTCACTTAGATGATGTAAGATTTGGGGGGGGTGGGGGTGTACATGTGCAAATACACACACGTGTGTGCACTCACTCAGACACAGAAAATTGGGGCTGGGAAGAGATCTTTCCTTGAAACACATGCCCCCCACCCCAACAGAGGTTCCGTCAGCGAGAAGGAGGAGCCAGGATGGATATTACACAGGCAGCCGCCAGAGTCTGCACACACCTCCCTCATTTCATAGCCCGGAAAGGCCCCACCGCACGTTCATTGCTGGACTGCACCTTGATCCCCCTGCGGCCAACAGCCTCTCCACACTGTCACAAACGGGGACTGAGCGTCTGCTAGAGGCTGTTTCCTGGGGGACAGCAAGAAGCCACTGGGCACACAGCCACACAGGAGCCCCCCACCCACTGACAACCCATCCCCTGAGGAGTTTACCCAGAAACCACCTGTTTAAGGAACAGAAGGTGACCCCCTGGTCACTAGGGAACTCATTGTCCACACAAAACCCTGTGAGTCATTCTCTGAGGCTCAAGGGAAAAAGACAGGGGCCCATCCCAGAAAGAAATAAAACCTTGGCCCAAGGCCCAGACTTTCAGGGAAACCAGCTGGCCCGCTGGGGCGGGCGCTGGGGGTCAACTTGAACTGAGGTCTCTCTGGACCGAACTGTTTTTTATGCAATCATTCATTCATCAACTATTTATAGTTGTGACTTTTTTCCTTCATTCAACAAATATTTACTGCGACAGGCAAGGTAATGCTCACTTTTAACTACACACTTTTGAATTGTTTGCATTCGTTATTACAAAGAGCACGCGCTGCTTTTGTTTGCTAAACTTTGTTCTTAATTAATTTTCAATAACGAGTGGTGCGTAAGTACGTTCTCCTTGTAACCACCGTGATGCGAGGTAACTTACACCGTGATGCATGGGTGGTACTTTTCCAGACTTTTTTTGTGCATTTCCATACAGACTCATAGAGAAGTTATAGAAATGTTTTGTGTGTATTTGCATATATGCTATAATGAATTCATTTGTAATTTTTTTAAAAGAAGTTAAAATTGAAGTTCTTGAGGTGCTATTATGTGCCAGGCACGGCAGGTGCTAGAGATACGAGGTACAATTGCTCTTTGTAAACAAGGTACAATTGCTCCTTGAGTCTAGGGGCAGATACAACCAAACAAAAAAATTATTATAATACACTACAGTCTAACAAGTGCGTGAAAATGGAGGAAAAGGGGCTGTGTGAGAGCTCAAAAAGGGTACCCATCCCAGTCCAGGGTGTGTATGGGGGCAAAGAGTATATTAGTCAGGTGTATTTAGGTTGTAAGTGACAGAATACCCACCTAACTAGTGAAATAAATAAAGAGGGGGAGGGTGATTTATTGGTTTACAAGAAATCAAGATGTAAATCTGCCTTCAGGCATGACTGGATCCAGGGGCCCACACAATATGAAAAATGTATCTCTCTCTTTCTTCTTTTTCATATCTTTCTCTCTGTCCAGGTTTCAGTTCTGCTTTCCTCTGTTTTAGATTTACTTTCAGACAGCCTTTATACACGTGGTGACAAAGATGGCCAGCAGCTACTCCAAGCTTTCTTTTTCCTTGTAACTGGCAACCCCAGTGGACAGGGAGATCCTCTTTCCCGACAATTCCAACAAAGTCCCAGGAATGAGTCTCACTGACCTCGCTGGAACGACCTGCCCATCCAGGAACCAATCACTGTAACCCGAGGGATGGAGTGTGCTGACTGGCCCAGCTCATCCATGGAGCCAGAAGCCCACACCTGAACCCCATAGATAAGACTCGGGGAGGGAGTGGTTCCCCAAAGGAAAATCGAGATGCTGTTTTCTGATCCAGAGGAAATAAACGTCACACAGGCAAGATGAAAAATGCCCACGGCAGAAAGCTTCCTGGAGAAGTTGACCTCTAAGCTGAAAATTCAAGGATAAACTGGACTATGCCAGGCTACAGGAAGAAAAGGAGTAGAGAGGGTGCTCCTGACGGAGGGAACAGCATGTACAAAGGTCTGGAGAGCATTACTGCTTCCAGAAAATGCAGTGAATTTACTCTGACTGATGGGTACTACTGGAGGAGGGGGAGGAAGCGATGAGCTCAGAGAGAAAGGCGGGGTGCCTGTAGGGAATTGCGATTTTCTCCAACCCCCTCCCACACCCCTCCCCACCTCACCCCATCCCACTCCCGGGATCATGACTCAGTCATGGGGTTTTCACACTCTCCAGTTTCAAGATTGGCACAGTTTCTCTTTCTCAGCAAATGGGTCATTTATCACCAGATTATGTCACCCCACTGGTCCACACTGTGAGTTCCTGAATGTCAGCTGATCATCACAGATTGGACCACAAAGAGTTTCACAAGACAAAGGAATCCCAACTTGAACATCAAGGAAGCATTCATACATGCGATACAGCCGGGTGCACAGCACACAGATGCTCAGGCAGGTTCTGTTCAATTGGAAAGTGGGGAACCACATTATCACGAGATCTATAGCCACCTTTTATTGAGTGTGCCCCGACTCTAGCAGGTGAGTCTCCTTCCATCCTCAGAAGAATCCTGTGGGGGAAATGCTTTTGCTCTCCCCATTTCACAGATGAGAACTGAGGCCCCAAATTTAAGAGATTTGCCCCAAGTCTCACATGCATGACATCTTTTTTTTATTTTTTTATTTTATTTTTTTATTTTTCTTTTCTTTTTTATTTTTCTTTTTATTTTTCTTTTATTATTTTTTTAACTTTTTTCCCCCCCGAGGAAGATTTGCCCTGAGCTAACATCTGTGCCAATCTTACTCTATTTTGCATGTGGGATGCCACCACAGCATGGCTGATGAGTGCTACAGGTCCAGATCTGGGATCCAAACCAGAGAACCCGAGCATTTGAACTTAACCACTACACCCTGGGGCCAGCCCGGCATGGTGTCTTTTTAACCCTCACAACGGTGCATCCCCATTTCAAATATGGAAAAACTGAGGCCCAGGGAGTTGAAACAACCAGCCAAAGTCACAGAGGAAAAGTAAGGTTGTGGGGAGGCTCATGCATTGCTGGCGGGAATGTAAAACGGGGCAACCTCTTTGGAAAACAGTGTGGCAGGCCCTCAAAAGGTGACACACAGAGTTATCCTGTGACCCAACATTTCCACTCCCAGGTATATACGCCAAAACTGAAAACATATGTCCACACAAAAACGTGGACACGTAGGTTTATAGCAGTATATACAACCCAAATGTTCAACAATTGATAAATGGATAAACAAAACCTCATGTATCCAAACAATAGAATCTTATTTAGCAATAAAAAAGAATGAAGTCGTGACATATGCTACAACATGGAAGAACCCTGAAAACATGCTAAGTGAAAGAAAGACCCGAAGGAGCACATATTATACGATCAGATTTCTATGAAATATCCAGAATGGGCAAAGCGGTAGAGACAGAAAGCAGCTCAGCAGTTGCCTAGGGCTGGAGGGAAAAGGGGAGTGACTAATCATGGGTACGAGGTTTCCTTTTTTTTTTTTTTTTTTAAGATTTTATTTTTCCTTTTTCTCCCCAAAGCCCTCTGGTACATAGTTGTGTATTTTTAGTTGTGGGTCCTTCTAGTTGTGGCATGTGGGACGCCGCCTCAGCATGGCCTAATGAGCAGTGCCACGTCCCCGCCCAGGATCCGAACCAGTGAAACCCTGGGCCACCAAAGGGGAGCGAGAGAACTTAACCACTCGGCCACCAGGCCGGCCTGTGAGGTTTCTTTTTAGGATGATGAAAATGTTCTAAAATTATGGAGATGGTTGCATGGCTCTGAATACATGAAAAACCTCCGAATTGTACACTTTAAAAGGGTGAATTATATGTTAGGTGAATTATATCTCAATAAAGCTGTTAAAGTAAAAAAAAAAAAAAAAAAAAAAAACTAAGAAGCTGGACTGTGACCATGACCTAAACCACAACCTATGTTTGAGCTTCTGCTCTTACTATGCGCTTAACTAGCCTGAGCAAACAAAGGAGGGGAGGCAGAATATATTGGCTCACGTAATGGAAAAGCCCGTGGGGATTTCAGGCATGGCTGGATCCAGGAGCTCAAGCAATGTCAATGGGGCTTTGTCATTCTCAGATTTGCCTGTGTTCCCTTCCTTCTCGAGCAGGTGGCAAAGATGGCCTCTCTCTGATCATCCCTGCCACCCTGGGGAGTACTTTTTTCCACATGGATTTAATAAAGGTTTGAGGGAGGGTTCTCACTGACCTGGCTGGGGTCATGTTTGAATTAATCACTGTGGTCATGGCAATTTGTGGTTCTGATCGGCCAGGACAGGATGACACGACCCACCCTAGAGCCAGGGAGTGTGGCCAGCTCCACCCAAACCACATGATCTGAAGTGGCGACAGGTGCATCCCCAAAGGAAAACTGAGATTCTGCCAGGTGCAAGCCACAGATGCCCATAGTTTTGGGGGACTATGGACCCACTGCCCAAGTTTGATTCCTGTTTCTCCCAACTGCCAGCTCTGTGAACTTGGCCAAGTACTTAAGCCCTGCAGACGTCTTCACCTGTAAAATGAAGACAGTGATGGTAAACCCTCATAGGACTGTTCTGAGGCTTAAATGAGATGAACTCAGTAATCGGCTTAGAGGGCCTCGCATGCAACGATCAGCCATTGTATTGTCTAATACCATCATCGCCAGTTACCTATGTCGCTTTTGGGACAGCAGGAAAGTAGACAATAAAAATATCAATTGCTGAACAAAAAGGAGTTTTGGAGGCAACTGTGAGGAAAAGGAAAAAGACAGCCCCAGACTTCCTGAGTGATCGGATCAGGGTCGTCCCCGGTGCCTCTCCGTCCCCCGCAGAGGAGCCGTCACTGTGGCGATGGCTGGACCCCATCAGAATGCAAGCCCCCTCTCTGACTCTTACGGGTTATGGGTCCTGAAGTTCACGCAATTTTAGAAAAAGAGTACAAAACTATAAATATGAAATAGGCAAGAAAATATTTATTGACAAAGAAAAAAATAACTCATCTCAAATTATTGGACACTTGGAGAGCCAGGACCCTTCCCTCTGAGATCTCTTTAGACAGTTCACACAGAAATGCTTCCTGATGGTGGCCTGGCTGCCCCTCACTCACCCCAGAACACTCTAGAACTCCTAGTGCCTCCCAGGACTGGTAAATCTGCCTTGGGCCCAATAGAAATTTTCAATAAACGTCTGTTGAATGACTAATTGGTCAAATAACTACACCCCAGATTAATCTCCACACCGGACAGCACACACCCACACAGCTAAGAGCCAGACGCTTTCTTTTCGCATTTAAACAATGAAGAAGCTTTTAAGAAATCTCGTCTCCTTAAAGGCAAAGATCCTGACCAACCGATTTTGAGGCCTCTGACATGAGACTGACCTGGGTTACTTCCTGGTTCTGGGCTCTGCCTTGGGCAAATCGCCTCCCTTCTCTGGGCCTCAGTTGCCTCCTCTGTGCACGGGGCATAGCTGAGAGAAATAAATGGGAATCATCTCGAGCATGTAAGTGGCTTCACACAGTGCCTAGAAGATGTGTCTGATAAATGAACTTTTGCTATTTTTCACTTTCTACTTATTTATTTGACCAGGTCATATCTCCAAAAAGTGCAAGGCGGGCCCAGTGGCACAGCAGTTAAGTGCACACATTACGCTTCAGCAGCCCCGGGGTTCACCAGTTCAGATCCCTGGTGTGGACATAGCACCACTTGGCAAGCCATCCTGTGGCAGGTGTCCCAACCAGAGGAAGATGGGCACGGATGTTAGCTCGGGGCCAGTCTTCCTCAGCAAAAAAGGAGGACTGGCAGCAGATGTTAGCTCAGGGCTAATCTTCCGTGGCGCCCCGCCCCCCCAAAAAAAGTACAAAAGGGTGAAAAGTGAGTCTCTCTTCCTCTCTCCATCTCTCCGCAGATGCAACCACGATTACAGATTGTAAAATAGTTTCAAGTTTACAGAAATGTTGCAAGAATAATTCAGACAATTCCAGTACATGCTTTAACCAGATTCACCAATTTTTGATATTTTGCCATTTGTTTGTGTTATCATCCTCTCTTTCTTCATGTGAATATATTTATTCATTATCAATATTTATTTTCTAAACCATTTGAGAACAGGTTACCTACATTACGCCCCCACTTACCTGTTAATATTTCAGCATATATTTCCTAAGAACAGGATATTACTGCAAGTAACTGAGCATGGTTACCAAATTCCGGAAATTTCCCTTGACACCATCCATATTCCAGTTTTGTCAATTGTTGCAATAATGTCTTTCATGGCATTTTTTTCTCTCTAGTACAGGACCCAGCTCAAGACCATGTTTTGCGTTTAGTTATTATGTCTCTTTAGTTTGCTTTCATCTGAAATGATTCCTCAGCTTTTCTTTGTCTTGTATGGCATGAACATTTTTCAGGAATACAGGCCAGTTATTCCATAGAGTGTTTCTAATTTGGGATTTGTCTGCTTAACCTTGCTTTGTAACAAATTACCACAAATTCCTGTAGGCCAGGAATTCAGAAAGGGTATAGTGGAGAAGACTTCTGTCTGCTTGTGTCTGGGGCCTCAGCTGGCGTACCCAAAGGCCAGGGGCTGGAGTGGTCGAAAGGCTCGTTCGCTCATCCATCCGGCAGTCGCTGCTGGCTGCTGGGGCTTAGCTGGGGCTTAGCTGGGGCTGTGGGCCTCTCCATGTGTCCTCAGCTTCCTCACGATGTGCTGGTTGGGGTGGAAGGTCAAACATGCAAGTGAGAGAGAGAGAACGAAGGAAGCCATGTTGCCTTTTTTGACTAGCCTTGGGGTCATGCAGCGGCACTAACGCTGCATTTTACTAGTTGAGGAAGTTACAACGTTCTGCCCGGATTCAAGGTGAGGGAACGCGGACTCCACCTCCAGATGAGGCACGTCCATGTCACTTCATAAAAAAAGCACTGGGGGTGGGATACGCATTGGTGTGACCATGTTTGGAAAACACAGTCTGCCCCCGTTTGATTCAGGTTTGCATCCCTGGCTGAAACACGACTCAAGTGACGCTGGGTCTTTCTCAGGGTATCACGTTTGCAGAGACGCGATGTCCGTCAGCCCCTCCTTGTTGGTGCTGATGTTGACCTCCTGGTAAAGGTATAGCCCCCCATGAAACTAACAAGTGATCTGTTGGGGGGACATGTGAAGACCAATGAAATATTTTGTTCCTCATAAATTTCTCCGAGCCCTCAGATTTAGCACTCACTGATGATTTTTTCCTGAACCAATATATGATGGCTTTAAAATATTACATATATATATGCACACATAAATATACACATTTCTGCACCTTAGATTTGTTTGTTTGTCTGTTTTGCTTTCTTGTAGAAACGCATCTCGGAGCGCACTCCACCTTGGTCCAGTCTTCTCCCAGGGCGGCTGCTGTTTTAGTAACGGTTGCTCCTGCTCCCTCGCCTTTGCGGGTGCCCCCTCATCTCTCTGACCTTGACCGTGCTGAGTGTGCCCCACAGCTCAGTCCTCAGACATCTTCTCCCATCCAGCCTCCTGGCGTGAAATACCATCTAACCACTGACATCCCCAAATGGATGTCTTCAGCCCAGACCTCTCTCTTGGACTTGAGGATGGGATTTCCCTCTGCCTCTTCCGCATCTCCACTTACATGTCTAACAGCCATCTCAGAGTGAACATGCCCCAAAGCCGACCCCTGACCTTCACCCAAACTGTCCCATGGGAGTCCTCCCCAGCTCAGTTAATGCCTCCTTCGTCCTTCTATTTGCTCCAGCCAACAATCCAGGATGAGCACCAGCCTGGATTCCTCTCTATCTCCTGCCCTCTACCCTTCAATCCATCAGCAATCTTTTTGGCACCACCTTCAAAATACATCCAGAATCAACAATCTCCACTGAGTCATCCCGGGCCGGGCCACTATCATCTCTCATCTGGATTATCGCAGACATCGCCTCGCTGGTCTCCTTGCTTCTATCCTTTTTCTGAATAACCTATTCTCAAACCAGCAGCCAAAGTGAAGAGAGAACCAGATCACGTCCCTTCTCTGCTCAAGTTCCTCCAATGGCTCCCGTCTCATCCAGAGGAAAAGCCAAAATCCTCACCCTGGCCCGCGAGGCCCCGAGGGACCTGGGTCCCTGCCGCTTCGTCTCTGACCCCAGCTCCCCACTCTCCTCTCTGGCTGGAACGTGCTTTCCTCACATCCTCACACGGCATACTCCCTCTTCTTCGAGTCTTTTCTTCAAAGTCACCTCCTCAGGAAGGCATTCCCTGAATACTCTGTTAAAAATTGCAACCCCCCAAGCACGTCTGGCACTCCGTATGCCCATCTCTCCTTGACTTTTCTCCATAGCACTCATTGTCGCCTGACAGACTGTATATTCACTTGTTTATTTCTTGTATATCTCCCCCTACTCATGAGTCAGCTCCAGGGACCATGTCTGTTGTCTACACAGAGGCATTCTCAGTACCCAGCACGGGGCCTGGTGGGTACTCAATTAATATTTATTGCATGAATGAATGAAGCATCTTTGTACCAACCATAAACCTTGCCTAGAGCTTCATGCATAGTGGGTGCCCAAAAAGTGTTTGAATTAATGAAATAAAGAACTAACAGCTCCAATTCCACTTGTGAGATTGATGATCTGAGGCCGCTGTGCACAGTGACGTTCTGAAACTTCCCTATCTGACCAAGTCTCTCTCATGGTCCAGGAGCTGATAACACGGGCAGTCAGGCTGGCTGGCCCCAGTGTGGAGCCGGATGTGCTAATCAGGCCACATCACAGGGGAAGGGGAACTCTGTGGCCAGAGGCTCCAGAGGTGGGGACCAGGTCATGCATATGAAGGGGAAGCTGACGTTCATACCTTGCGTGGGAACAAAAACTGTGGTGGCTGGCAAGGAGGGAAGCCCCCATCTGTGCCTCTCGGCCCCTCAGCTACCGCTGGCTTCCCAGAGACCACAAATACTTTTGGGAGGAAATTTTGCATTGAAGTGTAACATACGTACAGAAAAGTGCACACGTAAGTGACAGCTTGATAAATTTTCACAAGGGCAATGTGCTAGGGTAACCAGCCCCCAGACCACAGAATGGAACATTCTCAGGCCTCTAAAAGCTCCCTTCTAGCCTCTCCCATCACCATCAATGGTCACCATTCCCGTGACTTCCTAGTTGTAGGTTCTTCTGATTATGGGGTTTTTTAAAATTTTTTAAATTTTTTAGCAACATCCTCTGGACTCCGCTCCTTCTTCCACCAGCTCAACGTAGGAATGGGAATCCAGTAATAAGTCATTTTCTTGGCTGGTTTCAGTGGGCCAGCCATTCCTTGGAGCCTCAAAACCAACCAGTGGCCTGGAACTGTTACTGCTCCCACGTCACAGATGACAGAACTGAGGCACAGAGAGGTAAAATAATTTTCCCAGCTAGGAAGGAGAGGAGCCTGTATTTAAACCCAGGTCTCTCTGATCTCCAAGCCCATGTTCTTACTCATGATACACATTTCTTATCAATAAAATGACCATTTATGGAGCATCCCCTTTGGGCTGGACATTGTGCTTGAGCTTTTTGTTCATTGTCTTATTGATTTTCCCAGCCCCTGCATGAGTCATCTACCTTTATTCCTGCTTGACAGATGATGAAAGCAGGTTCAGAGAGGTTAAGTAACTTATCCAGGGTCACACAGCCTAAGAAGGCATGAAAATAAAGATTTAAACCCTATTGTGCTGATTCCAGAGTTCGGTGCAGGATGGTATCCATACCCAGCGTTTATGTGCATCTTTCAAGTGTACCTACTGGGTTTTTCAAAGAGATGACAGCAATAGCAGTTATCTTTTCTAGAGCTTCTCTGAGTCAGATGCTCTGCGTAAAGATTACGAATAATCTCCCCAATATCTGTTCCTGCCTCCTCTCTCTTAGTAAGAGAATACCTGATTTTCACCTAGATACACAGCTTCCTACAGCTTTACCACATATCCCAGGCTTCTTTGCCATGTGAGTAAGTTACAATCAAAGAGATCTTCCGCTGTATATCCACCAAACCCACTTTTGGGTCCTGCTCTTCACAAGGCATGGGCAATGCTCTTCCCTTCGCTGTTCCCCTTCCTGCTGGCTGAAATGATAAATGTGGTGCTGGGGAGCCATCCTGGACCCGGTGGACAAGGATGCCTCTTAGGGATGGAGGAGGCACAAGGCGGAAGGAGCCTGGGCCCCCACCCTGTGGACCGTGCCATCCTGGCCCCACAGCACTGACCCACACAGTTCCAAGAAAGATTAAAAAAAGAAATAAAAAGTTTTTCTCTTTGCCGAATTATTTAAGTGGTTACAATGGTGAATATTATCTCAATTAAAAAAAACCTCAGAACTTTTCCTTTGTTAAGCCGTGTTTGTTTGGGTCTCTGGTTTGTATTCTAATATATAGCACCTTATGTTCATAATCTGTGTTTCTCAGATCAGCCTCACGAGAGAGGGAGCATGCTCTCTCCTTTTTTTAAAAAAAAAATGTGTTTTATCTTTTACTTTTCCCAAATCCCCCCAGTACATAGTTGGACATTTTAGTTGTGGGTCCTTCTAGTTGTGGCATGTGGGACGCCGCCTCACCGTGGCCTGATGAGTGGTACCATGTCCCTGCCCAGGATCCGAACCGGCGAAACCCTGGGCTGCCGAAGCAGAGCATGCGAACTTAACCACTCGGCCCTGGGGCCAGCCCCTGCTCTCCCCTTTACAGTTGAGGGACTGAGGCTCAGAGATGAAGGATTGCTCTAGATCACCTGGCTAGGAGGTGGCAGAGCCCACCCCCTGGGACACCAAGTCTATATTCTCTCGTTATACCAGGGATGGGCAAACTGTGGCCTATTGGTCCTTGCAGCTAAGAACGGTTTTTCTATCTTTAAAGAGTTGAAGAAAGGAGGAGGAGGAGGAAGAGGAAGAGAGGACTATGCCACAGAGACCTTAGATGGCCTGCAAAGCCTAAAATAGTTACTATTTGACCCTTTACAGAAAAAGTTTGCCAACCCCTGAATTACACCACTTTTTTTTAGTCTCTCAGTTTCTCTGCTTGGGAAATGGGGGTTTACATATTTAACAAAAGCAAGAAGATATGTGTTAGAGTCACATAGGGTGTTCATCGAGAGAAGGGGCTAGGATGGGAGGACCTTAAAGGGTTTGTGTTGGTTAAACAGACCCCGTTTATTGAAAGGCCACCGGCTCCTGGAGGAAGGATGCTGGGTTAAGACAGGAAGCTGGGTTGCTGCCGTCTAATTGAATGACCTTGGGCAAGTCCCTTCCCCTCTCTGGTGCTGGTTCTCATCTACACATGGGGGCTTGGACTACATCTGTCCTCTCAGTTTCGTCTACTCAGTCTCAGTTCCCTGTCCTCTGGGAACAGCAGGTTCCCTGGGTGCCCCCGTTTTCACTCCCTGTTCCTGAGAGGCATCTGGGGCTAACTCCGTCCTTGGCTCCAGGGGAGGCCAGTGCCCCAAGCTGGCCCATCCACTCCTCATCCCTCTGCCCACAGGCATTGCTTCAGGGATAGGCACGTGTCCCAAGCAGACCAACGAGTCAGCCCTTGGGTTTTGGAATCATTGGTATCAAATTGTTTTCTTTCTGCTGTGCTGGACCAGGGCAACGACAGCCTGAAGCTTGAAGGTGGCTGCTACCGAGACAGTGAAAGAGAGAATCGTCCTTGATAAGTGACGAACCTCTGAATCCAGCTGTACCTGAGGCCAGCATATCCTTGGACACGTTATTCTCCATGAGCCAGTAGGGTTCCTTTTTTGGCTTAAATCACTGTAGCAGACGATGTTGGTCCTCTGCCCATATCCCCTTGGCTCTCATCATTTGGAGGCTCAACGACCTGATGGCTTCAATTCCCAGCGCCCGTGTGCTCTGTCTGAGGGCTTTGTCCCCGAGATGCATTTAGCACAAACAGGCCGGGAATGCCAGGGGCTCAGCCCTTAACCAATGACTGACAGGAGTTGGTGGATGAATGCCCCCACGCCCTTGCCGCTTGGGTGGACTGTGTGAGGGGTCTTCCACAGTGGGGTTGAGTCTCAGCTGCCCAGAGTAACTGCTCAGTAACTCGCCTTATCTTGGCTTCTTTCAGGTCCCTGTCTCAGGTCTCGCGTCCTCACCAGTGCTTCCTGGGAGCCTTGCCCGAACAAACCACTTGCGTACAAATCCTTGTCTCGGACCTGCTTCTGCAGGAAGCCAACCTAAGCATTTCCTAAGAACAGTTTTCTGTCATCACAGACAAAAGTGCTCTGGCTCACACACAGTTCGAGCATTCTTTGAAAAACATTTGCCTCATTACTATGTTTTTCCACCCCGCTTTTCAGCCGACAAGCAGAGCACGCACTCTCCTACTGGTGTGCGCACTCCGGTGTGCAAACTCCCCTGGGTGGCCCTGGGACGGCTCGGTGAGTCACCCTGCCACGGCGGCCTTTCCCGGGACCCATTCATTCCAAGGCTCCTGCCAGCTCCCCTGCCTGACCGGGGAGGCAGCCCCAGTTCCTTCCTCGGGTTCTCTTCCATCTGCCAGGCCTCAGTGTTCTGTCCTGCCAGTGATAAGACGTTCCACGTCGGCTTCCTGTCCCTGACCTTTGAAAGAACGGTACACGTCCAGGGCCCGTGACGTTACCTCTTGGGGATTAACGCAGTGAGAACAGGGAGGTCCTTCAGAGGTCACCCTTCATTCATTCATTCTTCAGTGAACAAATATTTATTGAGTGCTTGGGGAAGGCACCCTAAATCGCAGAGAAGAGAAGCACCGAGAGCCAGCTGAGGCGGAAAGGAATTTATTGAAGACGTTAGGTACCCCAGGTGCTAAACAACTGCAAACGGCGCAGGCAGGACATGAAAGAGAAGGGAGAGACCCACCTTCGCTGCCGGCCGTTCAGTCAGAAACACCGCCACCACCGCCACCACCTCTGCTGGGACTGGGGGAGCCAGCGACTGGCGGCTGGAACGCCCCTCCTCCCACCAGGAAGGCCTAGATCCTGCTAGCACCGTGCTTGCCAGAAAATGCCGCCCCCTGGCATCCCACGGCTTGTTCTCGCCTCCAAGGCTCATCAGGGGAACCTGGGCCACATGAGTCACTCCTGCTGCAAGGAAGTCTGGGAAGCATGGGTTTTTTTTTTTTCTTCAGCCTTTCTAGTACAAGAAACCACCTTAGAAGGGGATTGGGGTGGGGAGGCAGATCTGTATGCCTGCCACAGGCCCACAGCGATGATAAAATCAGAAAGCCCCCCGCTTTCCAAGAGCTCACAGTGGAGACGGGGAGACCAAAGCCAAAGAAGTAATTCCAGGAGGGAGTCCATGACTTAAGAAAAATTTTAGAAAGTCATGAGAACACGGATAAGGAGGACCTAACCCATTCCCACAGGGCCTCCTGTAAGAGGTGTCGTTGTACGTGACTTGTGAAGGTGTTTAGAGGCTAACTAGATAAAAGAAGAGCAGGAGGGAACAGCATTTCAGGCAAGGGGAAATATCAAGTGCAAAGGCCCAGTGGCAGGAAAGGGAGGGCTGAGGGAGAAATTGAGAGAAGGTCAGTGGACTGGAGAACAGAGAACAAGGGGACACAGGGGAAGGAGACAGAGGGGTGAGGAGGGAACAGACCATGCCCTTCTAGTCCATTCTGAGGAGTTCAACTGCTTCCTAAGGGCAATGGAGAACCACCGAAGACCCACAAGCAGGGCAATGACATAATGACAACTCCTAGTACTTACTGACCACTTACTCAGTGCCAGACCTTTTTCTAAGCTCTTAACATGTATCATTTAGTACATATTCATGAGCAAGTTTCTCAGACCCTCTTTGCCTCTGTTTCCACATATGCACAGTGGGAGTAAGAATAGAACTTACTACAAAGGGTTATTATGAGAATTCCAATGAGTGCTTGGCACGTGGGAACTACGTATGTGTTGGCTTTTGCAAGTATTATTCTCATATTACAGATGAAAAAGTTGAAGCCCAGAGAGATGAATCAACTTGCCTGACATCACACAGCTAATAAGCAATAGAATGGACAGAACACGGTGGGGAGGATGGGAGGGCTGGCGAGCATGGAGCGGCCACATTTTCATCCTAGGAGGAATGGGGAGCCAGGACCACCTGTTGGCACCCATGCGGTCAGCCTCTGTTCTGATTGGCCTGGCTCTTGCCAGTTGTTAAATATTTCAATATTATTCCTGCTATTACTATAAATACGATGCTGCTTTGTGGCTGTAACATTTACATAAATGGTATCATACTAACAATTTACCTCTGAAAGTCGCTTTTCTCATTCAACGTTATAGTTTTAAGACCTATTTAGGTCTAGTTTATTCATTTTTCCGGCTCACTGGTATTCCTGTCTGGAAATATGTCACAGTTTATTTAGCTCCTCACCTGCTGACGCCCATCCAGTTAATTCCACTTTGGGCCTCTCACGGGAGAAGCCGCCACACCCCTCCCTGCACGAGCTCCAGGCGGATGCTCGGAAGTGGGACTGCTGGTCACGCGGCGCGTGCGTTTCCATCACCAAACAGAAGGGTATGAGGGTTCCCGTTGTCCCACCACCACCACCAATAATGACCCCCCACCACACGTGGCACAATGATGTGCCAGGCACCTTTCTCAACGTCTGACGTGAAATAACTCGTGTAGCCCTCCCAAGAAACTTAGAGGTGAAGACAATGATCATTTCCATTTGACAGATAGAGAAATGGAGGCACAGAGAGGTGAGGTAAGTACCCTCAGATCACTCTGCTAGGAACAGCAGAGTGTGATGTGAACCAGAGAGGCTGGCTCTGGAGCCTGAGCTGTCAACCACTCTTCTCCACTTTGGTATTTTCTGATTTTCAGATTGTTGCCCGTCCAAGGCTGTGAAATGTCTCAAAGTGTTTTAACTTGCATTGCCTGCTTTGGAGGGACCTTGAGGATCTTTCCAACCGGTCGTTGACCAGTCAGGTGTCCTCTTTGGAAAAATGCCTCTTTTCAGCCTTGGCTGCCCCTGAATTTCTTTTCTTTTCTTTCTTTTTTTTTAAAGATTGTCACCTGAGCTAGCAACTGTTGCCAATCTTCTTTTTTTTTTTTCTGCTTTTCCTCCCCAAATCCCCCCACTATGTAGTTGTATATATATTTTTTAGTTGTGGGTCCTTCTAGTTGTGGCATGTGGGACACCACCTCAGCGTGGCCTGATGAGTGGTGCCATGTCCACACCCAGGATCCGAACCGGCGAAACCCTGGGCCGCCCAATCAGAGTGCACGAACCTAACCACTCAGCCATGGGGCCAGCCCCTGCCCCTGAATTTCTAATCTTCAAAGCAAATGCTCCTGGAGGCCAGAACTCCAGGCAGGGCCTGGCACAGGGTGGGCACTTGGTAAAAAGGTACCAGGCTAAACTGACAGTGTCTCTTACCCTCTTTTCCTCCCGGGAGCCTGATGCTGATTAATAAAACTTCTGCTTATATCATTGGCCCATCACCTGTGTGCTGGGCACGTGAGCAGCTCTCTGGCCCCAAACCCATTTCCGCCTTTGTGATCTGACCCTAGTCTACCTCCCTGACCTCATCTCCTTTGATTCTCCCCCTCTCCTGTTTCTCAGGAACCCCACTGGCGATCCTCCTGTCCCTTCAGTAAGCTAACTTCACTCCCACCCCAGGGCCTTTGCACATGCTATTCCCTCTACCTGGAACACTCGTCCCATGACGGCTCCATCTCATCCTTCAGGCCTTGGCTCAAATGTCATCTACTCAGAGAGGCTTTCCTGCCTATCCTGTTTAGAGGAAACAGAGGCACAAAGAGATTGAGCATAATTACCAATAATTATACAGCAGGAGTATTAGAAAGATTTTTGAATTATGTTATCTTATGACGTGCCTCTATTTCCAACTTTTTAAAAAGGGTAATGTATTCCCTACATGGATTTTTTTTTTTAACTCAAATTTAAAATTAATTAAGAGCCAGTCTTGAGAGAGGACAAATACATTTCTGGGGCTCTGTTTCCCAATCCTGGCTCAACACTTCAGCAGAGTCGAAATAAGATCGTAGCATTTTCCAAACTCCAGATCTCCTTACCCTCTCCACTCCCTCCCCATCCTCTGCCACCTGACCATTGCCTGCCCTCGGCTCTGAATCAGCTCTGAATCATAACCTGCAAGCCAAGCTCGGAGCCACAGCCTCTCTGCTAAACGGCCTCCCCTCCCCGGCGGAGGCTTCTGATCTGCAAAATGCAGATAATGCAAGTACTCGCTCCGCAGGGTTGTCACGAGGATTAGGCTTCCTGGTGCTTAATCCAGCACCTCACAGGAGGAAGCTGCCACCGTGTGGGAACCGTACTGCGTGATGAGTTTGGAATCAGACAAACCCTGGACACAGCTCTGCTCCCTGTGCGACCTGAGGCAACTCACTCGAGCTCGCTGAGCCTCAGTTTCCCCGTTTGTGAAATAAAGATGATAAAATCCATACTGAGTCCATTAGAGTACCTTTTGCTAGAAAGAAGCTAATAAAACTCAAACTGGCTTAACCAGAGCAGGCTAGTCCCCTTACAGGACATCCAGCTCAGGCCAGCTGCAGGACAGTGGTAGATCCAGCAGCCCAACGATACCATCAAGGACCCAGGCTCTTTCTGTCCCTCTGCTCTGCTGTCCACAGTGTTGGTTTCACGCTGAGGCTGGCTCTCCTCGTGATCGCAGGATGACTGCCAAGAGCTATGAGGACCAGGGCATCCTCTTTTGCATCCAGGAGGAAAACTGCCTCACCTCCAGACCCTCTCCTGGAAGAGTGAGGAGGAACTTTCCTGGCAAATGTCTCCTCACTTCTCATTGACCAGATTTGGGTCATGCTCATTCCTGAGCCAATCTCTGGCAAGAGCATGCAATTCCCACAATTGGCCAAGACGAATCGGGGCCCAGGCCTGGGGCTGGGCTGGAATGGATGTCAGGGAGTCAGCTACGCTGTCCACCACACTTGCCTCAAAGGGTTGCAGGGGGAATGAAACGAGATCATGCCTTCAAAGCTTAGCACACGGGAGGTGTTCCACAAGTAGTAGTTCTTATTACTGTAATTATCAACATCATCATCATCATTTCAGACAGATTTCAAAGTTTCTCCCCTTCTTAGCTGTGTTGCCTTAGAAAAGTTGCTGTCCCGCAATTCTACTCTGTAAAATGACAGTGATAAATGTTCCTATCCTGTGTCCTTATTGTGTGGCAAATAGTTAATGCTCAATCTGTGCTGATGATGCTTTTCCTTTCTTTTTGCCTTCCCAGTGACAATTTGGGCAGCCTTTTCCCTCCTCAGTAGTTGTGGCTCAAGGGAGCGAGACTCCCCCTTCTGGCTCCAGGAGCGGATGGGTTATCCTTGCCTGGATTCCTGCATCCCTCGGGCCAATGTGATTGGCTCAAGGAAAGCATGTGATCCAAACTGGACCAATGACAAGCAGCTCTAGAACTTTGCCCAGGGAAAAGGATGCTCTCTTCTCTCTAGCATTGCTGAGCTGGAAGGACAGAAACCTGGAGCTGCTGGAGACCATCTCGGTCATCTCATGGGAAGATCCTGCCCAAGAGTGAAGCCAACAGAAGGAAAAGCGGAGATGAGAGATGGAGAGAGGCAGAGGCCTGTTGACCCTGGTGAGCTCCTGGATCCAGCCATGCCTGAACCAGCGATACAACTGGACTTTTCCTTATGCAAGCCAATTCTTCTTTAAACTAGTTTGAGGTTCTGTTACTTGCAATAATGAGTTCAGAGTCTAGCCTCGCTTGGCTGAAGTGGGGAATCAGAAAAGGAGGTAGTCCTTTGAGGGCAGGACCATGCCTACCAGAATCAGCTTAGAATCTCGAGAATGTTGCCCAGGCCAATGCATAATAGAACTCCACAAGTGTCACAAACAATCCTGTGAGTATCCCTCACACTTTTTCTCTACACTTATAATAAACACATAGAGGAATATTTTTACAAAAGTGGAATCACACCGTGCATTTGCAGTTCAGATGCCACCCCATCTAGGCAGCTCCGCCTCCTTCCTGCTCTCTAGCATCATGGCATTTTTTGCGACCTAAGTGAACTTCTTGTGCACTGTCTTTCTCTTCTTCCAGGATGTCAGCTCTGTGAGGCCAGGGATTTTTCTCTGCTGACCATTGCTATGTCCCCAGCGCCTTGAACAGAAGAATATACCTATTTGTCGAATTCATACCGTTCTGTAGTTGGTTCGCTTAACTGAGCAGTGTGATCACAAACATCTTTCAGGGGTAAGAGATACGTAGCTGCCTCCATCTTTGAGACGAATGCGTGGATTCTGTTGAATGGATGGGCCATGTTGTTTCCTGAACTCTGCTGGACAGCTGTGGGTGAGATAAACAGCCAAACGACCCGGGGCCTGGGTGAGTCGGCACCTCTTCTCCGCAACACAGAGTCCGGCGGGAGAAAGGAGAAGCCACCCAGACTTTAACGGGCTCGTCCTGATTCACAGGGAGAGGAACTGAGCAAACAAGGGTGACTTCATGTTCTAGCAAGAACTTCCTGGGCAAATACAGTCTCCAGGCACACAATGGGAAGGACAGGCAAATAATTCACTGATTGTCTCAACACCCAAGGGCAGAGTGGTTTATGAAGTCCTCCACCCCCAAGAGGAATTAACTTAAGCATTTTTTTCTGATTACAAAAGTCATATCGGCTTATGGTGATAAAAAAAATTCCAGAAAATACAGGAGAGTATGGAGAGTGAAAAACAGTCATAGTTTTAGAGCATTTTATAAATTATCTCATAGGTTTTCAATGCATAGTCATATATGTAAGTCCTAAAGTGAATTTCTGCTATTTTTTTATTCAGCAGAATAGCTAAGGTTTACTGAGTATTTCAATGCATATGCTAGTTGCTCTCTGTGTATTAATTCATTTTATCCTAACAATAATTCCATGTAATAAACACTATTACGAACCCCATTTTAGAAAGTAGACCATTTTCTTATACCATGCAGGAAAATCAACTCAAAATAGATTAAAGACTTGAATGTAAGACCTGAAACCATGAAACTTCTAAAAGAAAACATAGGCAGTAGGCTCTTTGACATCAGTCTGAGCAGCATATTTTCAAATCCCACGTCTGACCAGGCAAGGGAAACAAAAGAAAAAACGAACAAATTGGACTACATCAAACTAAAAAGCTTCTGCACAACAAAGGAAACCATCAACAAAACGAAAAGACAACCTAACAATTGGGAGAAGATATTTGCAAACCACATATCAGATAAGGGGTTAATATCCAAACTATACAAAGAACTCATACATCTCAACAACAAAAAAACCAACAACCTAATTACAAAATAGGCAAAAGATCTGAACAGAGATTTCTCCAAAGAAGATATACAGATGGCCAACAGGCATATGAAAAGATGCTCAACATCAGTAGCTATCAGGGAAATGCTAATCAAAACTACAGTGAGGTATTATCTCACTCCAGCTCCCGTCAGAATGGCTATAATTAACAAGACAGGAAACAACAAGTGTTGGAGAGGATGTGGAGAGAAGGGAACCCTCATACACTGCTGGTGGGAGTGCAAACTGGGGCAGCCACTATGGAAAACAGTATGGAGATTCCTCAGAAAATCAAGAATAGATCTACCATATGATCCAGCTATTCCACTGCTGGGTATTTATCCAAAGAACTTGAAAACACAAATGTGTGAAGATACATGCACCCTGTGTTCACTGCAGCATTATTCAGAACAGCCAAGACTTGGAAGCAACCTAGGTGCCCATCAAGGGAGGAACGGATAAAGAGATAGATGTGGTGCATATATACACAATGGAATACTACTCAGCCATGAGAAATGATGAAATCCAGCCATTTGTGACAACATGGATGGAACTTGAGGGTATTATGCTAAGTGAAATAAGTTAGAGGGAGAAAGTCAAATACCATATGATCTCACTCATAAGTAGAAGATAAAAACAATGACAAACAAACACACAGCAACAGAGATTGGATTGGAGGTAACCAGAGGGGAAGGAGGTGGAGGGTAAAAGGGGTGATTAAGCACATGTGTGTGATGATGGATTCTACTTAGCCTTTGGGTGGTGAACATGATGCAATCTACACAGAATTCAAAATATATTACGATGTACACCTGAAATTTATAGAATGTTATAATCCAATGTTACTGCAATAAAAAAGAAAAAAAGAAACTGGGGAATCTGAGACGCAGATGGATTAAGTGATTTAGCCAAGGTCACACAGCAATAGATGACCACACTGGGGTTTAGACACAGCAGTCTGGCTTCGAGGCCCATGACCTTAACCATGACCTTGACCACTACACTAGATTGCCAAGGCAGAGCACAGGCCCCTTCCAAAGTTAGGACCCATAGATATGAGGCTTCGCTTTCAGTGTCCCCATTTATTCTTCTATTAATGGATAATTGGGGTTTTTCCAATTTTCCCCTATTAGAAAACAGGGGAATTTCCCTTTTGGTCTTTAAACGAGGTAAGAAAACCGTGGTTAGACAGGACCACAACCAGTATTTCTAAAACAGGAGAAGCAATAAAGGGGCCCGGCGCCACTTGGAAGCCGTCACCCCGTCACGCACACATATGAGGAGTTTCATTTTATTTGAGAAACATCCATTGAGTACTTATTATGTGCCAGGCAGGGTTCTAAGCACCACATGAATATTACCTCATTTAATCCAAAAATAATACTGACATACATACTGGAGAAACTGAGGCACGGGGAGGGTAACTTGCCCAAGATGACACAGGTAATAAGTGGCAGTGCTGGAATTTGAACCCTGGAAATTTGGCCCCAGTGTCTCGGTTCTTGACTCCTATTCTAATGGGTCTCTCTGTCTACCCTTTGGCCCAAGTGAGGCAGCCAGCCCTGGGGTCCTCCATGCAAGCCTGCCTTCAGCTGGGGACGGAAGACAGCAAGGTAAGTGTCTTTTTTTTTCCCTTTTAAACAACATCCAGCTCATGGTTCTTAGATTTTAAGCCCACGCAGCTCTGCTGTGTTCTAGGCTCAGGGTCTCACAGGCTGAGGCAAGATGGCAGCCTGTCTGCGTCCGCATCTGGAGGCTCAGGGTAGAATCCACTTCCAGGCTCATTCAGGTTGTTGGCAGAGTTCAGCTCCTTGCGGCTGTAGGACTGAGGTCCCATTTTCCTTGCTTGCTGGTAGTGGAGCCCATGCTCTCTGCAACGAGAGGCCTCCCGCATTCCTTGTCCTGTGTTCCCTTCCACCTTTTATTGAAGGCAAATATCTTACCTGTGCCACAGATTTCTCTTGAATAAGAACCAAAGAGGCAGGGAAACCCCTTAGAAACAGGTGCTCAATGGGATTTTTCTTTGGTTTCAGTTTTGACAGAGGCCCCTGTGCCGCTGTGAGGCGTCCCTTTCTAGAGAGAGCTGGATCATGTCTGCTGGGCCAAGAAAGGGGGACTTTCCAAACCAGCCCCCTACCCCCTAGCCCGTCACCCACCTTGAGGGTTGTCCAAGGGGAGACTAGAAGATTGCTGAGGAGAAAACAGAGGTTAGAAAGAGTCTCCTTGGAGAGGGTTTTTCTGCAACTGCATGCATAGCACATAATGGGTATTTAACCCACATTCAGTGACTCATACTGGGCCCTATTCTAGGTATTCAGGCTCCTGAGAGTCTAAAGGGGATGACAGATGACCAGGAAGCACCTTTTGAAAAGAAACAGAATATTATCCTAAGTCAAAGAAGCCAGACACAGAATGCCACATACATGATTCCATCTCTATGAAATGTTCAGAATAGGCAAATCCATAGAAACAGAAGTAGATTAGCAATTGCCAAGGGGGTAGGGGGAGGAGAGAATGACTGCTATCAGGTGCAGGGTTTCTTTCTTTTTTCTATTGAGGCGTAGTTGACATACAACGTTATATTAATGTCAGGTGTGCAACGTAATGAGTTGACATTTGTACATGTTGCGAAATGATCACCAGAATAAGTCTAGTTAACACCCATGACCATACGTAGTTACTGAATTTTTTTTTTCTTGTGGTGAGAACTTTTAAGATTTCCTCTCTTAGCAACTTTCCCATACGCAGTGCAGTATGTTTAACTATGCTGTACCTTACGTCCCTATGACTGACGTACTTTATAACCGGAAGTTTGCACCTTTTGACCCCCTGCACCCATTTCACCCCCTCCCATCCCCAGCCTCTGGCAACCACAAGTCTGTTCTCAAGTACAGGGTTTCTTGCGAGGTGATGGAAATGTTTGGGAGTCAGATAGTGGTGACAGTTACACAATACGATAAATACACTACAAGCTATTGAATTGTACACTTTTAAATGGTGAAGTTTATGTTACATGAATTACATCTCAATTTTCAAAACATTAAAAAAAAAGATAAACAGGATAATTTCACATGGTGATATGTGCAATGAGGACAAGAAAGGAAAATGCTGGAAGAGATAGTAACTGGTTAGGACCAGTGGGCAGGGTGGCTCCTGAAGGCCTCTCTGAGGAAGTGACATTTGTGATGGGACCTGAATTATGACTAGGAGGCAGTGCTATAAATATCTAGAAGCAGATAGATGAAGGATCAGTGTGTGCAAAGGTCCTGTGGTGGGGATGAGCTTGGGATGTTCGAGGAGCAGATAAAGTGAGTGGAGCTGGAGCCTAGTGAGTTGGGGTACAGTAGAAAAAGTAGAAAAGAAGGTCAGCGACCCCTGCAGGGGCAGGAAGCAGAGCAAACTGAGCCCTGGAGACCACTATGAGAAGCGCTGGTTTTGTTCACAGTGAAATGAGGAGCCACCGGATGGTTTTGAGCAGGAGAGGAACATGATCTGATGAATACTTAAAAAGGACTGCTCAGACTGCCACATAAATAGCAGGTGAGTAAGAGCAGAAGCAGAAGATGTAAAGACAACACTTCGACACTGTGCCTGTGACTAACACACTCGGTAACTGCCAGTCAACTTTCATAAACCAGAAATATGCCAGCTTGTCATGTCAAAACAGGAAGCCAATGCCATGGTTATTTGATATTTCTGCCTTTGACGCTGCCACACCTCCCTATTCTATGAGTCACGAAGCTCTGTCAATTCTTCCTCCCCCGCCCCCCGACGCCTTCACCTTTGTATCCTTACCGCTGTCCCCACTTGGAGACCTGGTGACAGATGGGGACATTAGTTTCCAGGCTGCCCCTGGGCGTACCTTTTTTCTTTCTCCCTCTTAAAAATATCATATTTTTTTCTCACTTCATACTGTTTATCATTTGCAGAAAATTATTAAACAAATAAGCAAAAGAAAAAAATACCCATGATCCACAATTCAGAGACAACCATTACCAAAACAGCACTTTAATATATATTATTCCTGTCCTTTTTTCTTTTTTGGTTTTATATTTTGTTTGTATCAAGGTTATGCATGCACATAAATTGAAGAGCCAAATTTTCTAAAAACAGAAATTCTCACGTCACTCCCTCCTCCCATTTCCCCTTCCCCAAAGACAACCTCTTTGATGACTTTTAGCTGATTTTTTTTTTTTTTTGAGGAAGATTAGCCCTGTGCTAACTACTGCCAATCGTCCTCTTTTTGCTGAGGAAGACTGGCCCTGAGCTAACATCCATGCGCACCTTCCTCTACTTTACACATGGGACGCCTACCACAGCATGGCTTTTGCCAAGCGGTGCCATGTCCGCACCCAGGATCCGAACCAGCAAACCCCGGGCCGCCTAGAATCGGAACGTGAGAACTTAACCACTGCGCTCCTGGGCTGGTCCTGATTTTTTGATATTTAATTCCATGTCTCTAAATAATATACATCTATTTCCACTTCTAAATTTTTCACTTTTCCATGTAATCTGCTTTCCCTCTAGAGGATATGAGGGTTCTGCTCTCTTTCCTTCTCCACACTTGGCCCCAGCACAGACATGCATCCTGCCCATCCCCAACCTGTCAAGATAGTTTTATGGTCATTTTGGTGAGATCAATATTTACTATTTACATAATTGTGACTGTCGAAATGCCATTGACAGCTGAGCTCCATGGTAAACTATGACATCCTTCACTTTCCTGCACAGCTTTTTATTTTCCCTTGAGTTAATAACTGTCTTATTCTCTGCTCCTACCTCAAGCCGACCTAATTTTCTCAGTATTTGTTAGTTCAACTCCAAACTCTTTGGCAGCGGTCCAAGTGTCCTCTCAACACCTTCCAATGCATCAGAATTCTATTTGTTTGCCTTCTCAAAGAAATCTCCCTGGAGCCTTCAGACCTGCTGGGGTCTGGACTGGTTAGCCCCTCTGGTGCACGGTGGCCATTCTGGGATCCCCCTTCACCGTCTTCTGGCCTCTCCAGTGCTGGGTTTCTATTTCCTAGGTCGTGTGTCTTAGTCTTCCTTCTCTGACCTCCCCTTTTGGCAGCACAGGCCTCCAGTAGCTCCCTAAGAAAGGGTGTGTGGGAAGTAGAAATTTGGTGACTTTCCATATCTGAAAATGGTTTTATTCTATCTGCTCCCTTGATGATTGTTTGGCTGGGTATAAAATTCTATGTTGGAAATCATTTTCCTTCAGAATTTTGAAGGCATTGCTCCATCAGCGCCATGCTTTCAAGGTTTGGTTGAGAAGTTCAAAGTTATTATGCTCTTGATGCTTTATTTATTTATTTATTTAATAAATAAATTTTTTGGTGAGGAAGATTGGCCCTGAACTAACATGTGCTGCCAATATTCCTCTTTTTTTTTCCTCTCCCCAAAGCCCCAGCACACAGTTGTATATCCTAGTTGTAAGTCCTTCTAGTTCTTCAATGTGGGATGCCGCCACAGCACGGCTTGACTAGCAGTGTGTAGGTCTGTGCCCAGGATCCAAATTGGTGAACCCTGGGCTGCTGAAGCAGAGTGCGTGAACTTAACCACTTGGCCACGGGGCTGGCCTCTGCTCTTGATGCTTTAAAAGTGACCTATGCCCCCTCTTGTGGAAGTTTGCTCTTGGTATTTTGAAAGTCCCTGATGACGTTCCCTGCTGTGGGTCTATTTTTATCCAACGTGCTGAGCACTCAGTAATCTCGTTCAATCTGGAAACACAAGTACTTTAGTTCTAGAGAATTTTTAATAATTATTTTATTGGCCAATAGACACATGAAAAGATGCTCACCATCACTAATCATCAGGGAAATGCAAATGAAAACCACACTAAGATATCACCTTACACCTGTTAGAATGGCAAAAAAAAAAAAAGTGGCAAATGTTGGAGAGGTTGTGGAGAAAAAGGAACCCTCATACACTGCAGGTGGGAATGCAAGCTGGTGCAGCCACTATGGAAACAGTATGGAGATTTCTCAAAAAGTTAAAAATAGAAATATCATATGACCCAGCCATCCCACTACTGGGTATCTATCCTAAGAACCTGAAATCAGCAATTCCGAAAGTCCCATGCACCCCTACGTTCATTGCAGCATTATTCACAATAGCCAAGACGTGGAAGCAACCTAAGTGCCCATCAACTGATGAATGGATAAAGAAGATGCGGTATATACATACAATGGACTACTACTCAGCCATAAAAAAGGACAAAATGGTCCCATTCACAACAACATGGATGGACCTTGAGGGTATTATGTTAAGTGAAATAAGCCAGACAGAGAAAGACGAACTCTGTATGACTCCACTCATAGGTGGAAGTTAAAAATGTAGACAAAGAGAACTGTTAGGTAGCTACCAGGGGAAAGGGGGGGTGGAGGGAGGGCACAAAGGGTGAAGTGGTGTACCTACAACATGACTGACAATAATGTACAACTGAAATTTCACAAGGTTGTAAACCATCATAATCTTAATAAAAAGTTAAAAAAATTATTTTATTGATGATTTCTCTTCCTCTGTCTTCTTTCTTGATAAGATGCCTATTTTTCAGAGGTAGCATTTCTCAGACTGGTCCCTAAACATCTTATCTTTTCTCTCCTATCTTCCATCTTTGTCTTTTTGTCCTACTTTCTGAGACAAACTCTCAAATTTATCTCCCAACTCTTCTTTTAAATTTTTAGAAATTCTACTGTCATGCTTTTAATTTCTAAGAGCCCCTCTTTGTTCTCAAAATATTCCTTTTTTATAGCATGTTGTTCTTGCTTCAGGGTAGCTCTCTGAGAAGTTGTTCTTGTTTTTCAGTTTTTTCCTCTTGCATTGTCTCTGTCTCATCTGGTTACTGTTCTCTATTGTTTTGGTCTCAATTTTTCATATGCAAACGTATCCTCAGATGTCTGATATTTCTCAGTCTTCTGTTCATATTTAAGAGTAGGGAACCAAGAAGCTGATCATTAAGTATGTTGGGAAGGGGGCCATTGACTTTGAACTGGGCCATTTGTTGGGGACCCCCTGATGTTAAAACATCTTCAGGTGATTCCTCTGAGCCTAGCCAGGTTTTCTGGAGAAGATTCCTCCAGTCTCCTGGTAGAATGGAACAGCCTGGCTGGCCTGGTTCTGGAGTCGTGTGGGCAGGGCCACTACACACAATTTGCTTGGCCCCTCTGGATATGAGCAATGGGGCCAGCCCTGTGACGTGGGAAAGGACCGGAACAGGGGGTCTCAGCCTGCAGCCCAAAAACAGCCCCTCAAAAGAATCCATGTCAAATTCCTGAAACCTGTGAATGTCACCTCATTTGGAAAAAGGTCTTCGCAGCTGTGATTAAGTTAAGGCTTTTGAGATGAGGAGATAATCCTGGATTATCTACGAGAGCCCTGAGCGCCATCACGCGTGTCCTTCTAAGAGAAAGGCAGAGGGAGATTAGAAACCCAGAGGAGAAAACAGCATGAATATGGAGCGGAAGGAGATATGGCCACAAGCCAAGGAATGCCAACAGCCACCAAAACTGGAAGAGACAAGGAATGGATTCTGTCCTACAGCCTCTGGAGGGGGCGTGGCCCTGCTGACACTGTTTCAGACTTCTGGCCTCTGGAACTAGGAGAGAATATATTTCTATTGTTTTCAGCCATACAGTTTGTGGTAATCTGTTACAGCAGCCCCAGGAAACGAATACACTTGTGTTCGCTTAACCCTCCTGTTTTCAATATAGTACGCCTGCCCTAAAATATGCTGGGGTCCCCAGGTCCAGGCACATTCCGTTTTACTGTCTCGAGAGAGTACACCTCCATCCTTCTGCCAGGGTAGGTGCCTGGTTACCTAGAGCTGGATGGGGGCTGGGAGGATCTGGGAATCTGACTGCTTCTCATGCTTTTAGCCAATTTCCTTTATTTTACACCCTCCTCTCTGCCGCCCGCCTCCCCTCATCCCCATTTCAACTTTACTTTCAGAGGCACATGGTGCCACCAATTCCTGAGCCTTTGGGAGGAATTTTTTGAGGGGGGTAAATCAGGTTGCTTTTGGCTTTCCCCACTACTGCCTGAGAACTGGGTTTTCTCTGTTCTCCTGAGTCATTTACCGATGAACTCATCTGCTCTCTCTTCTCCAAAATGTTCTTACTGTCGTCTCCTCTCCTGTTCTCCAGTCCTTGACGGTTTATGCCTTTAAAAATGGATCCCTTTATCGTCAACCTAGTGGGGCCCAGGGGAGCAGCAAAAGTAGAAGTGACTGTTTCGTCTGCCCTCTTTTCCCCAAAGTCTCTGTGGGCTAACGTTAAAGTGGTGCTCTCTACATGTGCTGAAACCACCCCCCCACCAGAGGTCCACGCTTGACTCAGTTCTCCATTCCCCAGGCTGAGAATGGGGCCTGCCATGCGCTAAGCATGGGGATGTTCTTTAACAGATCAGCCTCAGCCGTGGTTACCAAGTGTGATCACCGCAAGAGATTCTCGAAGGGCATGTCCTAGTATGGTCTGCCCAGATGCAGGAGTGGAGAATTAAGACAGAGAAGAAAGAGAAATCAACATAGGTGAGCTGTTGATCAATTACATCTCAATTTAAAAATACATATATTTTTTTGAATCTGTGGGGAGAGCATAAAAATTCTTACATTCATAGATTTCAGAGTCCTGGAATCTGTATGATTATAAACTTGTTCAGAGTTTCATTTATAAACTGTATTTTCAGAGTATGTATTTTTGATTAAAATATAATTAGGAAGAAAGTTATTTTTGACATTTTCTATTATTCAGAATGTTAACATTTACGTTTATCAAAGGTATTCTTTCATTTCCTAGGCATTCAAAGTCTTCTACAACCTAAAAACAAAAATGAATATAGAATTTAAATAACATAAGTCAGAAGAGTTACTATATTGGGCAGCCTAGTGGTTGAGCTCAGCACACTCCGCTCGGGCAGCCCAGGTGTGGTTCCCAGGCCGAGGCCTACACCACTTGTCAGTGGCCATGCTATGGCGGCAGCCCACATACTAAAAGAGGAAGATTGCCAACAGATGTTAGCTCCTTCCTCAGCAAAAAAAAATAAATAAATTACTATATAAACATCAATATTTATAATCTAAAAACAAAAACATAAACTTTTCCATTTCTCCCTGTACTTTACAAAAATTATTCATGAAGTTGACAATGAAGTAAACCTCTGTGAAGTCATAAAAGTAGAAAAATGTTGGCACATGTTACCCGGTAAAAATATAATATAATTAGAAACGAATAACAAAATTTACATAAACATTCAATAAGTAAGAAATTCTAAAACACTCCTAAGTAAACTCTGTCTCAAAGAGGAAACTATAAAGAGAGCATCATGGGCCAAAACTCAAGAGATACCCTCAAAGCAGATTTTCAAAACAAAGTCATTGTCTAGATGTTTATATCAGCCAAGAAAGAGAGAAAGAAAAATGTATAGATGTGTCGTCAAGCAGGTCACCACTGCGGGCAGCTGGAGCTTAACCCCACCGGGGAGCTCTGGGAAACTATTCAGAACATGCACCTCAGACTGGCCCACCCAAGGGGTGAAGGAGTGGGGGTATTTACCCTCCTACTTGCACCAGTCATTGTTTGAGGGCTGCCTGGGAGCGTTAACTCCCCAGCACAGCTGGCTTGTGTGCGCTGAGAGGAAGCCCTTAGGCAGTAGTAGGCCCCTCCCCGAGGTCGAGGTCGTGGGCAGGCACCGGCAGAGTCTGCTACGGGAGACAGCCAAGAGGAAATTCAGATTCCCAGGCCCCATGCCTGAGATCCAGTAGGTCTGTGATAGGACTGGAATCTGCATTTTTCCACAAATTCTTTCAGGTGTGTCTGTGGCATCTGACGCCACTGAATTCTACAAGCCCAACTTTTTCATTTTTGCCTAGTAATTCTAGTACCCGCTACTTGCTAAGTGGCCAGGACCAGATTAAAACATTAAACTCCACAGGCATTAACACATTATGCCCTGGGGCTGGGCCCGTGGCTGAGTGGTTAAGTTCGTGCACTCCGCTTCGGTGGCCCAGGGTTTTGCCAGTTCGGATCCTGGGCGCAGACATAGCACTGCTCATCAGGCCATGCTGAGGTGGTGTTCCACATAGTACAACCAGAAGGACACACAACTAAAGATATGCAACTATGGGGGCCGGCTCTGTGGCTGAGTGGTTAAGTTCATGCGCTCCGCTGCGGCGGCCCAGAGTTTGGATCCTGGGCGCAGACATGGCACCCTCGTCAGGCCACATTGAGGCGGCGTCCCACATCCCACAACTAGAAGGACATGCAACTAAGATATACAACTGTGTACAGGGGGCGTTTGGGGAGATAAAGCAGAAAAAAAAAAAAAAGATTGGCAACAGTTGTTAGCCCAGGTGCCAAAAAAAAAGATATGCAACTACGTACCAGGGGGTTTGGGGAGAAAAAGGAAAAAGGAAAATCTTAAAAAAAAAATTATGCCCTATAGGCACTTGAAAAGATGTTCACATCACTAATCATCAGGGAAATGCAAACCAAAACTACGCAAGCTATCACCTTACACCCATTAAAATGGCTATAATCACCAAGACAAAAAATAACAAGTGTTGGAGAGGATGTGGAGAGAAGGGAACCCTCATACACTGCAGGTGGGAATGCAAACTGGTACAGCCACTATGGAAAACAGTATGGAGATTTCTCAAAAACTAAAATTGGAACTACCATGTGACCCAGCCATCCCACTACTGGGTATCTATCCAAACAACTTGTAATCAACAATCCAAAGAGACTTACCCACCCCTATGTTCACTGCGGCATTATTCACAATAGCAAGATGTGGAAGCAACCTGAGTGCCCACTGAGTGATGAACGGATAAAGAAGATGTGGTGTATATACATACATATATATATATATAATGGAATACTACTCAGCTATTAAAAAAAGACAAAATCCTCCCATTCGCAACAACATGGATGGACCTTGAGGGTATTATGTTAAGTGAAATAAGCTAGACAGAGAAAGACAAACACTGTATGATTTCACTCACATGTGGAAGATAAACAAACACACAGACAAAGAGAACTGTTTAGTGGTTACCAGGGGGAATGGGACTGGGGGCTGGGCGCAAAGGCTGAAGGGGCACCCTTATATGGTGACTGACAGATAATAATGTACAACTAAAAATTCCAAATGTTATAAACTATCATAACCTCAATTAGAAAGACTGGAAAAAATTATGCCCAACTCTCCTCCATATGTAAATCTATATGAAGCGATAGTAACTGGTAAAAATAAACAAGGAAGGCCAACACAGATCTTATTTATCCCATGCTGTGGTGGGCAGGATAATGGCCCCCCAAAGATGTCCACATGCTAATCCCCAGACCCTGGGAATACGTTACATTATATGACAAGGGGGAATTAAGGTTGCTAATCAGTTGACCTTGAGATGAGGAGCTCATTCTGGATTATCCATGGGCTCAGTGTGATCCCAAGGGTCCTCACGAAGGAAAGAAGGAAGGAGAGTCAGAGTCGAGAAGCTGTGATGACCAGAGGAGAGGTTGGAGCAATGCCGTTGTTGAGGACAGGACTGAAAGCCAGGAATGCAGTGGTCTCTGGAAGCTGGAAGGCAAGAAAACAGATTCTGCCCTAGAGCTGCCAGGAGGAACGCACGCAGCCTGCTGACACTTTGACCTCAGCTCCCTGACACTCTGACCTACGGAACTGGGAGATAATAAATTTGTGTTGTTTCAGGCCAATTCCTTGCAATAAATCTTTTAATATGTATCTCCTACTGGTCCTGCTTTTCTGATGAACCTTGACGGAGATACATGGTAACCACTTTGATTCCCTTTTAAAATACATGAATATCAAATTTGTTAAAAAGTTTTCATTGGTGCCCCTGTTTGGTTGACAACATCAGCATTTTCTAAGCTCTGGGAAAAGAGTGATGAATTCCACATCAAGTTTCCACATCTGTAAAACTGGGCCAATCAGAGCACCTCTAGGGTTATTATAAGGATTAAATAAATTGCTGAGCATAATTCGCTTGGAATAATGCCTGGTCCAGAGTAAGTGTTCAAGAAATGTCAGAAGGGATAAAAGACAGAAGAAAGACAGGGGAGAGACAAGCTCTTCTTTCAGGGAGCTCATATCCTCAGTGGGAAATGGGTGATAAACTTGGGAAGGAGGGAAGAAGGGATAAAATATCCGACAGTGATAAGGGCCTCTGAGAAACTTACCCTTAAGACTTTAGACAAGGGGTTGACAGCCTGGGGGCCAAATCCAGCCTGTCGCCAGCTTTCATATGGCCCGTGAGCTAAGAATGGTTTCCACATTTTTATTCTGTGGTTTTTTTTAGTGAGAAAGATGGGTCCTGAGCTAACATCTGTTGCCAATTCTTCCTCCTTTTTGCTGAGAAAGACTGGCCCTGAGCTAACATCTGTGCCCATCTTCCTCTACTTTGTATATGGGACACCGCCACAGCATGGCTTGATGAGCGGTGTGGTGTGTAGGTCTGTGCCTGGGATCCAAACCTGCAGAGCACATGAACTTAACCACTATGCCATTGGGCCGGCCCCTGGTTTTCATATTTTTAAATGGTTGAAAAAAATCAAAAGAATATTTCGTGACATGTGAAAATGATAAGAAATTCAAATTTCAATAGCCACAACTTTTACTGGAACACAGCCACGCCTACTTAAATCGTCTGCGGCTACCTTCCCACTGCAACCAACAGCAGAGTTGAGTCGTTGCGACAGAAATCAGAAGACCCACAAAGCCTAAAATATTTACTGTCTGGCTCGTTACAGAAAAAGTTTGCCGACCCCTGCTGTAGACTGAGTGGTCAGGGAGGGCCCTCCTGACATTTAAGCCGAGACCTGAGCGGCAAGAGGAAGAGTGGGGGTAGGAGAGCTGGCAGAACAGAGAACAAAGGCAAGAGCTTTCTCTCCAATCCCGTAACAGCCTTCCACAGAGGGGCTCGGTCAAAACTGCGATGGTTCTGAGGGTGCTGTGGGGTCCCAGAGGTCCCGAGTGGAGGTAGGGAGCCAGAACTGCCTGGCACCAAAGTCTGCTGTGCCCTGCGGCAGCCCCTTCTCTGACTGACACCAGGTAGACGGGGCAGCTCTTGGTGCTTTCAGGCCTCTGCTTTGATCCTGACGAGCCCCCGCCTGCAGCCTGATGCATGGGGCCTACCCCCAGCCCGTGGGGCCCCACTCCAGCCAGGGAAGAAGAATGGCAGTCTTGAGCTATCAGTAACCAAGTGTGGCTCAGAGGGAACACACCTCTCGGTCCTTTCTGGGCTGGCTCATTCTTGCAAGGCTCCAGGCTAAGGGAGGAAAGCAGGCTGTTAGCTCCATTTCGGAGCCCGAGAAACGAAGGCAGTGGAGAGCAACAGGGGGTAAAGGTTAAAAACACAGACTCTGCACCTGAATTCCAGCCTCAATATTTGCCAGCTGTGTGACTTCAGGCCAGTGGCTTGACTTCCCTGTGCTTCAGTTCACGGATTATGATAGTATCTGCCTCAAGGAAATGTAAGGAATTAAAGAAACAATCTAAGTAATTAAGGAAACAATAACCTAGCACCCAGAGTCCAACCATCCTCACCATCTCCACGGTACCACCTTAATCCAAACTGCCATCAGCTCTTGCCTAGATTATTGCAGAGGCCTCCTCATTGGTTTGAGGGCGTCCATCCTTGCCCCCCCAACTCGCTCAACTCTCCACAAGCAGTCAATGGGGTCCTGCTGTCAGTCAGCTTATGGCACTCCTCCTGTTGAAACTCTTGTGTTTCTGGACACATCTAGAGTTAATTAACTTCCTTATTGATTCAATGGTCACTTATTATTGAGTACTCACTATGAGCCAGGTATTGTTCTAGGCACTGGAGATAGAACAAAAAGAAACAAAAACCTCTGCATTCAGCGAGTTTACATTCTCGTGAAGGGAGAAGGATAATAAGCCAATATATAAGACAGACATATAATATGTGAGGTATTATGGAGAAAAATAACTCAGGGAAGGGGAGGGGGCTGGCATTTTAAACGGGGTGGTCAGGGAAGGCGTAGTGGACAAGGTAAGGGTTAAACAGAAAGTCCAAAAGTGGGAAAAGTGGGAGCCAGGGGGCAACCTAGAAGGGAAGTATTCTAGATGAAGGACTCAGCAAGGGCAGAGGAGGGCGTGTTCCTAGCGTGTTTCAGGCACAGGAAGGAAGCCACTGTGACCACAGCAGAAAGTGTGTAGGAGGGGGAAAGGGGATCGACCTCAGAAGGCTGAAAGCGGCAGGGTTGAGGCCTGTAGGTTTTCTAAGGTTTTTTCTCTGATTAAGATTGGAAGCCAGTGGAGGTTTTGAGCACAGGAGGGACTGGAGCTTTAGGATCCCCGGGGCCGCTGTGTGGAAGACCACAGGAACAAGGGCAGAGTCAGAGAGACGGTTTAGGCAGCTGTCCTGCCTGTTACGAGATGCCAAGGCCTGGACTAGGAAGAGAGGTGGCATCAAACCCAAAGGTACCAAGAGGGTACCAGCCCTCCTGATGGGGGTCTCTCCTACCCTTCCAAGCTTACCTTGTTCCTTCCTGTGTCCCCGGCCCCAGGGACCACTGCTAGTCACATACAGGCGTCTAGTGAGTATCTGTTGACAATGAACGGATGAACGAACGACCCATCCCTTGATCATCATCGCCTGTTTTAACGATAGCCGTCTAGTCAGAGCTCAATAAATGTTTACAGACAGAATACTGAACAATTCTGCAAAGCCCAGCTGGTTAGTCCTCTTCACAACTGAGGAAAATTGAGGCCAGGCTGGGAAAGTGTCCCCCGGGGTCCCTCTGCACAGCCTAGGCTAGAAGCTTCCTTCTGTTTCAGGAGGGTGAAGTCCTGGACACTGGGCGGAGAGACCCGGCCTTCAGGGTGACTCACAGAGATCTCTCAGAAGCTTCCCCCAAAACCTCCCCGCCCTGCGGTGGGGAAACCCCAGAAGATCACAAGTCACAAGACCCAGGCTGGACGCGAGTCCTCAAAACGTCAGAGGGTCCTCCCACGCGCCTCCTCCCACCCTCGGACCATAGAGACGAAGGGACAGAGGGGTCACTCTTGCGAGGCCGAGGCCCCGCCCCCCCGCTTGCCCGCCGCCCGCCTGCGCCTCCAGCGGAAGCCGGAAGCAAAAGCGGGGCCTGCTAGCCCCAAGCTCCGAACTCGGTGGTCTCGAAGGCTCCGCAGGATTGGGGAGAAGATGGCGGAAGAGGAGTGAGTGGGATTTTCCGGGGCGGAGGAGGCGGCAGGGCTAGGCCCGGCGGGTGACAGCGAGCGCCTCAGGCCGCCCTCCGGCCCCGGAAGGCGGAGCTCCTTGTGCCGGTTGGCCAGGACTGGCCATGCCGGCACTGCGAGGAGGGCGGGAGGGACGGGCCTGGGCCCAGCGGGGCCCTCAGCCTCCCCGAGGTCGGCCCCTCGGGCTGGGGATCAGCGCAGGCTTCGAAAGCCGTCTTGTGGAAACCGCAACCCAGATTTCACTTTCCTAGTTTTCGGTCGTCTGATGATTACGGAGCGCTCCGCCGCCTCCTCCAGAAAGTCCGTGCCCCCCGCCCCCAATTTAGCCAGTCGCCTCCTCCGCTATGACGATCAGTTTTCGCGTCTGTCTCCTGCACGGAGTTTCATTCATTCCTTAACTGTTGGCCATCCACTCTAGTTCAGGGCCTGGGCACATAGTCGTGCAGCCGACCAGGAGCCGCCCTCAGGGAGCTTCCGTTCTAGTGGGGAAAGAGGACCATAAATAGGCAAGATGAAGGAATGGAATAGTGTTAGGGTGGGGGAGTCTGCTCAGGAAGAAGTGACTGCCAGCTGAGACTTCAGTGACCAGAAGGAGGGATAGGAGAGGGAACAGCAAGCGCAGAAGGCCAGAAGCAAGAAAGGGCTTAGTGCCTTTGAAGGACAGGAAGAAAGGCAGGATGGCTGGATTGTAGACGGCCATCTCCATACCTGCAGGGCACAGACTATTGGCTATTATAGATGCCTTGTCTGTGTTTGAGGGATGACTATGCAAAAGTTAACAACGAACCCCATGGTTGAAATTTGACTCCTTCAGCTGACAGTTTTACAGTTGTGTCTCTTGGCCAGGTGTTCATTTCATTTAGTCCTCTTATTTATTGAGCATCTGCTCTGTCCCAGACACTGAACGGGCAGTCCCAGCACAAAGCAAAAGAGGTGGTGTGGCCCAGTGATTTCAAGTTTGGTCTCAAAGTTTGATTCTGCCACTGACTGAGATATTGACCAAGTCATGCAGCCTCTCTGAGCCTCAGTTATTCATGGCTAGGAAAGGGAAAGTCATAGTACCCACTTAGGGCATGTTGTGCCTATTCAATGAAAGGGTGTATGTTATCTAGTATCTGGAATGAAGCAGTAGCCAATAAACATTAGCTGTTAGAATTGCAATGATTATTGTATTAATATTGCACCAGTTTGCAGCCCTGATAGGATGTGAGGAGACAGCTGTGAGGAACGTAAATGGTGAGGTGGAGGGGGGTGTTACAGAAGAGGTTACATTTGAGCCTTTTGAAATGTGAGAAGGATTTTGTAAGGTAGGGTGGAGCCTTCCAATCAGATCAAGAATTGGGCCAATTCAGGTGTCTTCTTCAACTTACAGATAATAATCTCAGGAAAAGAGTGTAACCTGGGGAAATAAAGACGCCAAGTAAATAACCTTGGACCTTGGAATGTGATGAGACTCCAGTTCACCTCCCTTTAAATCCCCCGTTAAGTGCCAAGGAGCAGGCAGCGTTTTGCTTCCACACCAGCGCTGACTCTGCCTTGTTCCCGTCCTCTAGGGGCCTGTGTTCAGAAGCACCTGAGGCCACCGGCACCCTCCTGTTGCAGCAGGCAGGAATTTTCTTAATCAGTTTCAAAAGCCTGCCTGTTGGTTGCGAGACTTGGGACTCTCGTAAACCTCTGTGCCAGGTTCTCTTGCTCATTTGCGTGTGTGTGTTGACAGGTCAGGGCCCTTTTCCCTTGATCTAATTCTGCTTTTTGTGTCCTCCAACAGGTTCCCCAATACAACTCATGAAGGTTTCAATGTCACCCTCCACACTACCCTGGTTGTCACTACGAGACTGGTGCTACCAACCCCTGCCAAGCCCATCCTCCCCGTGCAGACGGGGGAGCAGGCTCAGCAGGAGGAGCAGTCAAACGGCATGACCATCTTCTTCAGCCTCCTCGTCCTAGGTGAATGTGGAGACGCCGTAGTCGGCCATCCTGGGAGTCTGAGTCTGGGTGCACTGTCTGTGTGGTTAACCCCATTTAAACCACACTTTGTCAGGTCTTCCTCCCATTTGGTTCTCACGTCAAACACTGAGGGACAACGATCAGTTCGTAACATCATAACAGTGTACTCCTTTTGCTTTATAAAATCATAGAGCTTAGCAATTCTGAAGTTCCCTTTATGTAATGTTTTAGACATCCGTTGGAAGAAAGAATTAAATAATTTTGACCTAGAAAGAAACTTAAATATCTTCTAGCGTAGTGAATTTCAAACTCTGCCCATGAGAGTCTGTGTGTGACTGTGTGCGTGTAGGTGGTGGCAGCAGTAGGTAGGGGGAGTCAATGGGAGGGCACCCAGCTTTCTGATCAGAGCAGCATTTTACCTCATATCTATTAGATTTTCATGTAAACTTTTATGTAAAAGTTTTGCTGCTGAGTAAAAGATCAGATACCCTTGCCCTGGCACGCTCTTTTCCTTAACCTCTGTCCTTCCCACTAACCATAGCCATGACTTTTGCCACATCTGTGCACCACCTGTGCTGTTATTTATTTATGCAATATTTTTCTTTAAATGGATTCACTTGTCTCAAACTTAAAATCTCATTTTGTTCAACCTCCTCCTTTAACAGGTGAGGAAACTTAGGCCCGGAGAGGGTAAGCAATTGACATACCTGGTTTTGGGGACGCTAGAGGCTGATATTCAGGTTGCCAGACATTGGTCAAGAAATTTAGGTAAAAAGCAATAACTTAGATGCCTCCCAGAGACTACAGACAGTTGACAACTGTTTTAGACAAAGAAAACCCAGTTGAAACTGCAAGCCACTTTGGGTTAGCTAAGGAAGCAATAGCTTAGCATTTGACCCAAGTCCACAGTCTTAGTTGAAAGGTGAAGTTGGCACGTTTACATTTTCTGCTCTTTAATGATACGTGACATATTTCCAATTAGATCTTTTCAGAGGAGTGAAAGGTGCAGAGAGCGGGAGCTGAGGGAGGGGAAAAAAAGGTGCGGAGTATTTCTCTGATGTCTGTTAGGACTGGTTTTTTTTTTTTGAGGAAGAGTGTAACTTCTTTCATATTTATATTCAGACTTTGTTAATGGTCAAATAATTTTAATAATAGAGTAATTTTATTTAAAATTCCTGGACTCATCCTTGTCTCTTACAGATTTTTAAAAACTGTAATACTGAAAAAGTACACAAACTACAAGTGTACGATTTCCCATATAGATTTCATATGCCCAGGTAATTTTTACACTGTAAATGTAGTTGAATTCTGTTTCTAAGAGATTACTTCAACAGTCAGGGACTCCTGTTTTGTTTTCATTTTCTTTTGTTAGAGTAGTTGAATACAAAGAAGAAAAGAAATTCTTTTCTTGACCAAGAAGTCTTTAGTACCTGGATTCTTAATCCTGAAGGGGTGTTATTAGTCTGTTTACATGTTGTCACCTTGATATATTAGAGAATATAAAAGACAGGCCTGGACAAAACTTGTGTAATCACTTTTTTCACTGGAGGGTAAAAAGAATAAGTAAGACTTTCAAAGTAATTTTCAGGGTGTGGAATATTTAAGATTAGCCTATGCCAGAGACTACAAAACAAGTTTTTATAATCTAGGCAAAATCCTGCCCAGTGTTAATATGTCTTTGGGGCCAGAAAGGGCTGAACTGTAATTAATAGTGCTGTATATTTCTCTTGGATTGTCTTCTCTTCAAACAGATCATAAAGCTAGACTCTGGAGTCACACGAATGTCAGGTGGATTCCGTTTTCAGCAAATCAGATCATTGGCGGTTTATGAGTCAGCATCTCCACTTTTTAAGTGTGGGTCAGCATACGTTAGCAGAATGGAATGCTTTCTTTTTAAGTAAATTTGAAGGCATTTTTTTCTCTCCTGTATATTATCAACAAGATATTATGTATATTGTATATTTATTCTTGATTAAGTGTCCAAACAATGTAAATCTGATAAAGTAAAAAAAAAAAGTGTTACTACGTAACTTGGTAACTCACTAAATGCATGAAGTCTAGAGAATTGAGGGGAATTAGTCCGTAGTTTATTTCAGACTGCAGGAACTCCTAACCTGGAATGCATTTACCACTTTTGTTTCCTGGTTTAGTCAAGTCAAATGAAATTGTAAGTTCTGTGTCCTATAAGCGTGTCAAAGGATTACAGTGTGTTCCCCTTTGTTGAGAAGGGATGCCAGATTCTGTAGTTACTTTTGACTTTTAAAAGCTTGAAATTAGTTGACTTACACTTAACCCTTGCTGAACTTTGACTCTGCAGAAACAATGGTGAGTCCTTGTTAAGTGACATCCACTAGAGTTAACAATTAGCATCATTTGATGCATACATTTTGTGGGCCATTAAATTTAATGGCGTTATTAAAATTGACATGTCTATGTTTTAATATAGTTTCCATAATTAATACTTCAGTCATGAAAAATTGGAAGCAAATTAACTTGTGGCATACACACCCTCTATACCATACAGAAGTTTTTGTCCCTTCTTGCTGTTTTTCCCAAGTGTACTTAAAACATGTACTTGTGTGCATCTATACACAGGCACGTTCATAAGCACGTGCACACGCACGGGCACGCATAGCTTGAAGTTTCCTTCAATGTAAATGGGCTCCTGTAGCTTGCTTTTTCATCCAGCAGAATGTCTTTGAGATCTTTCCATGTTACTGTTTTTTGTATCTGCCTCATCTTTTTTTTTTTTTTTAAAGGATATGTATGTGGTCAAATAAATATAGCATAAAACTTATCATTTTAACCATTTTAAAGTGTGCAATTCAGTGGCATTTAGTACATTCACAGTGTTGTGCAACCATCACCACTATCTAGTCCCAGAACATTTTCATCACCCCTAAAGGAAACCTAGACTCATGAAAAGCAGTCGCTCTGCCTTCTCCCCGGCCCCCAGTCTCTGGTAAGCACTATTCTGCTTTCTGTCCCTGGGTATTTGCCTATGCAGAATATTTCATACCAGCGGAGTCATACAGTATGTGCCTGTTTATGTCTGGCTTCTTTCACTTAGCATAATGTCTTCAGGGTTCGTCCATGTTGTAACGTGTTAGAATTGCATTCGTTTTCATAGCTGAATAATATTCCATTGTATGGATACACCACATTATGTTTATCTGTTATTCAGTTGATGGTCATTTGGGTGATTTCCATCTTTTGGCTATTGTGAGTAGTACTGCTGTGAACACTTGTGTACAGGTTAAAAAGAACAAGGTCTGAAAAGACAGCCCACTGAATGGGAGAAAATATTTGTAAACCATGTATCTGATAAGGGTCTAGTATCCAGAATATATAAAGAACACTTACAACTCAACAACAAAAAGACTAACAACACAGTTTGAGAATGGGCAAAGGACCTAAATAGACATTTCTCCAAAGATATACAAATGGCCAATAAGCACATGAAAAGATGAAAACTTTATGTGGACATACATTTTTATTTCTCTTGGACACATACTTGGAGGTGGAATTGCTGGGTTAAATGGTTACTCTCTGGATAGCTTTCTCAGGAACTGCCAAACTTTCCCACAGAGTCTGCACCATTTTACATTCCCACCAGCAATACACAAGGGTTCCAGTTTCTCTACATCCTTGCCGATACTCGTTATTTTCCCCTTTGTCTTGTTTTGTTTCTTAGTTATAGCCATCTTAGTGGATGTGAAGTTGTACCTCATTGTGGTTTTGATTTGCATTTTTCTAATGAGTAAAGATTTTGAGCATCTTTTCATGTGCTTATTGGCCATTTGTATATCTTTGGAGAAATGTCTGTTTAGGTCCTTTGCCCATTCTCAAACTGTGTTGTTAGTCTTTTTGTTGTTGAGTTGTAAGTGTTCTTTATATATTCTGGATACTAGACCCTTATCAGATACATGGTTTACAAATATTTTCTCCCATTCGGTGGGCTGTCTTTTCAGACCCCGTTCTTTTTAACGGTGAAGACTCTTCCCTGGTGTTGAGCCTTATGTTTAGCTCTCTCTGTTGATAGACAGTTTTCCCCTCTGCTCTTAAAGGTGCACATAGTTGTTTGACTTATGAGAATAAACTTTTTAAATTAATTTTTTCATCCAGCTTGGTGCTAAGAAAGTGCAGACATGCCTCAACGCCCTAGATCTATTTCTGTCTGCTTGTGTGCTCGTCCCCTGCCCTTTTAGATAGTAGGCATGCCCGTTGGTCGCATGTTGTGCTTATGCACTGGAACTTTCTTCTTACTGTTAGTATTTAATATAGGATTTTTCTAACTAGGTTAAATATTTATAATAAAATAACACCACAGATTGATAGTTTAGAGCGCAGAATGAAAGGAGGACAAAATTTCTATATTTACAACTGTTTCCTGTCTCTGGCCACCTGGTGCTTTTTGGTAGGACTAAAGATAGCTAATTTGTCAAGGCAGGCTCTGAAGGTGGCCAGTTAGCAGCCATGCCGATTGTTTAAACATTTCCTTTTACAGAAAAAAAGTAACAAAATTATTTTTGGTATTATGAAGATAATACTGTGGTTGATGAGGTGCTGTGCCACCTAGGTGCCTAATAAAAGAAAGACGTGCAGACTAGCATTTGGACTATGAAATTACATGTGGGAATTATTTATGTGAAAGTAGGCTTTTTTCTTTTCTTTTTTTGGTCCAGAAATACTCATTCCTTTGAAATAGTTTTACATGTTTTTGTTTCCTTTCTTTTCTTTCATGACACTCCCCTTGTGAGGAAAGTCAGACATCCTTACAGCTTTGGAGATGGGGGAATGAGGGTAGCCGAGAGGGAGATGGTGGGTGCTCAGGATTAAGGACACAGGGTTGGAATCAGGCTCAACCCTGCAGCACCTGCCAGTGCTGTGACCTCTTTAAGCCTTGGTTTTCTGTCTATAGTCAAAGTAGATAATAGTGATAACACCTAGTTCCAGGGGGTAGGAGGTGGTGGGGGTTAGGTGAGACGGCGCTTGGGAAGTGCTCAGTGAAGTGTCTGGCTCGGAGGGAGCCCTCAGCCAGTGGGAGCCCCAGGACCCAGCTGAGGAGCAGGAGCCCCATCTTTAGGTCTTTGATGTTCTTATCACCAAACCAAAGTATTTACTTTGTCCTGTTTATAAAACACCCTCACTTTATGTTAAAAGAGAACCAGTCACATGGTGGCGAAATACTTCATGTCAGCATATTCTGTTGTGGTTATATTGGCATAAAAGTGATTGATTTCATTGACCCCCTCCTCTCCATTTAGAGTTTTCCAGTTGATGATTGCTTCAAAAAAGTTGAAGACCATTTCTTAGAATCAGGGAAATTTGGGTAGTTTTAAATGGTCATGTAAGGTTTAGCAGCTTAGGGAAAAATTAGATGTCTATTGCTCTTTCAGTAACCACTGGAAAATAAACTCGTTCAGGCATACAAAGAAGTGTGGAGAAAATGTTACAAACACTGTGAGTCTCCCTCCAGGTTGAGAAATAAGAGATTGAAAATACAGTTGAAGTCTACTGTGTCACTGTCAGTTCTCCATTTCGCTGGCGGCCCCCTAGAAGTAACGTTGCCTCAAACTTGGTGTTTATCATTTAAAATTGTGCTGTTTTAACAATGTCTTATTTTTTCCCACAGCTATCTGCATCATACTGGTGCATTTACTGATCCGATACAGATTACATTTCTTGCCAGAGAGCGTTGCTGTGGTTTCTTTAGGTAAGTGCTTATTGGTGATCCTATAATAAAAGCAGTAACGATAATTACCGTTTTTGGAGTGTCTCCCTAGTGCCAGGAATCACGAGATGCAGTACGTACCTGATCTCATTGCATCCTCACTGCAGCCCGCCCTGAGGGTGTTATGATCCCCTTTAACAGATGAGGACGCTGTGGCTCAGAGCAGGGTGATGACCTCCTAAAGGTCACGTAGAAGCCCCTCTGTGCAACTCGAAGTCCTTTTCTGTTTCTCCCAGAACCGCCCTCGGGGTGCGTTGACCTCTGCTACTAGTCTCGGCCTGCACCAGCTCAACTGAGGCGAGTATTGACCCTTAATTCTTAGAGCCACTGAACTTTACAGCCAGAAGGGGTTCTCACTTTACAGTTTAAGAAGGAGAAATGGCTCACCTTAATGTCAGAGTCAGATCTGAAGTCTTCAGAGAGCATTCTGTTCTCTCACATTTCTCTTGTTTCCTATGGCAATTAACTGTTAAGGTAATTAGCCTGTATTTAGAGAGAGTGAATTGCTGTAGTAACAGGTGTGAGTTCACATGCAGGTTCACTGAAGTGGTTCGTGAAGGAAGAAGCAGGAACCTTACTTTTCGGTAGTTATTAAAATCAAGACTCAAGTGTGGGTGGGGGTGCTTAAGGCATAGTAAATACAGTTTTACTAAGGTCAGCTAAAGCCTTCATCAGTTTCTTATATTGTAATTACTTTTACTAGTTTCCACTTGCCTACTGATGATATTTAATTTTTTCTCATCACCACTGATACTTTGTAAGTTAATTTTCTTTACCTTATAGATCTTGTTTAATATGCTTACAAGTTCTTTCACAGTATGGTGGTGGTTGAGGTTAGCTTTGGAAATGAGCATTCTTCCCTAGCCCCGCCTGCATTCCTGCTGCCCTGCTTCCGTCCCCCCTCTATTCTACCTGCACTTCACAGCACTGCTCAGCTCCAGCTTCCTGCCTCTGAGCGTTCACGTTGCCATCTCATTTGAGCCTCATAAGCCCCAGGTGATGCCATGTTTTAAGGAAGAGGCAACACTGGATAGTATTGATCTTCAATCAAGAGTTGGAAACCAGTTTTACTCAAAGCGTTCCTGTTTTCTATTTAGCGGGCTCTTCATCAGCACATCCTGGCGGATAGATTCTAACAACCTCAGCTAATGAGATAGCCTTGGAGCTCTAAGAATGGGAGAATCATTCATTAACATTCCTTTTCTGCTATTAGGCATGTTGAAAATAACATAATATCTGATACCTATTATTCTGGGGCATTCAGTAAAGACTTAAAAAAACCACTCCAAGGAATTTACAGTTTTGCGGTCAGTTTTCTTAATTTCTTAAGAATAAGAACTATAACTGGTGTGTATTTAAGTATTGCACACATGGGCCGGCCTGGTGGCACAGTGGTTATGTGCAGACGTTCTGCTTTGGCGGCCCGGGGTTGGCCAGTTTGGATCCTGGGTGCAGACGTGGCACTGCTCGTCAAGCCATGCTGTGGTAGACGTCCCACGTATAAAGTAGAGGAAGATGGGCACGGATGTTAGCTCAGGGCCAGTCTTCCTCAGGAAAAAAAAAAAAGAGGAGGACTGGCAGATGTTAGCTCAGGGCTAATCTTCCTTGGGGGAAAAAAAGTATTGCACACAGAAATTGAAATGATTGTTCTCATAACTTGGTCTTCACTGTCTCTTGAATGTTTGAGTAACTGCAGGTCAGTGAGCAATAGGCTTGTATTAGGACTTGTAGCAGACATTGTTGATTGCCTACCAAGGGCCATTTCCCCCTTCTTCCTTGAAAATAGAACCCTAATTTTGATCAGTTGTCTTGCCACAGTGTTCTCAAGAAAGATGGGACCTTCCGAGTCAAGACTGGTCTTTGTCGTCATGATAGTTCCACTCTTCTTTGCCAACGGTTGGTTGAGAGAGGTGGGGCAGCAAGGCAGAGTGAAGCCAGTTCTGGCCAGTGAGGCCAAGGGGAGGTATCCTGGGGTGGTGAGTTTTGGAAAATATTTTCCTCTCTGATAAGAAGAGAAATTTCCCCTTCCTTCATGCTGTTAGTTGAGGATGTGATGCCTGGAGCACTGGTAGCTATCTTGCAATCACTGTGGCTCCAAGACAAAAGCCAGAATGCTAAGGATCGCCGCAGGGACCTGTGCGAAGCCTGGATTCTTGACTGCGTGGTTGTTTTGTCGATTGACAGTACTGGAGCTCCCTGTCTCAGAGCTGCCTGCTGTATGAGATCATAAACATCTACTGTTTAAGCCGTTTTTAGTCAGGGGTTCTTTTACGTGTAACTAAAGACATCTTAACTGATACAGGACTCTTCATTCAAGGGACAAAATCAGTTCGAATTGATTCAAAGAAAACAGATTGGTGGGGGTGGAGTTGCACACCCGTTGGCTCATGGAACTGAAGAAGCTCCAGCTGGTGCTTGCTTCAGACTGAAGCGAGTCTCCCGACTCAGTTTTGCTCCATTTCTCAACAGTGCTTCCCTTTGTTTTGGCTTCCCGCAGGCAGGCTCTCTCCATGTGGCAAGCCTTTACAGCTTCAGGCTCACTGTCCTTACAGTAGCAAGCACAGTGGGAAAGGTGGCCTACTCTTCTCCCTGGTTCCATCAGAAGTTGTGGGATGAACTCTGACCACGTGGCCACCCCAGAACTGGGCATGGGGTGGAGTGATGCTGAGGGTCAGCTAAGGTTCTCCATCCGTGAGGTTCAGTTCTTCATTGATGTTGCAGAAAAACTGTAGCCTGTACAGCTGGGTCTTGGGAGGGGTGATGGAAGGTCTTGCTTTCCACACTTACTTGCTAACTCAGGTGATTGCAATGCTAAGAGCACTTCCAGAGAGAGTGCTGGGCCCCCGAAAGTATTTATTAGATTAGAAGACATTTGGTTAGAATTTAGAAATGCTGACAAAGCTATCAAAATAGTTCTATATTTCATAAAGCTATGTAAATTAAGGAAAAATTTTTCTCCTATTGGAGCAAAGTGTAACAAAATACTGAGATATCTACCATTTCAAGAATTTCCAACTTTTGTGCCAAAAAAGAATCTAAATGAAGCTGCCAGAGAAAATGGAGTTTTCATTCTTTTAGGGATAAATTTTCCTAGCCTTCCTCTTCTAGCCAGAAGTTATTTTTTAGTCTTCAGTCATTTGGAGACATTATTAGCATTTTGAGTTGTAGTGAAGCATTTAGAGTTCTTAAGAAATTGTTGATATAGGAAAGGACCATCTGCCCTCAAAAAGCACATTTCCCTTCTATTTTATTGTATTGTCAAATGAATCTCAAGACTTTTTTCATTCTTTTTTTTGAGGAAGATTAGCCCTGATCTAACATCGACTGCCAATCCTCCTCTTTTTTTTTTTTGCTGAGGAAAATTGGCCCTGAGCTAACATCCGTGCCCATCTTCCTCTACTTTATATGCGGGATGCCTGCCACAGCATGGCTTGACAAGTGGTGCATGGGTCCGCACCTGGCATCTGAATTGGCAAACCCTGGGCCACCAAAGTGGAACATGCAGACTTAACCACTGTGCCAGCGAGCCGGCCCTTTTTCGTTCTTTATAAGGGTGTAGTATCAACATGAAGCTCTAAAGATAGTTCCTTGGCCCTTGCTCATAGCTTTCAGATACTTTCTATGCTTATGGAATTCTGTAGTTTGTAGCTTTTTTTAAAAAAATAATTTTCTTGCACAGATATATGGAAAAAGAAAAATCCTTTTCATTGACATCTTCAGCTATTTTTAACATGGTTCATTCTCTTCCAAACCATGTGTAGACATACACATATCAATTAAATGACTTTACTTGGTTTGAGTTTATATCATTTTTTGTGTTCTTTCCTTTTTACTCTTCTTTCTCTGCATAGTTAAGTTCACATATTTTTATTAGCCTTATAGTGCTGATTCACTCTTTATAGATTTTGGGCTGAAATTTGTAAGGAATGAAAATGAAGTAATTGTACTGCCCACTCTCCTCTGTTGTATATAGCAAAAACAAGAGGTTTTTTCCACAGTTGTACTTTATCTTAGAGCGAGGAAAGGCCAGAATGGGGTTTTAAGTAAGGGCTGGAAATTTGATTTTCAAATGCCAAGGTTTAGCCTGAATATTGCTGATGGTTAGAAAAATGATGTTTTGACTTTTAACTAGATTCGATTGAATCGTTGAATAAATAGGACACACAAAAGTGCTCCCGTGTCGTAACCTTCCTAACTATGTTTGTGCTTTTAGCTGTTAATTCCTTCTTGTATTGACTAAAGGATTTTAATTTTTTTAAGATTAGTGCTCTTTTTGTCGATGGGAGTTTTGAGTGGAAGATGAAAAATCACTCAGTTCCTGAGTTGTTGACTAAAGATAATTCTAGAAGAAGCAGATCCAGCAATTATATTCTAATTGTACCTAAGTTCTAAAAAAATTTTTTACAGAAAACTTAAAGGGAGAATCCTAGCTGTGACTGTGATCGTTTTCATTGCTTTGTAGACTATTAGCATCCACTGCCGACACAGCTTAAGATGTCCCATGGCTAACCCTCGCCCTGGATCTTAGGTGCTTTGATTTTTGTTAGAGAAGAAATAGGTGTTCATCTGTTGGTATTAGAGTAGCTGTCTTAGAGGCAGAGGCCAAAATGGGTTATCAGATTGACAAAATGATCACCTCAGACTCTACGGATTTTCCAGGCTGTCACGTTCCAAGGAAGAGTGCCCGCACAGACTCTTAGCCTCCGTGCGTCTGGAAACAGATCAGAGGTGACAGTTTATTCCAGGAACGTCTTGTTGCTGTTTCGCTGCCATTAACTAAATATGTGCTCTGTGTGTGACAGTTTCCTGCTGTGCCCGGGGGCTTGCTTTGGCTTTTCTGGTATTGTGATCATCTTCTCTCGGCTTAGCATTTTATCATCTTTAGTTTGTATTTTATACTTTAATCTTCCAGCTATGCCAGAATAGTCAGGTAGTCAATTTTAAAAGAAGAATGGTTGTTAAAAAATTACATTCTGAAACTTCCTGTATTTGGGCCGATTTCTATAAATTTCCTCTTCCACCACATAAATATTCTCCTCTGCGGATTAGAAAGCAGTAACATTCCTCTGAAAAAGTAGCTGCTTTAGAAACAGAACACATAAACAGCCTTTCCCCAGAAAACCGACAGCCAGCCAACCCTGAGCTGCTGGTCCCCATCTTACTGGGCAGGTTTGCTGTCTTTGAGAGTATCTGCTTTAGGTAGCAGAATGAAGGACCGAGTTTTCAATTCAATTACCTTATTAGGTAGTGTAACTTGATTCTATAATTACAGCTAACAAAATGTGCCAACGGTATTTTCAAAAAAATCTTTTGTGATTAAAAAAGTATTACATAAGTAATTATATTCCTTTTTGCCCCATTCTAAGGTAGGAAACCTGTCTCCTCATGATGATCAGGGTCAGTCATCCCTGTCAGTATGGTAGCCTGTTTCTAGGCCTGCTGGTCTTTTGGCATAAAGAGCGCAAAGTGACTGGGCGGCAGCCATTGTAACTCTTATTATGTGAACCCTGGGGGAAATGTCCCTTTCTGGGAGCAAGGACCTTTCAAGCCACTGAGCCTGCAGTTTCAGGCTAAAGAAGCCGAAATTCCCCAAGTAAGAATCCCCACTCCCAGATGAGTCCCCGAGAGTGATGTTGAGTGGGGCCACTGCTGATTCTACCCATTGTGTGCTGTACCCGTGCTCACTGGTTGGGGACATACCACCTTCTAATGGCCATTAGTTTAAGGAGTGTACTGTATCCTAGTGGAGAGCTCCACTCCTCACAGGATGTCATCTCCAACCTGGTGCCTCAGCTCCATCTTTAAGAGGCCATCTTACCACTCTGGCTGGCTGGCAGCTTCTGGATCGTGTGGTTTATGGTGTCGGACCATGTGGAGTCCACGGTCACATGCCCACTGCTGCACCTCCTTTGCCATAACATAAGTCTCTCTTGGTTTGACACATCGTTATGCAGCATCCACTGTGGTGGGTCAGACACTCATGGGCCCTTGCACGGTGGTGCTGGCCGAAAGCCATAGGGCCAGTGTACATGTCAGTTTCAGTCAGAATGAATTCCCTCCCTTTCCAGGATGAAAGGAGTCTCTGTAATCAAGTTGCCATCATGTAGCTGGCTGGTCTTCTCGAGAGATGGTACCATATCAGGTGATGAGTGTTGGTCTCTTTGGTTGCCTAGTCATACAGTCAACAGTGACAGTAGCTAGAGCAGCTTGGGTGAGAGGCCATTCATGCTGTTGGGCCGTTGTGTAGCTGCCATCATGACTACTGTGTTCATGAGCCCATTGCACAAATACTGAAGTGGCCATGAATCATCCATGAACCAAGCTTGGGTTTTTTTCTCCTCTGGCAGCTGTTTATAAAGAACTTCCAGTGAGGCCATAGGTAGGAGCTGAGGGGCGGGTGTTGATGTGACAGCTATAGATGACGTGGAGGTCTGGGCCACCCGCTCTTGCAGCACACTTGTGCCCTCTAGAGCCGCGCAAGCCTGATTTCTGATGTAACACTTGATCTTAAAACCGATTACTGCGGGGCCCCCCTGGCCTTATAACTTGGTGGGTATGGCAACCAAGCTTATGAAGGACAACTCTGGCCACGTGGGCACTTGATGTCCCATGCTCAGATGCTCTGTCTCTCTCAGGGCCCAGCAGCATGCCAGGAGCTGTTTGCATTTTTTCCTTAGGAGTTTTTTGAATGGTGTATGGTTCTCTGCTACAAATGGCATGATCTTGCTCCAGCTGAGCTGTGCTGAGCAACCCTCCTGTTGGGGCTTGCCGGAGACGTCACACAGCATCCCTTTCTACCACAGGTACTTCCAGTACCATGGGGGCTGCCAGATCCCGTGGCAAAAGCAGCAGAGCTGCTTAACTACAGTTGGATGTGCTGCAGGGCCCTTTCTTCTGGGCCTCGTTCAAAACTATCAACCTCCCACAAACCAAGTAAACGAGTGGAAGTAGTTTTCTCAAGTGTAGAATATATTGCCTCCAAAACCCGGAGGAGGCCTACCAAGCAGTGTTTCTTTCTTAGTGGTAGGAGGTGGAAGGTGCAGATCTCATCCTTTACTTGGAGGGAGTGTCCTGGCGTGCTCTAGACCACTTGACCCCTAAAAACTTCATGGATGAGCAGGCCTCTGAGACTTTCTCTCCTCTGAAGCATGTGTGTCTTACCAAGACATCTACTTGCCACTTCATGTCATGTCAGATGGGCATGATGTCAGCAGTGTAGTGGACCAGTGTATTGTCCTGTGGAATGTCCATATGATCTAGATCCTTCGGGACTATATTATGACAGAAAGGAGTAGTTAACACAAGCACTCGCCTCATTTGAGGCTTCTGTGTAATCTTGAAACAGCCTAGGAGCTCTGTGTTCCAGCAGGATGGTGAAGGCCACTTCTGCAGGCCCAGGGGGTGCAGAATCTGAAAGTTGAAGGTACTCGTGTGCGTCTCCCTGAGGTGACCCCCTCCCGTGTCTCAGAGTCCCGCTTCTTCCTTATCAGGGCCCTGATAGCAGAAGGCAGAGATTTCCCTTCTTGAGTTCAGCTTTCTCTGAAGATCTGCCACTCCTGCGGTTGAGTCCTGTGCCTGATCTTCAGCTCTGGGAGCCCTCCAGCTGCAGGAGATGAGGGTCTGTTTAAATGCTACCAAGGAGGCCCTCTGACTCTCACCCTTTGCTTTAAGTTGGTGATTGGCTGAGCCTGTCATTTTCTCTTTTCAAAGCATCAATGGCGTTAAGCAACAACCACACAATTCCCCTGTTCTTATAGTTATTATTTCCCCCATACCTCTGACGTCAGAGGTATTGCCCTACTGGCGTCCCCACCCAATCCCCCACAAGTGAAAGCCGTAGCAATGGCACTGGTACCCCAGGTGAGGGACTGTCACTACCTGCGCCCAGGGCTGGGGTCCTCAATGTGGGCCAGCTGCTGAGTCATCCAACTCCAGAACACCATCTTTCCAGTTTGCTTCTTGTGACCACTCCACTCCCGGAATCAGCTGTCGTAGGTCGGCTCCCTAAAAGCAGAGTCTGAGACAGGGGTTTAGGGACATGCAATTTATGGAGAGGTGCTCTTTGAGAATAAATCTAAAGGAAGTTAACCAGACTAGGGAAGGCGAGAGAGGCAAACATCGGGTGTGATCTCAGGGTAAGCCTAGCCTGAGCCGCAGGAGGAGGGCTCTGGGGTAAGAACTCACAACATGGTTGTCTCTCCTTAAAGCGAGGGGGGCTGGACTTCTGTACTCCCTGTCAGCTAGTCATTGGCTCCTAGCTGGTGAGGGTGGGCACAACTTCGGTGATGAGGTGCCTCTTAGCAGCTAAGGGCGGATGTCTGGAGAAGGGGACAGGTGCGAGCACTTGGCCGCCAACACGTGCAGCAGCTCACACAGATGGACCTAGTGAAGGGACGGGGCAGCCTCGCAGCATCTACCACAGAAGGCAGCCGGTAAGCTCTTTACAAAATTTAAAATGCCTGTACCGTTGACCCAGCAATCCCCTGTTCAAGAATTTTTCCTAGGCGTACCCTCACATATGTAGAATGACGTATTTACTAAGATGGGAATGGCAGTGATAGCAAACCTGGAAAACACCTGAGTGCCATGCTAGAGGACATACTGATGGATGGCACCTTACTACAGTGGAATACACTGCAGCCATTGACAAAACAAAAAGTGGGGGGGAGCTCTAGATGCTTTGACACGGAATGGTTTCCAAGATAGAGTGGTAAGTTAAAAAAATCAGAAGAATGCATGCTTAATACCATTTGTCTTAAAAATCATTTTATATGTACATATATGATGGTAAACGCACAGATACTCTCAGAAGAAACATATGTGTAACCAAGAAACTGGTAACACTGGTGGCCTCTGGGAAGAAAAGGAAACAAGGATGGGAGAGAGACTTAAGTCTTCACTGAATACTCTTTTGTACTTTTTTTTTTATTGTGGTAACATTGGTTTATAGCATTATATAAATTTCAGGTGTACATCATTATAGGTTGATTTCTGTGTAGATTCCATCATGTTCACCACCCAAAGACTAATTACAATCCGTCGCAACACATGTGTGCCTTATCACCCCTTTCACCCTTCTTCCTCCCCGCTTCCCCTCTGGTGACCACCAATCCAGTCTCTGTCTCTCTGTGTTTGTCGTTGTTGTATCTTCTATTTACGAGTGAGAGCATACAGTATTTGACTTTCTCCCTCTGACTTATTTTGCTTAGCATAATACTCTCAAGGTTCATCCATATTGTGGCAAATGGCAAGATTTCATCTTTTTTTTTTTTAAAGATTTTTTTATTTTTTACTTTTCCTCCCCAAAGCCCCCCAGTACATAGTTGTATATTCCTTGTTGTGGGTCCCTCCAGCTGTGGCATGTGGGATGCTGCCTCAGTGTGGTCTAATGAGCAGTGCCATGTCCGCACCCAGGATTCGAACCAACGAAACACTGGGCCGCCTGCAGCGGAGCGCACGAACTTAACCACTCGGCCATGGGGCCAGCCCCAAGATTTCATCTTTTTTATGGCTGAGTAGTATTCCTCTTTGGTACCTTTTTAGTTTTGTACTATATGCATCTATTAGATAATCAAATAAAAATAATTCATTGTTAGAATTATTCTGGGTCTGCTGTTTACTACATAAGTGATGTTGGGCCTTAGGCTTGTTTCCTTACTGTAAAATGCAGGTGACGATGCCTTCACTTCATAGGACTACAGGTATTAAACTGGGTAAGCCATAGAAATCACTTAGAATAATGCCTCCCTGCTATGTAACCTATAACTGTTAGTTGCTGCTATTAATATTACCATCACTTGCTACTTTGTACGGTAATTGTACTAAATTAATGTAAAATTGCTAATTTGCGCCAATTAAAATAATGCTAAGTTGAGCTAAAATAATGTATATTTTGTACATTAGCACAGTGCTTGGTGAGTGTATGTGTGTTTAACACAGTGCAAATAAATAAATAAATATATGTGTGCATATATATAAATATTTTTAAAGACATTAGGATCATGTTCTACATACTGTTTTGTAACCTGTTCTTCTTATTACATCTTAAGTGTTTGTCCTGTAACATAAATTATTGGGAACGCTCATATTTCACAGTGATAATGGTGGACCAGCAGTGCGCTCTGGGAGAGAGATGAGCATTAGCAGTTGGTCGCAGTGGTGCAGGTGGAGTGTGGCAGTGCGGTCTCCTGTGTCTTTAGCATCATTAGGTGGTAGAATGCACCCAAGAACGAGCAGTCCAGTGTCACTTGCTGGCCCTGAGCTGTGGGACAGGCTACTTAAATTCGCTGAGCCTTCCTACCGGCAACATTCTCTTGAGGATTAGAAATAATTTAAAGTGACAAATCCTGGAAGAAGGAGCTGAACAAATGATTAATTGCTCGCAATGTTTTGAATGAGTCCAGTGGTGTCCATAATGAGGTGTGTGCGCAAAGATCCATTGGGGTCAAAAGAAAATGTTAGAACTTGCATTTCTATTTATTTTTAATCTCACTCTTTTATAACCTGTATTTTTTGTTTATATTTTAAAATATATTAATACAGTAGCACCTTTTTATAATGATAAATAAAAATTTGCAATGCTCAGTTTCTTTTAACTGATAGGAGTATACAGGTTATTTTCATCTGCTGGCCAGTTGTGTGGTATAAATTAATTTCTCCTGTAGAGTAGATTGATTTGACCTAACTTTGAACCTTTATCTCAGAAGGTAAGGGAGTAGTTTGCCAATTTAGTGCTGCACCATAGTTCTGGGACATCTCAAAAGGACTGCTCAAGGAATAATAATAATAGTAGAAGTAGTAGTAATCATCTCACGTATTTTTCAAAGCTTTCTAGTAACTCATAAATCATAACATGGACAAACTTAGGCAATAGAATAATTACTGATTTTCAAACGTTACTGCTTCGTATGTAATTACAAAAGCGTTAATCTTGGTAAAGTTTGGTGTACATTTACAAGGGAAACAGAAAGTTGAGGTTTTAGTAGAGCAGAAAAACACTAGCTTTAAAAGTGAAATCTGAAACCATGAAGAGAGGCTCACCTTCCCTAGTGATCAGGAATGGTTACTGAATGCAGACTGCCCATGCAAAGTAGAACCTTAACAGTGCCATTTCTTGCCCATGACATTGGCGGAAATGTTGAGGTCTGGTGACTCCCCAGGGTTGGTGAGGCTGTGGGGACGCCCCGGTGCGGCGCGGGTGTGAATTGGCACAGCCGGTTTGGAGGACAGTTTGGCAACGTTTTCAGAGATAAAAATGCTCATGCCATTCACTGTCCCTTGATCTGCCCTAGGGACACACTCTTTCACAAAGAGGCACGTACAGGCGTGTTCATTGCAGCACTGCTGTTAGCAGCCACCAGTTGGAGACAGCCATCACTGGGGGAATGGTTAAAAAAACTGTGACTTTTAAAAAGTTTTAAATGTAATTCACATACCATAGACTTCACAGTTTTAAAGTGTACAATTTAGTGTGTTTTAGTGTATTCACAGGGTTGTGCAGCCATCACCACCAATTCTAGAACATTTTCACCCCAAAAAGAAGCCTCATCCCCTTAACTATCACCCCCAAACCCCTCCTCTCCAGCTCCAGGCAACCATTTCTGTCTCTATAGATTTGCCTTTTCTGGATCTTTCCTACAAATGGGTCATAAAATATGTGTCTTTTGTGTCTGGCTTCTTTCACTTAGTATGTTTTCAAGATTCATCCACATTGCAGCATGTGTCAGTGCTTCAGTCCTTTTTATTGCTGGGTAATAGTCCATCGTGTGGATAGACCACATTCTGTTTATCCATTTCTCAGTTGATGGGCATTTGGGTTGTTTCTGCCTTTGGGCTATCAAGAATGATGCTGTTAGTGAACATCAGTGGCTAAGGTTCGGTATGAACATACGTTTTCAGTTCTCTCGGGTGGAATTGCTGGGTCACGTGGTAACTCTATTTTATTTTTTGAGGAATTGCCAAACTGTTTTCCCACAGCGACTACACTGTTTTACATTCCTACTAGCAATGTATGAGGATTCCAGTTTCTCTATATCCTTGCCAACACTTGGTTTCCATGTTTTATTATTATAGCCATTCTAGTGGGTGTGAAGAGGTATCTCATTGTGGTTTTGATTTGCATTTCTGTAATGACTAATGATGTTGAGCATCTTTTCATGTGCTTGTTGGCCATTTGTATATCCTCTTTGGAGAAATATCTATTCAGGCTGTGGCATTTTTATGCCATGCTGTAGAACTATTTAAAGGATCGAGGCAGCTCTATGTGTGATAATCCCTGACTCGATCTCCAAGACATAACAGTGAGCAAAATAGCAAGTAGTAGAATGACACATTACAGTTCCATAAATTTTGTATAGATACACACAGGTGTGTGCTGTGTGTATCTACACACCCCCACACCCAGTACTGTATGGTTACATATAAATATGTGAGAGGATAGAGAAGGGTGTGATAGAATTTTCCCCAAACTTTTCAAGAAGGCTGGTTACGTTGGGGCGGGGAGAGAGAGTGGGAATGGGAGTGGCATCTCACCAAAAGGGACTGTTGTCTTATTTATAACATTTTACAAAGTATTCATGAACAATTTGGTTAATAAAAAGTTGCGTAAAAACTCCTTAAACTGTATACACAATTTGAAGGGAGAAGGAAAGAGAAGCCTTTGGGAACTGGAGCTGGAGAGGGGTCAGAGTCAGTGCTTTCGTGCCGCCTGGCGAGTGGGTATGCAGCTTCTGTTCTGAAAACCTGGTCATTGACTCCCCTCGTGGCTCAGCTCTATTTTCTCTTGTTCTCTTTTTCAAAGTAATTTTACTGTTGTTTAATAGTATATGATAATTCAAATAGTATAGAGGTTTATAAAATTAGAATTAACTTGTCTCCTCTCTTTGCCTCAACCCTCCTCCCACAACAATTAGCTTTAGTGCAGCTGCTTTTCCTAATACTGAAGTTCTGTGTTCCAGTATAATCTCCTCACTCCCACCCCAAGGTGTGTTTCCTCCGCTTCCTGTTGTTGATGGGGAAAGCGCCTTCCTCTGTAGGGAGAGGGGAGTCTCTGCGTTGAAGTGCCTGCGACAGTGGTCTTCAGGCTGGCTTTGTATCGCCCCTGCCAGAGGTCCTGACTTAGCGGGGGCTGCAGTTCTGCTCAGGTGTCAAGCTCCCGTGGTGATTCTGAAGAGCCAGCAGGGTTAAGAATCATTTCCCTAGAAAGTAAGAGAGCAGTCATAAATTGTACCCGTGATGCTGCTTCGAGAATTATTTTTGGTGGGCACTTTGAGAGAGTAATGAACCTGTCAGCTTTGTGGAAACATGCCTGAACTTAGATGGTCTGTTATGTTCCAGGAATTTCACACAATTTTTGCTTTAGGTTATTTTCGGCATTGGGGTTTTATCTCTAACTAAATACATAGAGCTGCCATCGAGGCTGAGAAAGTGATCTTGGACTGTGTTTTGAAAATGGTAGGAATAAGCGGTACAGGGCAATCTTAGCTTGTAAGCTTTCTTACAAAATGGGGGGACATAGCTCAAATGACAGGCATTAGTCCTCTGTGCCAAGCAGACTGTCCTTTGGTCTTGCTTTCTGAAGCTTCTCCCCTCTGGATTTTTGTAGACTTCATTACAGTATGTTTGCCTGCGATGCAGGTGAGAAGTTCCTGTGACTCATCAAACTTCACACTTTTTCTTGTGTTTTCAGACAAAAAACTTGCAGAAATCCATAAAAGCCATTTAGAGACATAATAATATTCAATTTCTCTAGAATAATAAACCTGAGTGATCTTTCTCATGTCTTAAACTTATGTTAAGCTTTACATTTTCTCTTCTAGGTATTCTGATGGGAGCCGTTATAAAAATTATAGAGTTTAAAAAACTGGCAAATTGGAAGGTAGGTTTGCCAACTGTTCATTTTTTAACATAATTACAATTTTTATCGGTTGTTCTTAATTTTAGTAACACTGATAGTTATGGTGGCTTTCTTATCATTACTGTCAGTGAAGTTTATGTTGTCCCATTAATTTTTTAATATTCTATTAGATTGGTGTTGATATCTTTACATCTAAGTTTTTTGAAAAAGCATAAATCTCATACTGTTTCAAGTTAACATGGGAGCACTCAGTGTCATGTTTTGCTATTTATTTGCATCTTTATAATCTTAGCTAATCTGCTGCATAGGGAGGAAAGGCTCTAATTAGCATTAAACATTAAACAATGTTTATTGCTCCCAATTCCGTTCTGACAGCTGAGGATAATAAAATGTGTTTGTCCAGTGCTGTGGAGCTTACAGAATGCTGTGTAAATGGTGTCGCATGTTGTCCTTATGACAGCTGTGCAATGTAGACTGGGTCTCATCGTCACCTCGCTTTGACGGATGAAGAAAGTGAGGCTCAGAGAAGTTGGGACATGTCCAACGCCACAGAACTAGAAAATGGCTGAGCTGAGTCATGTGTCCAGACCCTCTGGCCTGACGTATTCTGTATTTTCTCTGCCGTGCCCTGCTGTCCTCAGTTTGTGGATGTCCATACCCTTGTGTTTACACAATGGTCCTTAGAGCCTGAGCGTCTTCTTGTGGTATGAGGACTAATGTGACATTTGTAAACTTGAGCATCCGTATTGAGCAGAGAGATTGTGTGTACAAAATTGACTTTGTGGAGGGAAATAAGGTCCATTTCAAAGTATTAAAGAATTGTATGATTAAAATTTTTCGTATTTGAGCCTCTCCTACTTTGCTGCAGCTCCTCGGTGCTAGGATTAATTTACCTGGTAAACTGTACAGTGTAAAATTTGCAAAAAATCCACGTAGTTTGACCTAAATCACACTTTGAAACTGTTATAAATAATCTTCAGGAAATGTTGCATGTCTTAAATGAATTCTCAAGATGTCTGTTGAGCTCCTAATCTAGAACTCCCCTCGGCTGGGGCGGGGCATCCCCCTGCAGCACATTGTGAATGACGTCCCCACCTTCCTGCAGCTTGTTAAATTCAGCTCCCGTCCAGTGGCTCATCCTGGGTCGGGGGCTGCAGACTGGAACCCTCGCTCTACTCCCGGATATAGCCTGATGTGTAGATATCACCCGCTAACACATTTTGTTTGATTTGATTTAAAATCAATTGATCAAAATTGGAATTGATTCAAAAACAATAAAAAATATTTAGTTTGATTTAAAATTTTTATTAATCTATATAAAATTCTGGAAATTTCACATAAAAACCTGAACTTCTACCTTCTCTTGAAAAAACAGAAGCTCTCTTAACAGCAGGCCCACATTCTGCCTGGCAGAGATGGGAGGCACTGAGCCGCAGCCGCTCCCCTGGCGACGCTGGTGACCCCTGCTCTCAGTAGAGGAGGGGAGCTTATCTTTCACTTTAGTTTTATATGCTTCAGTGTTACTGAATTTATTTTTCAACAGATGTTACTTTTCAAGTTAAAATATAGTAATATATTTAATAGTATAGACAAGCGACTCAAAGTTGGGTGATGAATGTAATTAAGTGCTTAAAGAGCCGTCCAGGCAACCAGTGCTTGACGCTGAAAGGGCGAGGTTTCTAGGCTGGGGTAGTCGGGGCAGGCTTCCTGGAGGAACAGGTGTTTGTGGGAAGCAGGACACCTGTATGGAAACTGGGTGCTGCAGGGAGCAGGGGGATAGGAAAAACAGTGAAGGAGCCTGGTGTTTTCTTTCCGTGAGTTCTATGTTCAAACTGTCTCCCCAGGCCTGCCTTCTACCTGCCTTCATATGCTTAGCATATTTCTTTAAATGAACTTGCTTTTTTGTTTATGTACATTTTTTATAGCCATTTTTTAAAAGTCTTTTGTGCTACAAATACATAACATAAAATTTATCATTTTAGCCACTTTTAAGCGTACAGTTCAGTGGCGTTAAATACATTCAGTGTTGTCTAATCATTAGCATTGTCTCTTTCCAGAAGTTTTTCATCATCCCTAACAGAAACTTCCCGTTAAACAAACCTCCCCATCCTCCCCTCCTCACTTTCCAGTCTACTTTCTATCTTTTTTAGTATTTTCTATCTTTTTTCAGTAGCCCCTCTTCTACTTTCTGTCTCTATGACTTTACCTGTTCTAAGCACTTCATATAAGTGAACTCATACAATATTTGTCCTTTTGTGTCTGGCTTATTTTACTTAGTGTGGTGTTTTCAAGGTTCATCCTCATTGTAGCATGTGTCAGAATTTCCTTCCTTTCCATGGCTGAAGAATACTCCATTGTAGGTATATACTACACTTTGTTTATCCACTCCTCTGTTGATGGACCCTTGGGTTGTTTCCACCTTTTGGCTATTGTGAATAATGCTGCTGTGAACATTGGTATACCGTATACATTTATTTTAAAGGAAACGTCGTAATACTGTTTCAGGTGGGAAACCAATATTGTTTTTTGGGGTTTTTTTTGAGGAAGATTAGCCCTGAGCTAACTGCTGCCAATCCTCCTTTTTTTTTGCTGAGGAAGACTGGCCCTGAGCTAACATCCCTGCCCATCTTCCTCTACTTTATATGTGGGATGCCTGCCACAGCATGGCTTTTGCCAAGCAGTGCCATGTCCGTACCCAGGATCCAAACCAGCGAACCCCAGGCCACTGAGAAGCAGAACATGCGAACTTAACTGCTGCACCATTGGGCCGGCCCCTCAATATTGTTTCTATAAATAAATATGATAAAAACAAAGTGGTACAGATGCCTGCTGAAACCTCTCGGGTCAGGCCTGTTCTGTCAGAAAGGGAGGTCAGCACAGTGGAGAGACGCTTTACACATGTGGCACCAGACTGAGGTGTCTTTGACTTAATTGGGATTGAAAAAGAGTCAGAAGGGGCTGACTCTCCCAGTCTGTGGGTCAGCAGTATTTGACACACCCTGCTCAAGTACCACCTAGAATGGTACTTGAGAGATGTTGCTGAATGGAACCTGGGACCTTTCTGTAACACTAGTCACAGTAAGGTAATGTATGCATTTCCTGTGGCTTCTGTAACAAATGACCATGAACTGGGTGGCTGAAAACAACAGAGATTGATTCTGTCATCATTCTAGAGGCCAGAAATCTGAAATCAAGGTGTTGGCTGGGCATGCTCCCTCCAGGGAGCGAATCCAGGCTGTCAGGGAGAATCCTCATTGCTTCTTCCAGCTTGGGTGGTCCCAGGCGTCCCGTGGCTGTGGCAGCATCACTGCTATCTCTGCCTCAGTCTGTCTTCACATGGACTTCTTCTCTGTGTCTCTGTGTCCTTTTCTGTCTCTTAAAAGGACACTCTCATTGAGTTTAGTGCCCGCCCTAATCCAGTATATGATCTCATCTGGTTTCTTCCCTTAATTACATCTGCGAAGACCCTGTTTACAAATAAGGTCACATTTTGAGGTTCTAGGTGGACCTGAATTGGAGCTGCAGGACATTGCAACCTACTGCAGGTGGGTTCTTCTTTCTCCCAGATGAGTTTAGTCTCTGAAACTCCAAAAGGATGTACAGTGCCCCCACTGCACAGATCCTGAGAATAGATGGCCCCACGAAACGCGGAGATCGGCCCTTTTCTTTTCACATGGTCCCAGTCTGAGTCATGAGTTTGTTGTACAGATAGTTATTTTAAGACTTCATAAGGCATTTTCAGACCGCATCATTTGCTTCTATTTTGAGCCTTTTTTGAATGTTGTTATTTTGGTCTGTATGGTAACAGCTGTACATTTGTAAGAATACATTTAGTCATTTCTTTGAACAGGGATTTTGACAAAAAATCAAACTGTCAAGATTGTGGCCTAGAAATTTTCATGTGGAAAAGGGCCTCATTTTGTGGTATTTAGTAGACTGTGTATTACATGTAGTCATTTTGGGTTTGACGACCAATATGTGTTTTCCTTAAATCCACCAATAATTAGATATATTAATATAGAAAATTAAATTCTTATTTCAGCTCCCCAAAGATGGCCATATTCTGGAAATACCTTTCATAATGGTACTTAATATTTGAAAGTACCAGAAGCGTGGCAGGGGGCTCACTTTGTTTATAGCCATGTCCCAAGTCGCATGGACAGTGAGGTGGGGACTGTTTCATTACAGTCAGATTTGGGAAAATGGCAAGTTGTCTGTGACAGGCAGGGAAGAGGCAGGGCCATGTGCAACATGTGTGGGTTTGCCCTTCCTGTCAGTGGGTTGTTTGAGGGCTCCCCGTTATCTCCTTCCCAGAGGACTCCAATTCAAGGACTTGTTTTTGAAAGTGTTTTATTTGAAGTGAAATGTTTTCTATATTAATGTTAATTTTCTTTCCTTAGTAAAGAATAAAAGCGTACTACTGTCTGTCTGGAAGCAGTTCATTCTATTTCTTTTGCTGATCACCCTCTAAAATCACTTGTCCCGCATTTTTAAATACAGGGGGATTTTTTTGGTTTGTTTTTCTTTTTAAATACAGGGGGATTTTTTGGTTTGTTTTTCTTTTTCGGTCTCTCCTCCTGCTTGGTTTAATTATCAGGTCATCATTTAAACGTATGTTTCCACTGGGCCAGGCCCTGAGAGAATTATTACTTTGGCTCTCGAATGATGGATTTATTTCTTAATTACACAAATTCCATGTCTCTGAAAATACCCCTTTACATTTACAGGAAGAAGAAATGTTTCGTCCAAATATGTTTTTCCTCCTGTTGCTTCCGCCTATTATATTTGAGTCAGGATATTCATTACACAAGGTGAGACTCAGACACACATTAGTGTTCTTGGTCTGGATGGCTTCCCATGTTTGTAAGGCGTGTTCCTTCAAAGCGGGGCTGTTAATTTGGCAGCGGAGGCTCTGTGTGAACATCTTGGGGGGTGTGGTAGAAGCTGCCCTGTGCTGCCTGACTGGTGGAGGGGAGCAAACGTGGTTTCAAGCAGTGCGGCTTATTAAGCTCGTGTTTTTCGTAGAGGAGTACTTTGCTTAGGAAGTTGGCCAAAGTGATGTTAAGTGGTGCACGGACAACACTTTGACTCCTCTTACTGAACACAGACTGACACATGTTAAGAAGACAGACTATGTCCTGGGGCAACGGGGACATGTGCCCCAGACGTATGAATTCTCTCGGCTCACCACATGGGGCCTTTCTCTCTTCTTAGGCCCGTCCGTCCTTCAGTGTCTCCCCTCTCAGTGCCCTTCCCTCGGCCTCAGCTCCCAGCTGATGTTCCCCTGATCCCCAAGCCTCAATCTCTTCCCTCCCTCTCCCTGGCCCAGCTTCTCCTTCCCAGTCTGGGGTCCTATCCTTTCCTCTAGTCTTCCAGCTCCTTCTGGCCCATTCTTGGCCCCCCAGCTCGGCCTTGGAGAGCAGCGTCTCTGGCCCCTGCCGAGTTCCCTTCTTTGCCCTGGCATTCCTGGTCTCTGTCCTCCCACCTCCACTGGGACTCTGTCTGCTTGGGCAGGAGCTTCTCACTTTTAAGCCAGTTTGTGTGCGTGCATGGGTTTTTTCCTTGTCTATGAGTTTTCTTTAAATATAAATACATTTGTTTTAAAATAAAAAGGTGACTCAACTTAAAATACAAGTAATACAACGGTATTTAATACTGTTGTGTTAATAGTAATTTAATAATACATTATTTTGTGAATGTGATAAAAATGTTGAAGGTTGGAAGGAGTAAGATTAGGCCTGCCCTGGAGAGAGGAAAGGGCGTGAACTTTGGAGCCCGAGAGCCCTGGGTCTAATCATGCGCTGCCCCCTGTGGGTTCCTTTTGAGTAGGTAGAAATTAAAAACAAAAGGCAAAACCCCAAAAACCCTACCTCCCAGCTTGTTTTGACGTTTACACTAGATGAAAGAATGTATGCAAAGTACCGCCCACCACATTAAATAAATGGTAGCACTTCTTGTTATTAATATTATTGTATTATTATTAATAGCAACTTATTAAACTTGAGAATTAAATTTGTCAAGAGAATTTTCATAAAAAACATACATATTAAATTTTTAATTTTCCACCTGGGTACTAAAGCAAAAATATCCTAAGATGTTCAGTCTAGATTTTTTAAAAAGTTATTATTTTATTGTACTATCCCCAAAAAAAGGTGAAAAGGAAGTTTAATGTAAAAAAAACTTCCCAAATCTTATAAACCATTACTGACATCAGATAGTTGTTAAAAAGAAAACAAGCGAGAAGGAATGGAAAGTCAATGTGTTTTACTCCTTCATTTTGTAAGCAAATCTTAAAAGAGCTTTGAGCAGATTATGAACATATTTCAAAACAAAGCTAAGGGTATTGATTTGATTTGGACTTTAAAACATGACACTTTGATTATTATATTAAAGCATGTAAAGTTTTTATTTTCTAATTTTTTGGAGGGAGGGGAAATAAACTTGTTCAAAATTTGAGGAAAATAATAATTTCTTAGAAATACATTTCTTTAAAGATGGCCTTCCAGCAGAAAATGTGACAATTTATGTGAAAGGGACCAATAAGAGGTGGAAATTTGAATTCAGAGACTTCTGTCCACTTCCTACCCTCCCCCAAAGAAGACAGGCGGTCGACTTTGAATGTTTTATTTTAATAGTGATGTGCTGCATAAGAATGTTGTGGTCAACAATGGACCACATATACAACAGTGGTCCCATAAGATCAGTACCATGTAGCCTACCTGTGTAGTAGGCTGCACCATCTAGGTTTTGTAAGTGATGTTTGCACAATGACAAAATCACCTAAGAACACATTTTTCAAAATATATCCCCATTGTTAAGTGATGCATGACTATGTTGTTGTATTTGCTGATGTAAATTTGGAGTTGGGATAAAAATTTCAATAAGATTATCATCAGTTGATATACATTAGGTGGGCATCTATTTTCCTTAAATTGTTAATGTCGTATAGAGAATAGAACATTAATTATGTCAGAAAAACAGGTAAATTTGCTTTATGTGCAAAAGGAAGTTCTTGTAGTGTGGTAACTTGAATTTGGGTAAATTTTCAATATCCAGATTAATATTAACCAACTACATAGATTAGATCAGAATTAGATTCTTATAAACAGACGAAGGCTTAATCTGTTTTTAAATAACAAAATAAAGTAGCTCTCTGCAAAGAGAAACTCATAGATGAAAGCCTCTTATTTAGAAAAAACAATTCAGTGTATTTGCCTTGAGTTATTTTAAAGTTCTTTGTGTGCTAAAGATTAATATGCCAAACAAAGTAATTGACTGTCAGATTTGGGGCAGCCAAATCAAAATTGCAACAAATGAAACAGAGAAGCTTCCTGAAGGAGATAGGCTTAGTGGAGCTGTCACTGCTGAGCTGAGGACGCTCTTTTGAAGTGAGCTTTAAAGTATCAGTTCCTGTTGTCTCTGGCTTGACAATTTCTGAGCAAAAAGATGAGATTCCTTGTCCACACCCACAATCAGGCATCATTAAGGTTGCTGGGTGTTGTTTCTAAGTGGAGTCCACAGGAGCCTAATAAATAACATAATTTTCTTAATTTTATGGAAATTCAAAAGATAATACCATGCTACTTGGACTCAAATATTTTCCTTTAAATGCTGTGAAGTATGGATGAAAATATATTTTATCTGTTATTTGATGATGATACTGATAGAGTGAAATAAAATTGTTTAAAAGACCTGGATAGCAAGAGGGAGTTTCTGATAGTATTACCTATTATCTTGACATTCTTTGTAATGATATGCCTTTTCTTAATTAAAGGAAAAATGATATTGTGTAAACTTTGGCCTTTGATCAGACATGAAGCAGAGTTAATTTCTTCAGTACCTATTCATTAGGCATCTTCCGGCCGACAGGCATTGTCAGTGACTGTTGTACAAAAACAGATGTGGCCATTTCCCTGTTGAGCCTGCAGCCTAGGGGGAAAGACAGACGTCAGTCAGATAGTTACCTAAATAAATGTAAAACTTCAGCCATGTCAAGTGCTACCAGGAGAGGGTCGTTGTGCTTTGAGAGCATAAAGTAGGATCTGACCTGGCTCAGGGATCACAGAAGGCGTCCCTCAGGAAAAGTCAAAATGTCCTGAGATCTTAGGGTGATTAGAGTTCACCAGGCAAAGAGGAGGGAAGAGTGGTCCAAGCCCAGGAGCACAAAGTGTGCACAGAACAAAAAGCCATCTGTGTGACTGGACCAGAGGACATGGCGAGTTAGAGGCCATCACAGGCTAAACCATCCAGGTTCTGGTTGGGTTTTAGCTGCATTTCGAGTGCAGGTGGGGGTCAGAGTGAAGGCAGCACAGTCAGATTTGTCTTTTGCAAAGATCATTCTGGAAGCCCTTGGAGAGTGGGGGGCAAGGGGTCAGGAATGATTGAGACTGGTTAGAAGCTATTGCAGTGGTACAGGGGAGAGATGATGGCAGCTTGGACAAGGGCAGTGGAGAGGGGGATGGAGAGAAGCCGGGAGATGTGAGTGACGTGGGGGGGGGTGAAAGCCAGAGGACGTGGGTCTGCCGTCAGATGTGGAGGTGAGGGAAGACTCCCAGGCTTCCAGCTTGCCAAATGGGGTGGGTGATGGTCCTCTTTGCATAAAATCAAGCGTGTGAGGAGGGCAGGTGTCGGGGTCTGCGCCTCCACTGCCTGAGCCAGCCTTTCTAATCATTTCTCTCATTTCTGTTCTTTCAAACAGGGTAACTTCTTTCAAAATATTGGTTCCATCACCCTATTTGCTGTTTTTGGTACAGCAATTTCTGCTTTTGTAGTAGGTGGAGGAATTTATTTTCTGGGTCAGGTAAGAAAAACATCTTTGAAAAACTTTGAAAATCTTACATTCTTAGAGCTAGTGCAGGGAGGTGGGGTGGGGACTCCTCATGGGGCCTGGGTTTTACGCTCAAGATAGAAGCTCTGCGGGAAGGAAATCCAGATACGAGGCACGGTAAAGGCATGCTGACGTTGTTTCTAAGTGTCTCAAAGAGCTTTGGTGTCTGGAACTGAGTGAATCTTTTTCATAATCCCCGAAAGCATTTCATTTTATTTGCAAACCAATATTGTCTTAAGTTGGAATACCTAAAAGTAAAGCGGTAAAGCTCTTCAACTTGTAACAGTATCAGTTGTGTTGTCAGATAGACTGAATCAGAGTTAAATGCTGCTTTTTTAATAAAAATTTGCATTTTAAAAATCAGAAATAATCCTGAATGTGTTCACTCAATTCTAAGCCGTCCACCTGTAGAGTCATATACTCTGAATTTTCTACCATTGCTAAACTAATTTCCAGTGTGATCAATTGGGTGTTTTATAGTTTGAGTTCAAATTAGAGTTTATTTAAGCCAAACCTACCTAGGAAGGTAATACCTGTAGTTGTGCGTTATGCACGTCTATGCATGTGGCAGTTCTTTTCCTTTAGTGTTAGCTGCAGAAGGTTTTCCTGCCCCGATTCTGTAAACTAAGACTGAGTTTCAGGCAGATTCCTCCTTTGTACGTCAGAAGTGTTTTCTTCTTCGGATATCTGTAGAGCAAAGCCCATTCCATCTGATGTCACCTTTAGCTGCCTCAGGAGCACCAGAATAAATCTGCCTGTCATGCACCCTTCCTTGCTTAGCTTCTAGTGTCAAATGGGAAAACTTTAGAGAAGGAAACTGTAGTTAATTTGGCTTGAAAAATGGTGGCATTCTTTTCCATACTTTTGTTGTATGATGATCAAGTGCACGCTTAAACTAAAATTTAGGAGTTTCCCCTATTTTTCGAGTGGTTTGGGGATTGAAGATTAATGTCCTTGTTTGTTTGTAATAAAGCAGTAATGGACATTTTAATCTTCTTGGCTGTTCTCCAGGGGGTTTTTTTGTGTCTGTGTGTTTGTGTGTTTTATTTTACAGGCTGATGTAATCTCTAAACTCAACATGACAGACAGGTAAAGCTTTCCTACCATAACACCCGTGTGACCGCTTTTCTCGGGGAACTTCTCTCCTCATTGATTCCTGGGCGTGATTCTTCTCTGTTCTGTCTCTCTTTTTGTTTTGCTGATGATTTCTGTTGTAGAATCTGTTCTGAATTAATTTGTGCCTCTAAAGTGAATGAAAATTATGTTAAGGAATTTTGAAGATCTCTAATCAGAGCACTGCCAATTGAAAGGACTGGTTTAGTTAAGCTTTAGAGGGAATAACTCTGGTCACTTAACTAGCCCCGCCTACACCACAGGCGGCACCAGTGTCCTTTTATTATTGAGTTGTCTCCAGCTAATTTCTGAGTCTTTTCAGTGGCCATAATGACGAGTTAATTTCTCGCTAGATTAGGGACGGAGGGAGGAGTGAGGTATGAATCTTTCCTCTAAGCTTCCCATCAAGCCTGAGGTGGGGCTGGCTGGGTGGAGGAAGCAGGCAGGGCCAAGGGCTCTATCGTGGATGTTCTCCGTCTGAAGCTACTCCAGTGAGTCCTCAGAGCTGCCATCTAGGAGCCAGTCCAGGAGTTTCCATAATCGGCTTAGCGAGAATAACCTAGGCAGCTGTCTCTGGGAAGGTACCAGATCTAGAGCTGAAAAAGTGCACAGGCAGACGTGGCCTGGTTTCCCTCTGTGAGGAGTGCAGCAAGTCTGCCGTCTTGCTCTGTTTCTACATCCACCATCAGTGCTTGCTTCTGTCCTGTGGCGTGGCTTGGGAGCTGGCCTCCCATTGGGCCAGCCAGAGCTTTCAGCCTTTAGCAGCAACTTGGTGACCAGAAACTTGGAGCCCTTTTCATGGGAAATGTGCCTCTGATAACCTCTGGACTGCTTTGAGGACAAACTCATTCCCCCCTTCCCTGAGGACATAAATTTCAGAGCTTTTGTTGCAAGATAGCCTTGATGTATAAACAAGTAGCAAAAGTCACATTCCTATTCCATGAGGAGCTGGAAATTAAGCAGAACTGATGCCCTGCGTTTTGTAGGTAGTCACATGCTGCATAGCATTTCAGTTAACGACGAACTGTGCACACGACAGTGGTCCCCTAAGGTTAGTACCTAGAGCCTAGGTGTGTAGTAGGCTGTACCATCCAGGTTTGTGTAAGTGCACTCTGATGTTGAAATCGCTTAATGACACGTTTCTCAGAATGTATCCCATCATTAAGCGGCACATGACTGTATTTTGCAAGTGAAAAAAAATGCCCAAAACACAGCCTTCATTGTAAAGGAATGTCAGCCTTCAAGCCTTCAGCCTATTTGGGGGCAGCTGGTTAGAGATACAGAAAATGCTTGATAAATTTCTTGTGAAATTGAATTGAACCTGTGGTTGGGATGTTCACAGGGAGAGGAGTCAAAGAATTTCCCCTTGGACGAGCAGACAAAGAACCGAGTAGAGTTTTCTCTCTCTACCTGCAGACATTTCCCTTCCTGTTAGAAAGTGCCTGTCCCACAGAAGGGGACCCACAGGTGGGGACTGCTCTGGAGAAAATTAGCCAGCAGTTGCAAACCCACACAACTGCAGGGCCTGGCAGAGCGCTTGACAAAGGGAAGCTGGCCAGATGTGTGTCCAGAGGTGGGGACAGTGGGGAGCCAGAGAGCACACCCTGTCTGAAGGGACAGCTACTTGTCAGCTCCACCTAGTAATTACCATTATGGGCCCAGAGTTACTAGGTGTTTAAGAAATTCTTTTCAAAAGAGGCCAAGTTTCTAGATTTTAATAGGGAATTTTCTAGTTTTCAGATAGTGACAATTTATTCAACTTTTCAAAACACCATGCAGATCAAACATGAGACACATAGGCCTCTGCGCTTATAGGAAATATAAAAATAACTTTGTTGCACAGGTTTTATTTTGGTGATATTTTTGCTGGAGAGAGATTTACTCATAGACACGCCCTGAATTATTTCACTGTCCCAGTCTATTTCCTTTTTGTTTTCTTGGTGTTGCTATCTTTTGAGATAATGGAATAAAGAAAAGACATTTTTAAGTTAAACTTCTAGTGTCTGGCCTTTTAAAGAATTGGGTCATGAAGGTGCAAAGTGGAGCAACTGATGGCATGGTGGAATGACCCCTTGGATTCAGAGCTCTCGAAGATTCAGTCAGTGCATGTCTCAGACTTTTCATATTCACTGTCAGAAATACTCTGCCCCAACTTAGATTCCCAGCCAAAGCTAAATGTGTTACATGATTTATGCAAAGCATTTCCCTCCAACTTTTTATTGTGACAGTTTCAAACATACAGAAAAGGTGAGGCATTGTACAGTGGACGCCCCTGTGACCACCACCTCCTTTCTACAATTACCTTTTCACTGTATTTGCTTTAACACAGCTCTTTCCATCTCTCCCTCCCTCTATCTGTTCATCATCTTCTGGTTCCTGTTCTCTGATTTCCAGGTCAGGATGCCACGGGGACTTTGACAAAGAACATTAGGCAGACCTCTTTCAGTGCAACTGAAACCTAACACAAACTAGTTTTAGCAAGAAAGAAGTTTGTTAGTTCATCGAACTGAAGTGTCCCCGGGGTGGTGGCTTCTGGTATGACAGCCTCCAGGGGCCCACAGTGGCAGGATTCTCTCCTCTCACTGTCGCAGCTCAGGTCTTCCCTGATTCGTTTCCTCCTCGGGCATGCTCACTTCATGTGGCAGCACTGATGGCTCTTAGTCACCTCACCCTCGCTTCAGCCATCCCTGACAAAAGGGCCACCTCACTCCTGATGACCTGGTAAATGCCTGTTGATGGCCCTCATTGACCGAGCTTGGGTCCTCTGCTCACTTCTAGAGCCCCACGCAACCCCATGGATGGAGAGAGGGGGAGGTGCGGCTCCCCAAAGGAAAATTGGGGTGCCGTTACCAAAACCAGGGGAGTGAGTGTGGAGCAGAGAGAACTGTGGCTGTCCATTCTGCTGCACTGGGCATGAGAATGGAGGGAGGGGCCAGCTGAGCCACACACAGTCAGCACACAACACACCAAAGGCTCCCAGCTTCGCCTCCCTTGCCTCTCCCTCCCTTTCAGGACACACTTTTTAGGTGTTCTTCCTTCGAGGCCCCCTTGATGTTGCCATGGGTGATGAGAGTGGGAATAAAAGAAGAGGAGAGAGAAGAAGCTCTGTGTCTGGGTTGTAGCACAAGAGCCTCAAGGCCAGCTGCCCACAGGACAGGGCCTTCCAGGTCGACAGCCATTTAGTGCCGTTACCTTTCCTTCCCTCCCCCGTCCCTCCCTCCTGCCTGCCTCCCACAGATATCTCTGGGCCATCCCAGTCCAGATCCTGGGAATACACCCAAGGCTAAAACAGTGCCCACCCCCTTGGCACTCACAGTGAGGGCAAGAGGCAGGTAACGTCACAGCTCATAGGGCATGTGACAACCTCTATGAGAATAGGGAAAGTCTGGGAACTGGTCTAAGCTAAGACCATCCTTTGGGGTCTGATCCTCAGCTTGGGGTTTGGAGGCTGCCCCTGAGGTGAGCAGGCTCTCTGCATGAATTTACATTAAGCAAACTCACAGGGAGCTGCCATGGAAACTAGTGTGCCAGATTACTGATTTACGGAGAGAACTGTTGACTGGCAAGGTAGCCAGGTATGTGCTCTGCCGGCACTCCTCTCCCTGAGCCTGGGGTCAAATGAGCATCGAGGGCTGCAGGTGATGACAGAGGGGACCAAGCATGCTCCCGTCGCCAGGCCAAGTGGCACCCTCTCCCCTCCCAGACTGCAGGCTTGATACGGGCCAGAAACAGAGGCGGATAGTCTCTGGCTTATGTCCCCACGCAGACCTGTCCCCTTGGGGCTCCATGTTTTGTCATGTGTTGTGGAAGAGGGCAGACCTAACCATTCTGCTGAAGTAGAAAGAAAGTGCCGGGCATAGCAGTTGGAAGGAATAGAAGGCTTGCAAGAATGCTGAGGGGGAAAGAAGACAAATGGGATGAGAGACAAATCACCCAGACTCCTTAGGTGGCCCACAGGCCCACAGGGGATGAGGCCCTGCCTCCCCACCAGCCTCTAATGTCTCCCATTTGCCCTCACCACACTACTGCCACACTAACCTTTTTGTTTCTCAGGCAACCAAGCTTGCTCCCACCTCAGAGGTAGCTTGCTGTTGCCACTGCCCCCGGATCTTGGCCTGGCCGCCTGCTTCTTGTCATGTAGGTCCTTGTTCAGGTGTGTCCTCTCTTCCTGACCACCCACTCTAAGTGGCCCCTACCCCGCCCACAAGGTTACTCTTTCTCTTGTCACCCTAATTTCCTGGGTAATGCTTGCCATTTTCAAAATTGGTCTTAGTCTCTGGATATTGCTATATCAAGTGTAGTTGTTAGGAGCACCGACTCTGAGCCAAATGGCCTGCGGTTGAATCCTGGCTCTGCTACTTGTTAGCTGTCTGACCTTGGACAAGTTACTTAACCTCATTGTCCCTCAGTTTTGCCTGTGTAATCGGGGCACTAGTAGTACCATCTCATATGGTTGCTGTGTGGATTGTTGGGTACTCTCTAAAGTGCTTCGCAGAGTGCCTGGGACATGGTAAGTGCCACATTAATGTTTGCTATTATTGTTTGCCGCAGTGCCTGAAACATGTTAGGCAATTACTACCTGTTTGTTGGAGGTAATGAGACCTCCATGGGTGTTGTCAGTGAGAGCCGTGGCCTGGGGAGGCAGCGCTGGCGCTGGTCTCTGCCACCCAAGCTGCCCATGCCTTGAACCACACTGGAGTTGCTTCTGGCTTTGGTACTTTCTTACACGTTGCAAATCTGGAATGGAGGCTGAGCTCAGTCACAGATAGTGGCTAGGGGCAAAGCAGAGGTCAGACCCAGGAGCTCATGGGCCATGTGGGGAAGGCCCCCGGGCCATCATGGTTCCAGCTGCTCTGACTAAAAACCTTGGGAAGTGTGTAATGTATTTAAGCAAAAGTCTTCCATCCATCATTGGTCAAAAGAAAGTCTCGGTACTTACAGTGGAAAACCGGGCCATTGCTAACAACTCCTTTTAGAGTGGGCCTTTCACTGCTCTACCCACAGAGTCAATTAGCAGATATTGTAAGTAGAAAAAGATACACCATCTTCTGTAGTTGCTTCAGCTACTGTGTGTCCTATTATGTTATATCAAATACAGTCCTTGGCTTTAATGTTTTCCTGTGTGGACCAAGCGATAAGCATTACAGAATACCCCTTCCTTTTGTCTTCTTTACAGTTTTGCATTTGGCTCCCTAATTTCTGCTGTTGATCCAGTAGCTACTATTGCTATTTTCAATGCACTTCATGTGGACCCAGTGCTCAACATGCTGGTTTTTGGAGAGAGTATTCTCAACGATGCAGTCTCCATTGTCCTGACCAAGTAAGTGTGCTTTCTTCAAGTGATGGAACTAAAGGTCCCTGTGACAAAGGGACAAATATTTCCATGCAGCTGCCTTTACGGTTGCTTGTCCTCTGGGTGATTGGGTCACCTGCTTCTCCATCTCTCCGTTTTGACAAGGCTTGACATGCCCCAAGAATATCATCAAGGCCCGGGGGTGATTAGGAGAGGAGAGTCCACCTTTTATGAGCTGCCTTTTCGCAGTGGTTTTGAGCCCAGCTTCTCATCAGTGTCACTGGGGATGCTAATGAAATGTAGTATTCCCAGGCCCACCCTCAGAGCTTCTGATTCATTTGGTCTGGGGTGAGTCCCAAGAACTTAGGTTTTTACTAAGTTCCCCAGATGATGATGGAGCAGCCAGTCGAGGGATCAGTGTCGGGGCAGCATTGTTGCAGATGAAAGCACTAGACAGAGGTCCCGCTCTCCCACTCAGGAGCTGTTGCGTGTCACCTTTGTTTTCACAGCTGTAAAATAAGGTAGTGATACTAACAGGCCTCCCACCTTGAGATGCCATTGTGTGAAAGCTACTTGGAAACTGCTCATCTTTTCCAAATGTTCGTTGGTATTACTGCCTAGTTGAGAGGATCTGAAAAATTAAAGATGACTCATAAAATATCAAGAGGTCATTGGGAGGGGCCGGCCCCGTGGCCGAGTGGGTAAGTTCACGTGCTCCACTTCGGCAGCCCAGGCTTTCACTGCTTGGGATCCCGGGCGTGGGCCTAGTACCACTCATCGAGCCATGCTGAGGTGGCATCCCACATGGAACCAGAAGGACCTACAACTAGAATATACAGCTATGTACTGGGGGGCTTTGGAGAGAAGAAGGAAGAAAAAAGAAGATTGGCAACAGATGTTAGCTCAGGTGCCAGTCCTTAAAAAAACAGTCATTGGGAAAATGGAATGAATTTACGATAATCTCAAATGCATTTATCTGCTGCAGGCCTGTTCCCTCAAACTCTGCGTTTTGTGCTGTTCATTAGCTTATGTGGGCAGGAGACCCAAACAGTTTTGCCAAAAAACAGAGAAGGCATAGACAGTCAAAGCAGTTGGAGAAAAGATCCTGGATAGTGTATCCTAGATGAGCTAAGAGAATTTTAGGGGCCAATCTGTGTTCTGTTAGAGAACAGAATTTCCGCTATCTGAATACTGACTTGTTTCCTTTTTGTGGAGATCCTTGCTAAGCATAACCACTCCATGGTAGGTAGCATTTTCTTAACAGACTTCATTCAGAATTCTTGTGTTGGCCTAAAACAACAGTTTATGGTGGAAAGAGCCCAGGGTTTGGAGTCAGGCAGACTTGGCTTCAAGTCCTGCTGATGCCACTCATAGCTGTGTGATCCTGTGCCAGCTCCTTCACGCCTCTGAGCCACAGGCTTCTCAGCAGTAAAGTGAGGGTGAGAATACATCTGCCTCGGTTGAAGAGTTACGTGTGATGCTGTGTGGAAAGCATCTGACATCAGTTAACATGACAGCCTTTCCTCTTCTGCTTCCACCCCTGGTTATTGTTTCACTCTGTTTGCCATTTTTATCCTAATTTTACAGAAAGAATTTACCAAATGCTGCTTAATTGCAAGAGATGCTCAGCAGACAAACAAAACAAAACAAACTGTAAAATTTTTATTACTCAAAAAGTAATACGTATATTCTTCATATAAAATTTAGAAAACACAAGCAAAAAAGAAAAAAAAATTACATGGACTGGTACTACTCAGAGATAATTATGGTTAACAATTTGGTAGAAGTATACGTATATTTTATTTAGATGGGCTTGTATGCCATGTACTGTATTGTGACTTTTCCATTGGACAGAGTTTGTAAACTAATCTTCTATAACGTCATTTTACTGGTTACAGAGTGTTCCTTTCTATGGATTTACTGTGACCTATTTAACCAGCTCCCTATTTTTGACTTTTTCATGTTTCTCTTGGCAAAAGTTTCTATAACTCTATTAGGAAATTATCAGACACCATGCTGTAAGACCTTTAAGAAATCTGATGGCAATATTTTTTCTTATTTGAGATCTACTCTGAAAGCTTCTTAGCTTTCTGGTTTTGACTTTTATCTCATGTCCTGGCTGCACGTATTGAACATTTGTGATAAAGAACTTTACTGAAATTGGAGATGACATCATGTGTTATTTTTCTACATTAGGATCTAAACTCAACTTCTTTGTCTCTAATTTATTTGTTTATTTTTTAATCTGTTAGAAGTAGGATCTTTTCTGAGCTTTTCCAGGTCTCTTTGCCACAAAAAGGCCAAAGATTATATAAGATTTTCTTTTTAAGATGAGAAGTGATGGCATCATTATAAGTAGCCAAAAGTTCTTCCTGGAAAAGTGCTTTTGAAGGCCAAGATCACCTATGATGACAGTTCCTCAAATTGGATCTGTGGACCACAGGCATCTGTAGTGTCCGGCCTCCGCCTCCGACAGGCTAGGGTGGCAGTCACTGACCTGAGCCACATCCAGCCTCACTGACTCTCTAGACGTGCTAAAGGCTGGTCGCCCGCCATCAGCATTTGGTGAGGGGCCTCTGTGTGCCAGATGCTACTCGGAGACCAGTTGTACTTGAGCTCAGTCCAAGGTGGGAGAAAGATGCTCAGAGAGAAGTGAACACAGTGCCTTGGGTATGAAGGCAAAACAACCACTGTGAAGGGTTTGAGGAAGCTTTCTCAGACAAGGTGTCATTTTCAGAGAGAAGAGGGAGAGAGGGGGCATGGTAAGCCTGCCTTTTTTTTTTTTGGCGGTACAGGAGGGGGCTATTATCAGCTTTTTTTGGTTATAAGGTAGAATCATGTCTTGTTTTTAAGGGGTATACTTCATAAATGACCATTTTTTAATGTTTCCACTTTCATAAATGCCAGAAAGCTAAGTATCTTCTGTTTCTTCATTAACTTTAAGTTATTTTTATCTTTGATTTGTTACTATGACAGTTTATTCTCATAATTGCTGTAGAGGAACTCTTTTATTTTCTCCAGCTATAGCTTAAGCTCGTGAAATGGATCCTAAAGAAGCACTGTCATTTATTCTTTAAGGTATAAGAACCATGACTTGAAAAAATAAAACGTGGACAGTTACCAGACCTGAAAGAGTCTGAATTCTACTTTCATTTATCCCGAGTTCAGAAACCGTTGGCCTCACCCTGGGTCTGCTATTAATCTGTGGTGTGACCTCCCCCAGTTAGTCACTCTCTTTGGGCCTCAGCCTCCCCTGTGTAAAAAGAAAGCAGTGACACCAATGTTGTACCAGCTGTGGCAGTGGGGTGGGGGCAGGACACCATGCACGTGGCCCACAGATCCATTTGGGAACTGTAGGTGATCTTAGTCTTCAGACGCACTTTCCCAATAAGAACCTCGTTGGCTCCGGCGCTCCCCAAGGTGAGCTGTTAACCTGTGACCTGCTGGGAAGGAAAGGGCATGGGGGAGATTGCACATTCAGGTGAGTCTGGAAAACTTTTGCGTGAAAAGCGCTTTCTTTTTTGCAGGACATCTCAGAACCTTTATTATGTTGTATTGTGCTGTGAATGGCCATGAAAGGTTTCCTAAGGTTATTTGATCAAGCTATCCTTTTATCGGAGATTATCCTGCCTTAAAATCATACCAGTTTGTGAAACGCTGATTAAAAATGAAACTGAGGGGCCAGCCCAGTGGCACAGTGGTTAAGTTTGCATGCTCTGCTTCAGCAGCCGGGAGTTCAGCAGTTCAGATCTCAGGAGCAGACCTACCCACTGTTTATCAAGCCATGCTGTGGCAGGTGTCCCACATATAAAACAGATGTTAGCTCAGGGCCAATCTTCCTCAGCAAAAAGAGGAGGATTGGCAGCAGATGTTAGCTTAGGGGTAAATCTTCCTCAAAAAAAAAATAAATAAAGCTGAATATTACTCTTAAGTATTCTTTGTTTCGTTTACTGATTCAGCAAAAATTGATTGTGACCTTTGTGTGCTGGGCTTTGCCTCAGGCCCTGGACATATGGCAGTGAACAAGGTGGACACAGGCCTGGGCCTCATGGAAGGAGGCGTTAGTTTTCACGTGCTGTGGTGGAGAAAGCAGGCACAGGAGAGCCTGTAAATGAGCTGACCTGTGGAAGGGGTCAGGGCAGGTGTCCCTGAGGAAATAACACTGAGCTTGGGTTCTGAGGAACAAACCAGGGAGCTAGCTGGAGCCAGGGAAGAATGAAAGATGACCTACAGGGAGGTGCCAGGGACAATGAGGCCTGCTCTGAATGAGGAGGAGATGGGACAGAGAGGTATGGCGGGCAGGGGAGCCAGGTCTGCTAAGGAGACTGGGTTTCCTCCTTAAAAAGCAGCAGGGAGCTGTTGGGTTTTGAATAGGCCAGTAACCTGATCAGATGTGTATTTGAAAGGTCATTCAGGCCCCTGAGGAGAGAGTGGGTTGGTCCTTAGGAAGACAAGGACACAGCTATAGAGATCTGTGAGGCATTAGCCCTAGGACAGAGGATAGTACAGGAGGGAGGGAGGGATTGAGAGAGAGTCCAAAGGGAGAATCAGCAGGGGGAGGATATTTAATGAGAATGACTCCATCTTAATGTATAATGGTTTTCTTTTCCATTTGGGGGTAAAACCGACAATTTAATTTAATGGCTTCTGACATTTTACTTTGTTGTGTTATAGTAAAAGGAAAGTTCTTTCAATTCTTGCCCCTAATGCCTCCTAAATCCACCCTCTTGGCCTGTATCCAATGGCATTTCTTCTCTAGCCAATTCCATTCTCATCTTCCTGCCATAGCCTCAATTTCAGGTTTTATCACAGGAATCCCGCCCTGTCCTGAAAACACCCCCATGACTCCCCAGGGCCGTCAGGACTCCCTAGCTTGGTTCATCAAAAGCCTTTCCCAGGCCCTGCACTGCCTGCTGCGCCTGCCTTATCTCTTGCCGCTGTCTTCCCCAGCCGCCCCTCCCCCCATTCACGTGTTTTGTCTGTACTGACTTATGTAGTTGAATGCTCCATAATGTGCCACCTATTCTTGGGTCCCTGCCTCTGCACATGCTGTTCCGTCTGCTGGGGTGCTTTCCCTCATTTCTTCACCTGGTTAACTCTTCTTTATCCTAAATCTGAACCCAGCCCACTTGTTATCATGAACCTTCCTTGACCCCCAGCAGTCTGTTAGATGCCCACCCTGTGTTTCTGCAGCCCTTCGCCCTTAGCTGCGATGGCCATTAGCTCCCATCTTGTTTTTCTCCCTCATTAGACTGTAGAGCTCCGCGAGGGCGGGACTTTGAACCCCCAGAAACTAACATGGTGCCTGGAGCAAAGTAGGTGAACAAATAAATGTTTGACTAACTGATTGAACGATGGATGGGTGAATGAGGGAATAAACAAGAAATAAGTTTTTAAGTTCCAACTTAGTTTCTAATAACTTTGTCTATAACATTTTAACTTCTTTCCGTTTTTCTTTTATTTCCTAGCACAGCTGAAGGTTTAACAAGAAAAAATGTGTCAGATGTCAGTGGGTGGCAAACATTTTTACAAGCCCTTGGCTACTTCCTCAAAATGTTCTTTGGCTCAGCAGCACTCGGCACCCTCACTGGCTTAATCTCTGCATTAATATCCTTTTAATATGATGAACACGCGTGGCTGAGAAGATTACTCTTAATTACATCCATCTCTAGCCATTTTCTCCAGTTCCTTAATAAGAGGCCAATTTTAGTCTAAGGTGGTGTTTGAAGAAGGATTTTTATGCTTAGTTTTGGTTTGAGGAGCACTTTAATTTAAACTCAAGGATTTTTTAATTTAGCATATGAAATTTAGGATGTCACTTTTCAAAGCTTAAAAAACATGTACAACTCTTGGATATCAGATGTGATTTTGAAGGCTTCTCAGTTCCCAGAGTATGATAACCACATTCAGATGAATTTCATTTTCCTCTGTCTCACTTTTCATTTTCAGAAAATTGGAAGTTAATTTCCTTTGAAAATGTCAAATTGAGAAAATCTCTACCCCCCTGCAATGTGTTTATCTGGAAGGATCAGAAAAGAGACTTTCAAAGTGAGCTCCGTCGAAGTTATTTGCGCTGATTTTGTTACTTAACAACCCATAAGCCTTTCCAGCCAGAGAAGGAAACAGACATGTTCAGGCCAATGACACCTTTATTGCTATAGAAAATACCTCCTGTTTAAAATAGGAACAGGCACCAGACCATTTGTGTGCCTAAGCCTGCATCGCAGGGCGATGGCCACCTGGCCTCCTCCACGAGCAGTCTATCTCCCAGATGACTGGAAAGCCTCTTTCCCTGTGACACGCACGTTTTTCTACCATCCTGTTGAATTTTCCCATCAGCTCCTTTGTCCAGAAGTCTGAAGGCTCTACTGAGTCGGCTGACAGCTTCTCATATTGTACCAATAAACAGAATGGAAAAGAAGACTCTTTCCTCTTCAGTATTTTCCTCTATATTTATCTTTTTCTTTAAAAAAAGGGGGAAAAACCATTTATTGTAATGTAGCTGAGTAAATGGGTGCTGTGAGCTCCAGCATAGGCATGTGAACAATATTTGAATACATAGAAGACTCTCCTTTCACAGGAGCATCAGTTTAGACATCTCCAGGAATAGGAAAGAAGGTCCTTCAGTGGGACATTGAACCTCAGAGTTCTGGAAACCCCGTTAGTGATCTCATCTCATGTCCTCGGAGGAGTGACGTGGCCCTGGAAGGGCCTGGTGTGTGCGCTGTCCCCATCTGTCTGCAGCCCAGCTGTGCCCCAGCTCTCAGCCGTCCAAGTCAGCATTTTCAAATGTCGACTTAGGTTGATTTTAATTTTCCCCTACCATTTGTCTCAGGGATTTACATTTCTTAGTGATTTGTCAGATTCTGTTTCTTGAAACAAGAGTCTCCCTGCAAAAAAATCCGTAATGACAAATGTTCCCCGTTACCTTGGGATGTTCAGAACCTTTTGTGTCCGTTGTCTAGTATGTTTGGAAGGCGGCAGTTTGTGACTTCTCTAGATGCCCCCTCAGCTGTCCCTTGGTTCTTTTTCCTTGACAACTGTGATTTACGTGCTGAAGCATATTGACTTGAGGAAAACGCCCTCCTTGGAGTTTGGCATGATGATCATTTTTGCTTATCTTCCGTATGGGCTCGCGGAAGGAATCTCACTCTCGGGTAAGTGACGGAGAGCAGTGAAATGCTGGGGTCGAGGGCACGTTGTCCTGCCTGGTGAAAGAGGTTGTGTGAGTTAGGTCACTTTCAATCACAAGAGTAAGTCACAACTTAGAAGAACTTAAGTAATAAAGGAGATTTACCAGCTCTCTAGGGATGCGCTGGGATTTCGACCTGGCTGGGTCCAGGGCCTCAGTATTGTCACAGTCACATTTGCTCTGTACCCAGCATCCCGTAGCAGAGATCAAAATCTCTCTTCCAGTGTTCCCTCTTTCCCAAAGAAAGAAGGCCTTCACTCAAAGGCGGGGAGACTGCCCAGGGCCGGCAGTCGCTCAGCCCATCCCTGGGCCCTGGCATTCTTTCACTATAGTTTTGCCTTTTCCAGAATATAAATGTCGTATGAATGAACTCATGTAGTAGGTAGTCTTTTGTGTTTCATTTCTTTCAGTTATCATAACGTTCTTGAGAGATGGCACGTTTTTGCTGTATCAGTAGTTTATACGTTCTTACTCAGCCACGTTTATCCATTCACCGTTTGAAGGATGTTTGGGCTTTTCCAGATTTTGGCTGTGAATATTTACATATGTTTTCATTTATCCTGGATAAACACCTGGGAGTAAGGTTGCTGGGTCATATAGGAAGTTGTGTGCTTTACTGTATTAGAAACTGCCAAGTGTTTTGCAAAGTGATTGGATCGTGCACATTCCCACCAGAATGTGTGAGAGAGTTCCAGCGACTTCGCATCTTCACCAACACCTATTTTAATTTTAAGAAGTTTGGCCGTTTTGATAGGTGTGTGGCAATTGGATTTTGATGTGGCGTGGTCTGGTTCTCTTTGGATTCTGCTTGGGGGGCGTTGAGCTTCTTGGGTTTATGGTTGATGTAAGTTTATAGCTTTCCTGCAGACATTTTTACCCATTTCTTGAAATACATTTTTCTGTCCTCCCCTGTCCTTTCTTGTTGGGACTCCAGTTATAATAGCTTTGCCCTTTTTTTAATCTTTTTTCCCTATGCCTTTTCTTTTGCCATGCTCAATCTCCTGTTAATCCCGACCAGTGTATTTTTCATTTCAGATATTGTATTATTCATCTACAGAAGTTCCCTTTGGGTCTTTTTTTTTTTTTTAAGATTTTATTTTTCCTTTTTCTCCCCAAAGCCCCCTGGTACATAGTTGTATATTTTTAGTTGTGGGTCCTTCTAGTTATGGCATGTGGGATGCCGCCTCAGCATGGCCTGAGGAGCGGTGCCATGTCCGCGCCCAGGATCCGAACCAGCGAAACCCGGGGCCACTGAAGCAGAGCACGAGAACTTAACCACTCGGCCACGGGGCCGGCCCCTGGGTCATTTTTATGTCTTCCATTTCTCCTCCTCTTCATGTTCATGATTATCTCTGCATTCTTGAGCATATGGAACATATTTGTAGTAGCTATTTTAATGTCTTTGTTTGCTAATTCCATCATCTGTCAGTCCTAGGTCTGCTTCTGTCAATTAATTTTTCTTCCTTTCATAAGTCCTATTTTCCTGCTCTTTGCTTGCCTATTAATTTTTGATTGGATGCCAGTCATTGTGAACTGCATTGTGTTGTTGAATACTAAATTTTATTGTATTCCTTCATAGGGTTCTGGACTTTCTTCTGGCATGTATCTAAATTCCTTGGAATCAGTTTAATCCTTTGAGATCTGCTTTAAACTTTGTCAGGGCAGGTCCAGAGCAGCACTCAGCACCGAGGCAGCACCCTTCTGAGGACCCCGCCTCATGTCTCATCTGGTATGAGGCCCTTCCACTCTGGCTGATGGGAACACAAACTATTCCCAGCCCTGTGTCCACCTTGGGAATTGTTCAGCCTTCTCCTTTTTTTTTTTTTTTAATTTCCTCGGCATCACTGGCTTTTAAACATTTTGTTTTTTTTTTTTTTAAAGATTTTATTTTTTTCCTTTTTATCCCCAAAGCCCCCCGGTACATAGTTGTATATTCTTCGTTATGGGTCCTTCTAGTTGTGGCATGTGGGACGCTGCCTCAGCGTGGTTTGATGAGCGGTGCCATGTCCACACCCAGGATTCGAACCAATGAAACACTGGGCCGCCTGCAGCAGAGCGCGTGAACTTAACCACTCGGCCACGGGGCCAGCCCCCAGCCTTCTCCTTTTTAGCTTCTTTCCCCAGCCTCTTGGAATCTCACCCCACTCAAGTACAGATCAGTGTTGGCCCAAGCTTCAAGGGGACTCTGCTGCAGCTCTCCAGAGGTCCTTCTGTGCGGCTCCTCCTCCCAGGTGCTCTAGCTGCTTTGGCCTCGCCCATCTCTCATCTTCTGCTCTTCTCACCAAGACTGAGACTGCTGGGCTCAGTTTGGGGTTCCCCTCCCTGAGCCTCAGCGTGGAAACTACGTCCAGGCAGTAAGCTGGGCCAGGGCCTGAGGCAGGAGTGGCCATCTTGTTTGTTTCCCTTCTGCCAAGAGTCACAGTCCTCCCCTGCCTGGTGCCCAACGTCAGGAAACAGTTTTGTCTCGTATCTGTTATCAGATTTCTAGTTGTTTGTGGCAGGACAGCAGTTTGTGAGGCTGTTATTTCTTCATGGGCAGAGTGGAAGTCCCCGGTGGGTTTTAATGATTCCATTGAACAGAATTCTCCCCACAGATCACTATCCGGAATCAAAGGAGGGTACTCTGTGAGCAGATCTTGCCCGGAGGAAGCAGAGAGGACTCTGGCCATTTTCACTGGAGAACTCTTTGTAAACCTCAGGGTTTTGTTTGTTTTTAATCCTAAACCAATTCTCTTGGATAATGTCATCCCATTATCTGCCATCAGGTTTCCTCTCTTATCTTTCCTGAATTTGGGCACTTATATAAACATTACCTGTGAGTCATTTGGCTCTGGCCTTCCATCATTTTGGAATTTGTGATTAAAACAAGGGAGTGTTTTTCTTGTCTTTTCTTCAGAGACGCACTGTTTTCTGTTTCTAGGAGTTTCGTTTCCTTAGGGACCTCTGCTGCACATGTTACTGGGCCAAAGAGAGCGTATGCAGCCCTAGGACATCCCCCGCCTCTGGTGATGGGCTCGGCTCTGCCCACGCTCTGCCTTTGGGATATTTGTCACACAGGGTTTTCAGAGAAGGGTAGGATAGTACTGGTGTGTTGTGAGGACCCTCCAAATCCCCCTGTAAGAGGACACACGGGAAAGGTGCTGTTCGTGCCGTCATCTCCATCCTTTCTGTGCTCTGCTCTTCCTGACCGTCACAAAGGACTGAATGAGTGGTTACCAGGACCACTGAGCAGGACATTCTCTCCTTACGAATCATTTACCTAAATCACGCGTTTAGAACGGCTGTTAAGAACTGGACAGACCTGGGTTTGAATTCCAGCTCCACCTCTCAGCAGCTGTGTAACCTCAGACAACAGACTTAACCACACTGAGCATCCACTTCCTCGTCGTGAACTAGACATAATAAAAGTGTGTGGCTGTGGTGAGGATTAAAGGGAACCGGTGCAAGGAAGAGCCCTGACGGGCATCAATGTATGTTAGTGCTAAGGTGGCCACATGTCCTGGTTGGCCCTGATACCCCCAGTTTTCCCCTTTTGTCCCAACATGACAAATTAATAACACCCCCTTTCACTCCCAAAAGTGTCCTGGTTTCAACAGCAAATTAAATAGTCTCCCTAATTATTACTAGGTAAGCATTAGCTATTCTCAGAATCTTTGTTGTAATTCTATCAGTGTTAACTTTTTCTCTCGTTCATTCAAGCCAGTTTTGAGGGTCACTTTGCCCTCTGGCTCTGAAGATAAAGACTCAAAGACAATAGACCCCATCCTTGCCAGTTGAGCCAACTCTGGGCTGAGGGAGGGGGAGTGGGGCAGAGCACCACTGTCGAGGTGAGTCAGAGGATGGCATTTTAGCTTTGAAGGAGGAGTTTGCAAAATTGATCAGAACACAGTACTTTCTGTAAAATCTTGGGAAAATGTTGGCCAAAGATGGAATGTATCATCCAGCACTCCTGCGCACAGGCTTCCATCCAGGGAATTCCTTTGCAGCACTGCCTGTGAGAGAAAAACTGGACGTGACTAACGTTCGTCAGTAACAGGAAAGATCTCATATGTTTGGTCCATTCTCACCTGAAATACTATGCAGCCACTAGAAAACAAATTTGACCTGTTTGTACTGCCATGGAGAGAACTCCAAGATACATTGTTCAATTTCAAGAATGAAAGTTGAAAAACCCTTCATTCCTCCACTCAGTGAATATTTATTAAATGCCTACCCTGTGTGAGAACCATCCTTAGGATAGGCTACAGTAGTAAACAAGACGAGATCAGGTCCTGCCTGCCTGCGGCAGAAAGACAAGGAGCAAGTAAGCAGACATGTACAGTCCTTTCAGGTAATGAGAAATGATATGAAGGAAGAAATCAGAGTGATGGGCTAGAGGGTGGCCCAGCGGCAGAAGCGTCGTGAGATGGGCTTGGGAAGGGCTCCCTGAAGGGGTGGCGCTGGAGCTGAGACCTGTGAGCTGAAAAGGAGCCAGCCCTGAGGGGGTCTGGGGGAGGGGTGTTCCACAGCGAGAGCAGCAGGTGCTGAAAGTCAGGGGTAGGCCTGGGGGAGTTTGGAACTCCCCGGGAAGAGCAGGAAGACCAGTGTGGCTGGGACAGAGGGCAAGACCCGGCCCGCAGGGCTCTGTGGGCCTGGGATGGAGTTGGAGTTCTGTTATACATGCAAAGGCAAGTGTCAGAGGCCTTTTAAAAAAATCACCGTGCTGGTAATGCATGCCCTATCTGTAATATGATCCTGTTTGTTACTTTTAAAGATAGGTAAACTTTATAATGGCCTAGTAAAAGAATTGGTGATCTGCACATTGAACTGTTAATAGTGGTTACCTCCGGGCAGGCGGTGTGATGGAGGTTCTCTTGTTTGACTCAATACCTCTGAGTCTGGATGTTTTATAGCCAAATATGTTGATTATTGGGTAATTAACAAAGAAAACTGGCTGTGGTTTGACTCAGTCTTCAAGAAGTATATCATATTTTACCTACAGTAAGATACAATACAGTGGAAAGTATACCTTGTTACCCTTTGAGCTTCTGCCTTTTGGACTTGGATCCCTTTACTCTATTCCTTTATTACATTTAAAACAATGGATTTAACTGAGACTAGGAATGGATCTCCTCCCTCCTCCCTCCCCTCTTTTCTTTCTTCCTTCCAAGAGGCTAAGTTTGCTGCGCTATTACCTACTTCCTTAAATGATTTGCCTTGTTTTTTTGCTCAGGAAGATTGACCCTGAGCTAACATCTGTGCCAATCTTCCTCTATTTTACGTGGGATGCCGCCACAGCATGGCTTGATGAGTGGTGCATAGGTTTGTGCCCAGGATCCAAACCCTCGAACCCTGGGCCACTGAAGCAGAGCACATGAACCCAACCACTACGCTACAGGGTCGGCCCCATGATTTGCCTTCTGAAAGAAGGAAATGTCTCAGGAATTCTTCCTTGCAGGGCATGTTTTTAAATACCCATGCCTTCTATCTCTAGGATGTTACCCTGTTAGTGTTGTCTCAGCCTGTGCCAGTGGCAGCTGCAGAGGATGAGGTGGTCTGGGTGGTGGTGAAGTCTCTGTTGCTTAGAGAGGGTACATAGGGCAGACACTTGAGCTGTCCCTTGGGCTTTTGCACCCGCTGCTATCACTGACTCTTTCTTTTAGCCCCCAGAACTTGAGAGATGCCCTGACTCCAGACGAACCCAGGGTAAAAGTGGTGGCTAGCTGTTCCCTCGTGCATTGGCCAGAGGGCCCATTTTCATATGGTCCAAGGGCCCATTTTCATATGGTCCAAATTTTGCCCCCAGATGGGGTTTATTTATACACAAAATTTTTAAACATTTGAATTAGTTGCTGTCGTTTAGTTGGGAGATTTCTCGTAAGACACAGATTTCTGGCGTCTCTCAAAAAATCAGAAGGAAGCCTGGTCAGCGCTAGGCCCCCGTCCGGAGCTGCCGTCAGCCCTCTGTAGATGGTCTTGTGCCTTCTTTGCCCATGTGACGCTCACCCACTTATTTTTATTTTTATTGTCTGGCCCCCGAGGAGCTTGAGTTTCCAACCACTGGCCTAGTGCGCCAGACTCAACTGGCAGCCAAGCCCCTTCTGCGCTGGGCCTGTCCCCTTGTTGAAGAGCCTGAGGCGCACGGCCCGGGGAAAGGCGAGCCCCCTGGGGCTCTGGCCGTGGGCTCTCCTGATGTTCAGTCCCAGGGGACTTCCCCATTCCACTCTCAGATGTGACTTCCCAGAGCGTTTGGCTCTCCGCAGCGGTTATTTGATGTCAGACCGTGGGCTGTGACAGCATCTCTCTGTGGGTGGAAGGCGTTCGTGTCACAGCTTAAACAGGGATCAAGCTCCTCAGGGGTTGACTTTCACTTCAAGGTTAGAACTGCAAAGTCTCAGCTGTGCCAGTGAATTGATAACCCTCCTCAAAGCAGACTGATGAACAAAGCCTTTGAACGCCCAGAAGCCAGAACCCTAGCGCTGGACTGCAAGTAAAGGGGAGAGCCTTTCGATCTGTTCTCTGAACACTGGCCTGGGTCCCTGCCCTCCGCCCCAGCCTCAATGGCCGAGGTTGAGCTCCAGCCCCGGGGACTAGCCTCTCCCCTTCGGTTTCACCTCGTGTGGCCTTTTCGGCCTCAGCGCCCTGCGTTTCGGTGCAGGGTCAGGAAGGGCAGGCTCTCTGAGTGGTCGGTGCAGGAACAGCCTGAGCAAAGCCAGTGAATGGAGGGAACCCCGGCGGTTTGTCTCGTGTGTGTTTTTCCTAGCAGAGCAGTGGTTCGGAGCAACTCTCGAGCTCAAGTCTTCTCAGCACTGTAAAGTAGCCAGTGGAGGAGTTTCCTGACCCCTCCTTTCCCTGCTCCAGTCTTGTCAGGTGTGGCTGGGGCAGCATTGCTGGAATTTCCGTCTAGCCGCCTTCGTGGGGAAAATGAAAGAGCACAGCCGTTTGCTCTTTCCTAAGAGAGAAAATGTTGCGCTGTTGCTGTCTCTCAGCAGATGCCTATTGGGCACCACAAGTAGTAGGGTTTGCCTGTATTTTGTAGGATATTGTTTATAGAGCAAGCTTACCAGGTGAAATGTTTCCGATACAATTCTACGATTTTCATCCTTTTATAAATGGAACCTTAGCCAGTGATCCCTGTTTCTACACAATGGCCGAAGCAAGTTAAATGTTTGCTTATGAAGTTTGACTTGCGATTCATTTATCTTGGCAGCGTATTTCATGACTCTGTAAAAATCTCAGCTTCCTCATGTGAAATAGAGACCCCTTTTCTGCTGTCCAGGCAGGGAGACACTGAGAGGAAGCCCATGCAGAGGGCTTCGGGAATGATGCAGGGCAGGGGACGAAAGTTGAGACTTGAATCCTGAGTAAACAACAGAAGTTGTAGACTCTTTCATGGAGAACCTTAAAGAAGAGATACGTGACTTTTTAAATAACACATGTCTCTTTTTGTAAGGGTAATTTATGGTGATTATGGGAAAATTCAAAATCGAGGAAAAGTGTAAAAGAGTAAGTCAAAATCCACCTGTTCTCCACACCCACATTCTTATGTTTCCTTTCCCCACGAGTGGTTTGCCTGCCCCCCTTATATCCGTGGATGGCGGTGACAGATCACGCCTGTTTCGTCCTGGCCCTGGGATGGGGACTTTACGTGGCTTATCTTCATTACCCTCCTGACAGTTCCATGAGTGGGTACTTTTAGTCCCACTGTACGGATGAGAAAACTGAGGCTTAAAGAGGGGGAGAAACTTGGCCCAAGGTCACCCAGCCAGTAATGAAGCTGCCAGAGAGAAGGGGCCCTGAGCATTTCTCTGCAGCCTCTGGGAGGCCTCAGGTATTATTTTCCTCTCCTTTTTCTTTTCCTTTTTCTTTAAACACCTAATACTCCAGGGTCTTATACTCTAGAGCACCTAATGCTCCAGGGACTTGGAGGAAGTGCAGGATAACTGTTTGTGTATCACATAGCAGGTGCTTTCTGCTCTGTTCATGTCTGTGCCCTTTGCCCCTTTGTCTCTCTAGGCATCATGGCCATCCTGTTCTCGGGCATCGTGATGTCTCACTACACACACCATAACCTGTCCCCGGTCACCCAGATCCTCATGCAGCAGACCCTGCGGACCGTGGCCTTCTTGTGTGGTGAGTTCCCCTCCGTGCAGTTCCTCGCAGGCCCACCCAGAGCAAATGCTTCTCCCTCGCCCTGCTGTGGGCATCAGTTGAGATTTTCTGGCAGAAGAGGCGGCAGAGTTCCTCAGAGCCGAAACTGCGCTCCCTTAGACTTTGTTTGTTACTTTGGCTTTCAAATTCCATCAAGTAAACCTAACAAATGGAACATTTGATGCCTACAATTTTAAGACCAAAAGTAAGAGAACTACTAATTATGAACATTTTGGAGACTCATGCATTTTTTTATGTATTAAAGTGAGATTTCCAAAAATGTATTCGTTGGAACTGATATTGATGAGAGTTAGATGAAAAAAAGACTCCAGAGTCAAAAAAGAGTTTGGAAAATCCTGGGGTAAATGGTTTTACAAGCCTGTGAATTACAGCCTTCAGCTCACGTGCGTCCTGAGTTTCTAAGAGGGGTGTGGCCACAGCATCTCTCACGCCTGCCCGCAGAACAAGGGCATCTTGAAGGACAGCACTTGGGGAGATTCTGCATTGGAGGTGTCATTGTGGGGCTGGGGTCCACCATGGTGACTGCTTCTTTTAAGCAGTTTCAGTTTGAACTCTTGCTCCCCCACCTGCCTCCCCCCATTTTATACCTGGGAGTGAAGGAACCACTCTCATACTGTCCCTTTACGCTGGCCAGGTGGCAGTGCCCTAGCTGTCATCATCGGCATCTCTCATGGCTTGTCAGTGGGGCTTGTCTCCTTTTGAAGCACTAGTTCCCCACTCTCACGTGCTAGGAGGCAGGGGCAGGTCATGCAGACTTCATTCCGCAGATGAGGAGGCTCAGGTGCCAAGAGGTCAAATGACTTGCCCACAGTCTCATGGCTGAGAAGTGAGTATGGAAGCCAGGTCTGTCTCTGCCTGGTCCAGTGGGTATTTTTTCCACAGCTCCCCTCTCAGAAAGTCATAGCTAAAGGCTCTGACCCTCACTCTCACAGTTAAAGGAGTGTAAAGCAAAACGTCTGTCAAATTCTGTTTTGTACCCATCAGACTGGCAAATCTTAAGTTTGCTAATGCCCACTTCTGGCACGGCTGTATGGAGACGGGCCCTGTTGATGGGTGTCCATCGATGCTGTCTTTTTGGAGAGTCATTCCAGCATCAGTCTGAGTTTAAAAGGCATATGCTCTCTGACCCAGCAATTCCAACATCAGAGTGTAGCCTGTGTACAGGCTGAATTGTTTGTCGTAGCTTGTGATAGCAGAAATAGAAACACTCTAAATATCCATCCACATTAACCATGACATGTCCATGTAATAGAATTTTTCTGCCAGGGAAAAGCATAACATAGATCTGAATATGTTCTAAATGAGCCCATTTGGAAAGATCACAAAAATATTTACTAGGTAAGAAAAAAATTGAAGGAGGAGAAGGGTGACTGTCCTGTCCAGCTCGTGGACGGGTTTTAAAACGATACATGTTTGAAGGAAAAACATTGCTGAAATACTTGAGAACAGCCTCGCTGTCTTATGATGTTCAACTATTTCAAACTGCAGTCTTTGTCTCCCTGGTTACTAGCTGGGCTGGGGACGCCACAGGGTAAGCACGGGGCCTAGCGCTGGAAATTTATAAGGTGCTGTTTCTCAGGATACACAAGCGACTGCTTGTGCAGCGAGAGTAAACGTCAGACTCTGACTTGTGGAGCGGAGCCAAGAGCTGGAAATGTCTCTCTTCCTGCCAGTCCTGCAGGGTGTAAGCCATCTTCCAAACCTTGTGGCGGCATTAAATATGTGAAGTCAATCATTTGGCTTTGTCCGCTCTGGTGAGGAAGTTAACAAAGGGCCCCTTCACACCAGTGATGTGGGTCTGCAGCCATTTGCTCTGAATTTTTGCCACGTTGCCACAGTTGGGATCCTTGCTAATCACAGTCTTCAGCAAATGGACAGATTCATATATTTATCATCTTCCCGGGTGGGAGAGCATTTATGTGCATGAGTATTTGACTGTTGACTCATTAAATTGGGAGATTCTGAACAGCAAGCACGTGTTGCTGTGTGATAGAAAAGGAGAGAGTGAAAATGATGTAATCTACGCAGAATTCGAAATATATTACGATGTACACCTGAAACTTACATAATGTTATAATCCAGTGTTACTGCAATAAAAAAAATTAAAGAAAAGAATGAGAGAGTCGAAGTACAAGTTTCACCAAGGTATTGGTTGCAGGATTTTCCAGAAAATAAGCAAAATGTATATTGGATTCTGACTGACTTCTGAATGTTTGCTTGCTTAACAATTTAGCACTATATTAGAAGAAAATAGTTGGGGCTGAATAATCCATTCTTTGGTTTGTTTCAGAAACATGTGTGTTTGCATTTCTTGGCCTGTCCATTTTTAGTTTCCCTCACAAGTTTGAAATTTCCTTTGTCATCTGGTGCATAGTAAGTACTTTCCTTGTTTTTTATTTAATTACTTATTTGTGGATCAATAACCATGTGTTGTGGATTCATTTATGTAACTGTTAACTGTTGAAAGTCAACAGCTACATAGACACTCTTCTGTTTAAAGTTTCTTTTGTCAAAAGATCACAAACATACAATAAAGGAAAAAGGGATGGAATTAAGTGAATGAATATCCCTGGAAAAGGATTTTGGCTTCTTTTAAAGTTTTCAATGGCCTTGAATGTTACGGTCTTTTTCACAATGCACACGTCTATGTGTTTTGTGTTAGGTGGTAAAAGCAGATTTCAGAATTGAGTGTGTAATTGATCACAATCATGTCAAAGCTTTATGCGTAGAAAAAAGAAAATACAGCCAAGTGTTCACAGTGGTTGTAGAACTGGGGATGATTTCTTTCTTTTTCTTTTTCTTTTGGATAATTTATAATACATATACTTACTTCTTACTGTGATTTTCTTCAAATGTGTCCATTTTTAAGCGTGACCTTGGACACTTGATTAAAGTAAAGATACCAGGCCCTTTCCCACCCTGGAGGTTCCTCCAGAGGCGTCATCCCAGGTGACTTTCACCATCAACGTTTGGAAAACTGTTATAATTGGACTGGGGATGGCAGTAGGGGATAAATGAAAATACACCTTTTAAAAAGGAAAATAGAAATTTAGTCGTTTGCTGTAGAATCAAATCCTTTTGGGGAATCTGGGGGGTGGGGTGGAATAAACATTTAAAAGAAGGGTTCAGCTCCCTCAGGCATCTGACCAAAGTGAAATGAATGGCTTCTAACTTTGGGCATTTAGCCTAGTGTCCCACGATCCCTTGTGTGTGTTCCTCCTTGTGTCTCTATTCCCTCAGCGTGAGCTCCTCTCCTGTAGGCCCTCCTGCTGATTCATACTCTGAGCCCTAATTTGATCTTTGTTGTCTTTTTAGATCCTCTATTAATTTAAGGCACTTAAGAAGCACACCTTATTGTTGTTGAATTATCGTAATTCATGTTCAGTTAACTTTTATTACCTACTTCACTTAATAAAACACAGCTGTTGAGAGGCAGCCTTCTTTTTTTTTTTAGCACAGTCACCCACCATGTACAAACCAGTGAGGCCCACCTGTTTGGCATATGGGGAAACTGAGAGAGAAGATAAGGAAGCCTAAGGGAAAAGATGTTTCTCCTTGCAGTCTAGGTGCTTCTACCTCTCAGTGAGCAAGAGCACGTTGCTTTTGTCACTGTTATCTATCCTCCAGACTTAGGTTTTAGGACAAGAGAACAGCAGTGAGTCTTTTCAGAAAGTGTAGTAGTCTGTAGTGTGGTCACTGGCTGACGGGGGCCACGTTTGGTCAAACCTGAAATACAAGTGCAGGAAGGGAGGATTGGATTTCAGGGGGTAAGACAGGGAGGCGACCATCTCAGCTGTGGGTTGGGAGGAAAAGGGAAGTGAGAAGATGCCCTGGGGTGGTAACTCAGTTTCCCCTGAGCAGCTAGTCAGGCTAGCCCGGTGCTCCTGGAGGCGGCCAGCGCTCTGCAGGTGGGTTACCTTCGAGTCACTCAGTGGTCAAGGGTTTGGGCTGTGGGGGCTTGGCCCCGCCACTCCCTGCCTGGGTCAGCTTGCACCAGTTATGTGGCCCCTCTTTGTGTCCATTCCCCGGTCTCTAAAGTAGAGACAGTAATATCTCCATAAGACTGTGGCAGGGACCTGAATTGAACAAGGTAATGCATATAAAGTGCCTCACGCATTGTCTGGCATATAAATGTTGGTGATTGGGAGCCGTCCTTGTTAACTTAACCATCCAAGGCACACAGTCCAAAGCCCACTCATTTCGTGCTTGTTAAAGGAAGAAACTCGGAGCCTACAGAATGCATGTGTGTCTATTAATCCTTTCAAGTTGGTTATGGTGAGAAGCAAGATGAAAAGAATGAAAGTAAATTACTAAGTCATTCTACGTATCCACTTAGATGAGATTTGAACTTTACATAAAGCAGTGTTTTGTTAAGACCGCAGTGCCTTTGGAGATGGTTAAGAACCAAAAGCCATGGCAAGCACCGCCTTTTAGAACCTACCTACACATTCCTTTTGCTCAGAGAGCAGCATTTATGAGCACGGGAGGCCCTGCCCCGTCTTCCCTCCTTTCCCTGAGCAGTGGGCCCCCCCCGGAGAGGCAGGAACGCCTTGTCTGTCCCTCTAGAGCGGGCCCAGTGAGAATGATTAGTGCAGGCCTGTCGCACGGTGGCGCACCATCAGAGCAGTTAGTGCCCTTAAATTAGTCTCTGGGTACTTCTGCACAGCCTCTTGGCATTCGGTTTGGTTCTCCTGTCATTACTAAAGCCGTCGTTGATACTTGCTAGTCCTGTTTCGGACTGCAGAACCATAACATACACGGCTTTGTCCTCCCAGACACGCAGAAACTGGCCACCATGGCAGCACACCCGCTGGGCCTCTGACTGGCATTGTGTTATTCACGTCTTTTATGACCGAGGGGAACACTGCACTTACGATGGGTGTGTTTCAAGGTCTAGGTTAGCTTTGACAAGCTTCAACTTGAAAAGCCAGAGGTTTCTGTCTAAAACTTAGTGTGTTGGGGCCGGCCCCGTGGCCGAGTGGTTAAATTCGCGTGCTCCGCTGCAGGAGCCCAGGGTTTCGACGGTTCGAATCCTGGCTGCGGACGTGGCACCACTCATCAGGCCATGCTGAGACTGCATCTCACATGCCACAACTAGAAGGAGCCACAACCAAAAATATGCAACTATGTACCAGGGGGCTTTGAGGAGAAAAAGGAAAAATAAAATCTTTAAAACTTAGTCTGTTGCTATTAACAGGTGCTTGTACTGTTTGGCAGAGCGGTGAACATTTTCCCTCTTTCCTACCTCCTGAATTTCTTCCGTGATCATAAAATCACACCGAAGATGATGTTCATCATGTGGTTTAGTGGTAAGTCCAGCCTTGGATGGACAGCGGAGGGAAGCTACTGCTTATAAAGGCACACGCCACGCAGACATGTGGCTCTCTGCTGGAGCCCTCTGAGCAGTGTGCCTCACGAGCTGGAAATCATGCAAGCTCCCATTTAACAGGCGCCCGCTGTACTCCAGGCCCCACACAGACAGTACCCACACGCCTGTGGAACGGGGGCTCCATGACCGCTCTGCCGCTGGGGGAGCACAGGCGGCAGGCCAGAGGGCTTGCTTTTGATCTGCACCCCTACCCCCGGTCTTTCCTCGCCCAGGGCAAGGTGCACAGGGGCACCTCTCACCTGTCTGCTTTCTAGGCTGAAGTCATAAGGGCTCAAAATCAGAAAGATTAAAGTTTACACTTTTGTGTACTACAGGCTCGAATTGGATATTTTTTTCATTCAGTCACACTAAGTTCTGATAGTTTATTTGAACATTTCATTTGATGTTCAATCACATTCCTCTACTTTTTAAAGGATGGAAGTAATTTTATAAATCTTTGGCTCCTAAAGAACTGGGTCTTTAGGCATCTTTAAATTTATTTTTGAGCAATACATCCAGTTCTTTGTGCTTTCTTATTTAAATATTACAATTAAAATACTTCTGTGTGGGTCAGGGTAGAGCAACATGCTTTATAAGCTGTTTCCTGTCCGGTAGCATGCCTGTACATTTCTCAGATTTCTTTTCTCTTTCAAAGGCTTTGTTTAAAGTATATTCGTATATGTGTGAGATACATACATATGTATGTTCATATAGTGAGAGTAACCTTTTTTCTCAATCTTTTTTGCCAATGAGGAAGAAAATTTTTGTCAAGTAGTTGATCCAAAGTCTTGAAAATCTAAGAAATGTATCAGGTATTTTATAAAGTCATGTGAGGGGCCGGCCCCTTGGCCAAGTGGTTAAGTTCGCACGCTCTGCTTCAGCGGCCCAGGGTTTCGCTGGTTCTAATCCTGGGTGCGGACGTGGCATCGCTCATCAAGCCATGCTGAGGTGGCGTCCTACATGCCACAACTAGAAGGACCCACAACTAAAAATACACAACTATGTACTGGGGGGCTGTGGGGAGAAAAAGAAAAAATTAAAATCTTTAAAGTTATGTGAGCTGTTTGGGAGGGGGGCGTGACGAGAGACCTCCATGGGGAAGCGGGCCGGGCGTTTTCAACTGTGAAGGCTGTGGTCCGGGTGCTCTCTCCCAGGCCGTCCCTCGCCCTCCCCCGTCCATCCCCTCCTGCACCCTCCCTCCGTGGATTCCTGCCTCTCCTTCCTGGATCAGCAGCCTCTGTCTCTACTGGCTCCTCCCCTCATCATTTAAACAGTCGAAGATTCTCCTCTTTCCCAGCAAAAAACCAAAACTTCAGCCAAAATCCCTACCCCGCATCCCCTCCAGCTGCTTCCCCCTCTCCTCTCCTCATGGCCAGACCTCTTTGAAGTGGGTTGTCCTCACCCATTTTCTCTACGTCTTCACCTCCTGTCCACAGGCTGGACTGGACCTTGCTCAGGTCACCAGCCACCTCCTGCAGCCAGAGCTGGTGGGCAATGGCCAGCCCTTGTTCCGCCCATCTGCTCAGCTGGGCTCCTTCCTCCTGCCCACCTGCCTTCTCACTGGAGACCCTCTCCCCCTCTTCCCTGGGCCTCTGAGGCATGCTCCTGGTTCCCCTCCTTTCCCATCAGGGTCTTCTCGGCTCCTGTCCGGCTCTCCCTCCTCCTCTGCTGACCCTTCAAGTCCTGGCTTCCTCGGGACTTGACCCCAGACCCGCTTCTGCTGTTGTGTTGTCACAAGCCCAGCTGTCCTGTGGCCTCGACTCCACCTAGTTCCCACCTTCCCAAAGCTGTCCCCTTTCCTCTAAGATCCAGACTCCCATGTCTGAATCCTCTTCGCATGTTGTGGAAGTGTCGCACTCTCGTTGTCTCGGACTGCACTTGCCCTCCTGCCCGACCTGCTCCCTCCGCAGAACACAGCAGTGTGCGCTGTTACAGAGGTGTGGCTGGCTCTTAGTGTTCGCCGTGTGCACATGCTGTTCTGGGCCCAGGCATTTCGTCCTTGCGTCACTGAATGGCAGGTCCTGTTTCTAGTCCCTCCTGACAGGGTGAGCGGTTGATTTGAGGGAGGCCAGGGGAAATTAGGGGGCCAGGAGATGAAGCCAGGTCCAGACTCGAGACACCGGGCCCAGACCATTGCATGGCACAGCCTCCTAGGACTGCCCGCCCACTGAAGACTTGGGCATCCTCTGTGCCCTTTCCTTCCTTGGTCATCCCCCCTTCCGCTCACCCCTGTGACCTGTCGCCCTGCCCCGCCTCCTTCTCCTGGCACACACCATATCACAAGTCCTCTTGGTGTCTCTCCTCCCTATCACTCTGAGAACCCCCCCGAGGGCGGGGCAGGACTGCCTGTTCCCCTCTATATGGCACTAGGCGAGCCAGGAAGTTTCTTAGAGAGAAAGTGCTTTTTCCCGGCTCTGTCCAGCAGCAGCCTCACAGGGGACCAAGATAGGAAGTAAGGAAGAGGCCGTGATGCGGTTCCCAGCAGCCTCTGGCCACCCCCAGAGCAGCCCCCAGCCTGTGAGTGCTGCTCAGAGCTACTCAGGGGCAGCATCTTCAGATCCACGGGGCTCTGGACAGCCCGCATTCTGCGCCGTTGCCTGTGTGCTGCTGTGGGGCCCTGGAGGACGCTTCCTTCCCTCAGTCTCGGTTCCGCCTCTGTATATTGTGGAGACTAATAGGACCTGCTCCACGGGTTTCCTGTGAAGAGCCAGGGGCTGCGTGCACACACAGGGAGGGCTTGGTCTGCACTAGCCGTCACATTTCTCAAATGTGAGCATTGGGCTTGATAGGTCCTCCCACGCACACCCCCAGTGCTCCGTACCTGCACAGGGCACCTCATTTGATGTGTTCAACCATCCTGTGAGGTGGGAACGGGGGTGAGCTTCTGCCTGGGCCCCACTTCTCTGCAGCCTGCTGTTCTCACAGCCCAGAGCCTCATAGGATGTTTGCACTCTCCAGGGGCTCTGTTACAATGGGCAACTGCCCGTGCTGCTGGCCTCGCCCAGATCCCCAGAGGACCGGGCCTGCGGTGCCACTGCCTCCTCCCTCCACCTCCACTCTCACTTTCTTCACTGTCCCCCAGGCCTGCGGGGAGCCATCCCCTACGCCCTGAGCCTGCACCTGGACCTGGAGCCCATGGAGAAGCGGCAGCTCATTGGCACCACCACAATCATCATCGTGCTCTTCACCATCCTGCTGCTGGGTGGCAGCACCATGCCCCTCATCCGCCTCATGGACATCGAGGATGCCAAGGCGCGCCGCAAGAACAAGAAGGATGTCAACCTCAGCAAGACGGAGAAGATGGTGAGTGCCAGGTGGCCCTGGGTGGGAGCAGAGGGTTCGTTCCCACCTACTGCCGGGAAATGGGGAAATGAGACTCGATTTGAGGATACTTAGGACCTGCGCGCGCACACATGCGTGCACACATGCACATGCCAGTTGCACAACTTGAGAAAGAGGTTGAACTCGAGTGCCAAAGCATAGCTCTTTGGGGTCAGTTGTCTGCCAGCCTCGTGGCCTGGTGAAGCCGTGGAGGGCGTGTGGACCGGTGTCAGCCTCGCCCAGCAGCACTTCTCTGCTGCCAGTAGCCGCACCACCCCATCAGGGCCTGGGCCTGGAAGGTTTCAGAATCCCATCATTCCCCACCATGTCCTGAAAGCCGCCGGTTAGGGCCTGGGGAGAGGATGCTGCTGATGGTGGCTTTGAGGCCATGAGAGAGGACAGATGAAGGCATGATTTGGGGCTGGAGGCGCCCAGGCCCAGCTGCAGTGAGCCTCAGGCCCCAAAACCCCTGCCCACCTGTGCCTCCTCCAAGCCACCCTCCTGCCCCGGCAGCTGCGCCTGCCAGCAGCCCCCTCTGAGGCAGCTGTGGTCGTGCCTGCCTTGCCCTGTGTTCACCTCAGGCCCCTGTGCTGAGCCAGGCTCTCTGACAGAGCAGAGGCTGCCATGGCCTCTTGTCCCACCCTCCTGCACCCCCCACACACACTTCTAGAAATGCGTCTTTTTCTAGTTCCCTTATCCTAGGCCGCCGGTAACTTTAATCAGTCACGGGAGGCACAGAAATCCTCAACCAGGGGACGGAAGGGCACAGTCCCGGGCTGCTGAGCGTGGCCTCCAGGTGGCGCCGGCCTCTCGGGCAGGGCCATGCGCTGGGAGGAGCCCTTCAGGGCCTTGGCTGGGCTGCTCAGCAGAGCTTCTCTCCCTCCCAGCAGCCCCTCTCCCCACACCTGCCAACTTTCTTGTCTGTTTGTCATGAAAGCTGTAGCATAGGTCTCAAACCTCTTACTTTTTTTAAGATTTTATTTTTCCTTTTTATCCTCAAAGCCCCCTGGTACATAGTTGTATACTTTAGTTGTGGGTCCTTCTAGTTGTGGCATGTGGGACGCCGCCTCAGCGTGGCCTGATGAGTGGTGCCATGTCCGCGCCCAGGATGCAAACCGGTGAAACCCTGGGCCACCAAAGCGGAGCATGGGAACTTAACCACTCGGCCACGGGGCTGGCCCCTCAAACCTTAAAAGAGGGTGTCAGAATCAGAGGACGGCTCCGGGGGCTTACAGGTGTGGGCAGGGCCGGAAAGAATTTGCGTTGCTTACAAGCTGCCGGTCCCGCAGCCACACTTGGCAGGCAGAGCTCTGGGGAGCCAGGATGTTGGCTCAGAGAAGAACAGCTGTTCTTTGGAGAACGTTTTCCATGTGCAGGCTCCCTCAGGTCGCCCTGATAAGCTGCCAGAAGCCTCCTGCCCATGAGAGTACTGAGGCACAGAGAGGCCAGTCACATTGCTGCGGGCGCACAGATCCCAGAGCCCATACCCTTCACCACCACACTCTCCATCAGCGCTCCACAAGGTGGGGTCCCTGGACCGGCAGCATCCCTGGGAACTTGTTAGAAATGCAAGTTCTTGGGCCCCACCCCAGACGTGCTGAATTAGGAACTCCGGGTGGGCCTTGTGGGCCAGTATTTTGTGGATCACAAGCCCTCCAGGTGATTCTGATGCAGGCCAGCGTGTGAGAACCACTGCTCCATGGCACCCAAATGCCTTCGTCCGCTCAGTCTCTCTCCTCCTCCACCTACACCGCACGCGGGCGGGCGGAGGCCAAGTGACTCTGGATTCAGAGCCACTCCGCTGGCGAGGCCGCAAAGGCTGCATTCAACTCCTGTTTGGTGGTCCCTGCAGAGGGGAGGGCTGTTCTGGGCCTGGGGCCTGGAGCGGGGCTGATGGCGATCTGATGAACCTGAGACCCACTGACCCTCCTGACCAGCTACCCCAGCTGGTCGGCTGCTGGTTCTCTTCATCCCTCTCTGGTTCCGGCCTGGATGGTCCCCCTCCCCCCTGCACTGACTTGACTGCCCAGAACCGAACCATAGTGAGGGCCGCCGCAGGCACAGACGGCCCAAGGGGCCTCCTGTCCTGTTCGCTCGTGAGGCACCAGCCGGAACAGCACGTCCCGGTCCTGGTGCGCAGGGGAATCACCTGAAGAGTTCAAACACCCAGCCGCAGGCCCGGCCCAGCCCTGAACTTCTCATTTATTCACAATTCGGGTCTATTCCTGGGTATCTGCCATGTTTTTACAAACCTTCCTGCTTCCCTCCCAGGAGGCCCTGTGCTGCCTGCAGACCCCCTGCACTGATTTGAAGGCGCACTTAGGACTGGGGACACCAGTGGCCAGGGCAGTGGGCAGCAGCTAGGTAGGCTGGGTGGTGTGGGGGCTTCCAGGAAGCTGCCAGCTGCCCACCCACTGCCCGCCTCCCCTCCCCCTGCAGGGCAACACCGTGGAGTCGGAGCACCTGTCGGAGCTCACCGAGGAGGAGTACGAGGCCCACTACGTCAGGCGGCAGGACCTGAAAGGCTTCCTGTGGCTGGACGCCAAGTACCTGAACCCCTTCTTCACGCGCCGGCTGACGCAGGAGGTGGGGCCTGGCCAGCACCACACAGCCAGGGGTGTCTCGCCTGGCCCAGAGCGGGGTGGACAGGGCAGGGCAGGGAAGGCCCACGTGCTCCGGCTGGGGGAGGGGCAGCCAAGCCACTGCGTCTGCTCAGCTTTCTCTCCAGCAGGGGCGCGGGCTGCATGTGCTGTGGCGTCAGCACCTGCTCTTTGTCCTTTTCTGCCATCTTTAGTGCAAGTTTAATAATAGACTTGTGAGCACAGTTTGCTTTTCCTGGATGATAGACCCGGGGCACTGATCAGCTACCGAATCTGAGTGAGGAATTTCAGACATGCTGGGCCTCAGGCAGTGGTCCAAGGCTCAGGGCTCTCTTTCCATCCCTCCAGGCACGGCTGGCCTCCGGGTGACAGTGAGTGACACAGTCTCACAGAGACCAGCTTGGACCTGCTTTGCTAAAACTGTCATCCTGCCCCATGCAGGCTTTCAGGGTAGAGGTGGCGTTCTTCTGGCTGCTGCCTCCCCTTGTTTCTGAGCCCCGTTTTCTCTCCTTTGGGGATTGCTGTCAGCATGTGAGCTCTTTCTGTGAGCCAGGCGTGACAACAAACATTTTTCATGATTGCTTCATTTCATTCTCCCAAGAACCCATGCAGTAGATGCAGCTGTTATCTCACTTGACAGCTGGAGACTGAGGCCCAGAGAGGTGAAGTCACCCCTGAGGTCACACAGCCTTGGCAAATACATGGCAAAGCCAGGAGCAGAGCCTGACTATGTCTGATTCCAGAGGCCACGTTTGTTAACGTCACACTATCCTGCCTCTTCCTCCTGTTTCTGAGTGATGCCTCCTGTTAGCTCCACCCCACCAAGAAAAATCCCAGCTTGAGTTTTAGTTAGTTTACACTTTGAAGTCGTCTGTGGCCATGCACCCTGCCTCCCATCTCCCCCACAAGTTAACAGAGCAGCTCCCCATCCCTTCCTCGGCTCTGACCCACACCCACACCCACACCCACACCCACTGACGAGGGCTTGGTTGTGTCTCCTACCCCAGGACCTCCACCACGGGCGCATCCAGATGAAAACCCTCACCAACAAGTGGTACGAGGAGGTGCGCCAGGGCCCCTCTGGCTCCGAGGACGACGAGCAGGAGCTGCTGTGACTGAGCAGGTGCTGTGGCTTCTGGACAGGCAGGGCCTCCCAGCGGCTCCCAGGACGGACACCCAGCCAGGGCCCCGGAGGCGCATGCCATTGGCCTCTGGGGTCGATGAGGCGAGGTGAGGCCGAGGCTGCTGTCTTCTTGCTGCGGAACTCCGGGGCCTTTGGAGCCGGCGGCTGCTGCTGAGACGCGATGCATCGCCTCCTGGTCCTCTGCTCTCGGTTGCTCCTCCGCCCAAGATTGGAAGGACCTCTGTCCAGGTAGCCGTTTCCTTCCGCCCCTCCAGCCAGGGCCAACAGGCACCCGCCATCATCATTGTGAGAGGAGAAGGCCTGCTGTGACCCGTGTGCTCGGGAGCACTGCTGTGCGCTTCCTGCCGTTTGCAGCTGCCGCCTTCACCACGGCCCAGTGTCTGCAGAGCAGGCGAGGGGCTGGCCGCCTGTCCCTTTGCATCATCAGGGTGCCTCCGGCCTCAGCAGCAACAGCTCTGACCTAAGCGGCTGGCTCAGAAACCTTGAGAACTGCACACTCCTCTTTGTGATGTTGCTTGCACTCCGAGAAGGAAATACCGAGTGATCTGTTCTTCTTGACCTCCGCCGGGCACCTTGCAGGCGGTCTCCCGGGCCAGAATACTGTGAGTGTTTACACTGGTGTGGAGCCCAGGGCGCAGGCCCTGCTCTGGAGCACCTTGGAAGCTGCATCCCTGGGCTTGGGGGATGAAGGAGCCTATCCTGTGGAGTCAGAGTGCCCTCTAAAGGGAAAAACTAGAGGTGCAGCGTTTACACAGGCCTGCAGCCACTGTCTGAGCCCAGCGTAAATTCGTGGACTTTTACAAAGTGGGAGGGTGCAGCAGGTGCCTCCCTCACCTCGATCCCCTGCTCGGTGGTCCTTGTTTGTCCGGGGGCCCCTTTTCCTGGGCTTTGTGGGGTCTGCACACCGTGTACCTGCTGCCACCCTCACTGCCGATCAGCATTTCCTCCCTTTCCCTCTCCCAGTTCCCTAGTGTCTTGGGTCCCATCTGTCCCCCATACCAGGGTCCCAGCTCACCAGGGCAGCTGTGCCCCATGCTCCTCCCCTGCCACCCCTCCCCAGGACCCCAGTGGCTCCAGAGCCTCGCCTGCAGTCCCTAGTCAGCCACTGCCAGCCCAGGACTTGTTCACAGAGTGCTTGCACATGGTTTTTCTCTCACCCGCACACCTCGCCGCATCCCCATGGTCCTGGCCCCCGGCCCTCTCAGGGCAAGGCGCTGCCAATCATGTTCCGAGGAAGCAGAGTTACTGACTTGCGCTGCCCTCCTCACTTGCCCTTTAACAAGCCTCGTAGCTGCTTGCCTTTGCCCAGCCGCCAGCTGTTGGCGGTTCCCTTATGTGGCTCAGGGTTCCCACTGGCGCCTTAGCACATGGCACCCCCTGGGGTAGTTTGATTCATCACTGCATGTCCTTGGTCCTCTGTGGTGGACCCTGGGCTGGCAGCAAGAACGATTCCACCTCTTCGCCTCACGGAGCGTGGCTCTGGATGCCAGCAAGGACTGACTTGGGACACCCTGGACATGCCCAGCGTGTAGGCCAGGCCCCTGCCTCCTCCTCCCTTTCCCAGAAGAGTAAGTGTGAGGCCAGTCAGGCAGGAAGCACGCACTTTCCTTTTGATGCGTGGAAAGTAAATTTGAACTTGACAGAGCTCAAACATGAGCCTATTTCTTTCTGTAATCTCCCACCTTAACCCCATAATTTGAGCCAAACAGGATTGTTTTACTGTTCCTCACCTCCCCACTGCAGGAGTCATGCCATCATAACTCTGGTCTCCGTCATTTCCTGTTTCCCTTTGATGGAAAAATAAGAGAAGTGGTCAAAGAGGAAGGGGACCTTTGTCTACCCCTGGGCGGAGGGGGCAGGGGTCTGAGACCAGGTGGTTCTCTCATTCCTCAACTTGCAACTGTCTCATGATTTGCTCTCTCCCCTGAAATTCAGGGGTTGATCTCAGAGGTCTAAGATATAAGTTGAATTGCAAACTCAATAGCTTGCCAGAAAAAAATTTTTTTTGGCTGTGAGTTCATAGATTGAGCAATGAAAACAGGATCTTCTCAGTTCACGCTGCCCCTTGTCACCAGGTTCCTCCTGGCCTCCCCTGTTAGCTGGGACCCGAGGTGGACACTGTGGTAGAGAAGCAGTGGGGGCACCTTTCCTGGCAGGAGCCAGCACCGGCCTGGATCCCCGCGAGCTTCTTCTGCCCCCCGCTGGCCGTGGGAGGGGCGGGCAGCCTGGGAGCCCCCCCGGGGACCAGCCTCTGTCCTCCAGCCGCCTCCGTCTAGTCGCCTCTGGAACAGGCAGAAGCCCACAGGGATAGATCTTTCTGGTGGATTTTTTCTTAATGTCTGCCTGAGAATCAAAAATTGCTGCTGTCTACCTCTAGCATACCTAATAATTCTGTTATTTGGGCATAAATGCCTAGAAGATAAAAACAAAAAAACAGCATAACTGTAACTTCCCGCATGTTTACTTTCTTCTAGGCCTAGGCCACCGGCCAGGAGAGTCAGCACGTCGGGAAGGGCTCACCTCAGAGTGAGGCGAAGGCCTTGGGGGGCCGGCTGGTTAGCCAGTGAACTCAGAAGACACGCCTGTCCCGGCAGCCAGCCCACGCCCCAAGGCCCCCCACAGCCCTGTTGGTGTAGGACCCCTGGGAACAACCACGCCCCGAGGTTTGGGGTGCTAGGCCTGACAGGGAAAGGAGCTGGCCTTTCCTGGGTCCCCAGAGGTTAAGTTTGGGCTGGGCCAGGTGGCTCACTTCTCTAGTCTGGTGCTCAGACACTCAGCCCAGGGCCAGACCCACAGCCCTCCCACCCCCAGAACAGCCACCTTTCCACAGTGGGAATGCTGGCCAGGCCCCAGCTGACATGAGGCCACGAGACAGGGTCTGACCCACAATGCTGGCGGCCCCTGAGCACCCCAGGCCGGCCCGGGGGGCCCGGATTTGCCTGTGGATTCCTTTGTTTGCAGTGAAATGTGGACAGATGGGTGAGTGGGGATCCTTCTCTCCAAGACCCATGTCAGAGGTGCCATCACAAGACTTGGCCTCAGGAGGTCCCAGGTCCACATGCCCACAGGGGCCCACACATGTGGCCTCAGCAGGTGGCCACAGCCAGGATCCCCCTTCTGCTGTGGTGGGGGGAGTGAGGTAGGGCTGGGTGGTGGCCGGCGTCTCAGCCGTCATTGCCATCAAAGATGCAGGCCTGGCCTGGGGTGGATCTGCTCTTAGAGCTGGTCCCTGACTCTCAGCAGCCGTGATCCGCCATTGACGAGGACTTTAAATGTGAAAAAGAGCAGGGTCCCCTGATCCTTCCCCGTGCCCTCCGGAGTGCAGGCCTGGGCTTCTCCCGCTGGTTGGTGGGTAGGAAACCACATAGGACCAGTAGGAGGCGGTTCACCAGGAACCCAGTCTCCGAAGCCCCAGGCGGTGTGTTTTCAATGAAAACACCGCAGAGTCAAGGCCTCAAGAGAACTGGTAGCCACACTCCCTTCCACTTAGGCTCCTGCACTTCTCACACAAGTGGGTTAGATATGCAGGGACTTCTGTTGTCATTGGCCATGTTACAAAAGCAGGAAGACTTTCTAATGTCCCCTGGCCCGCCCCATGTTCTCCCTGAGAGAAAAAAGCCTTGGCCTTTCCTCGCGGAGAGACGGTCTTCTCCCAGGCTGCTCAGCGTGAGCCCGCCTGGCACAGGGTGACAGTGCAGTGCGTGAGCGCAGCCGCAGGGATGTGCAGAGGGGTGGTCAAGAGAAAGGTCCCTTGTCAGCCTTGTGGGCCTGTGCTCCCGGGAGGGGAGCCTGACGAGCCTGTCAGCGTCCTGGCGCCCCCTTCTCGCGGCCCCCTGCTCTAAGGCACCGCCGAGGCCGGGGAGCACCCTCACCACCTCGCTGCGGGGTCCCGGCTTCCCCACTGCTTCAGTGTTGTCGCCAGTATGGCTCCTGCAAAGCTTGATTTGTTCTCGGGCTTACTCTGAATCTTGTATTTTTGTGAGTAGTTTTCTTTGTAAAAATGAAAGATTTTTAAGTCCTGCTTTTTGATTCAAGGACCATTGGGAAGGTCGGGCTTGTTCTGTTCTCCCCCAAGTCCGCTGTGAGCGACGCTCGCTCCATCTGGTGCCGGGACACGACTTGCTGCTCTTCTGGACGGGCTCCTGAGTGGGCAGGGGAAGGGCGTCAGAGGTCGCGACTGGTGGCTGCCGTGCGGGAGCCCCTGCTTCGTCTCACCGGACTCTTGAAAGAATCCACAAATGGATGGAACTCAGTAATTTAGTCACTGGATACTTGCCTGGAAATAAAAATGAATGCTGCTGAACCAGAGACGGTTTCTGTGTTTTCGTTCGGTGGCTTTGTGGACACACGGGTCACACTCCTAGACTCAGCTCCGTGTCACTGCCTCCCCGACTCTCCGGACCAGCAGCCCACGTGGCCAGCGAAGCGCAGTGGTCAGTGGGTGGGAGTGTGGGCTCTGGCTCAGGCAGGCCTGGGCCTCCTTCCCGCCCCCACCCTCGGGAGCAGCACGGGAGGCTGCGCAGAGGCTCAGCGCAGGCCCAGCCTGCACACAGCCCCCGGCTGCCTCCTCACAGGCCTGGGGACCCATCTTCCCCGGGCTGGCGGGCTGCTGGTCTCCTGCCTCCCGAGATCGCAGCTCGCCCCTGCGGGGCCTTTGCCTGACTGTGCACCAGGAGCCCGCGGGTCTGCCCTCCAGGCTCTGAATCCGCACAGCCGCAGGAGTCTGATGGAAGGAGGTGGGGCTGTCTGTGGGACGTCTTGAGCGTCAGTTTATTTACGCCCCATCGTACTTCCAAAAGGCGTCCACAGCTGCATGTTCAACAGGGCAAACAAAAATAGACATGTCAAGTAAGTCGACACCAGGCAGGAGAACGTGTCCTGACCCCAGACCCCGGCCTTCCGGCAGGGAGGCAAGAACTAGGCCTCTTCGTTCCTCCTGGCCCTGCACTGTGCCCTCATCCCGCCCCCAGCCAGAGAAGAAACCAGGGAGAGTCAGTCACATTTAGGACCCACCTGCACCTGGGCTGCCAGAGCGCGCACCCAAGTGCCTGCCGGGAGCCGGGTGGGGCCGGGCTGTCAGCCCCTTTCCCACCTGATAGACCTGGGCTCAGAGAATGATTTCTCTACCAGAACAAAACTGTGCAAGTGTGGTGACAGGTGGCACTGGAGTGATGGGGACTCTGGCAAACATAAAGCAGAGTCTTCTCAGACCACAGCTGCCTGCAGGGGAGGCTGGGAGATGGCGTGGGGCTGAGCAGAGCATCAGCCTGGACAAAACGGAGTGCTGGAAGGAAAGGGAGAAGGGGTCCAGAGGCACACCGCCACTGGAGCACCTGGGCATCCCTCCTTCACATGTCAACCTTTTCCTCCACTCCCAGAAAGCACGCTCAGGGTGGAGGGGAGCAAGCCAGGGAGGAAGTACTTTCCCTAGAGGCCAGGAAGCTGGGGAGAGGGCCCCGCACCCCAATATGTTAGAACAAAAAGAATCCTGATACAGCTTCACGAAGCGAGACCGCAGATGCCAAAACAATAGACACAGTGTTAGCCTCTAAAAATTAAATTAACGCTGTGTGTCTCTATCGGAAAACATCGGGAACGACAGATGCCAAGTTTTAACTTGGGTTCTCTCTAAGTGGAAGGATTGTGGGTAACTTAAAAAAATCTCACCGTTTGTACATGTTTCTATTTCTGTCATAAAGAACATTTATTCCATAATAAGGGGCACACGGCATGTTATCTGCACTTTTCAAAGTGCGATTAGCAACGGCACCAGACCCAGGGAGCAGGTGCTCCAGGGAGAAAGGTGGCGCCGTGCAGGCCACTCGGGAAGCAGGAAGTCTCCTCAGCCGTCATCCTCGTCATGCTCGGCTGAGAGGTCACCTGGAAGAGCGTCCGGCCACACCTAGGGAAGTGGGGACCACACCCAGCCTGCTCCTGTGGTGGGGCCACCAGAGAGCTAAGACTGGTTCGTAACATTTTCAAACGGCTGAAAAAAATTCAGAAGAATATTTCATGATGTGAAAATTTATGAAATTCAAATTTCAATGTCCATAAAGTTTGGAATTTTTTAATAAAAAATGTATGGAAATTTGTTTGCTCTCCTGTTATATAGGTACCAACGTATTTTTTGTCTCTTGGCTCCCAAAGCCTAAAATATTCCCTATCTGGCCATTTACAGAAAACGCTGCCCGCCCCGCCCTACAGAAATTCTTACACACTCGTGCACCAGGGCACACCCACGAGAATCTCTGTAAGAGCAAATGATGGGGACGAGCTAAGTCTTTCCCACTGGGAACAGGGACAACAGGCCCCGTGAGGTGAGGACACGCGCCGTACGCGGTGAGGATGAGGAATGAAACTGGAGTGACCCGTCAGCGCGGACAAACCTCAACACGCTGCGAGGAGGGAAGCAGGTTGCAGAGGAACACAGGGGAAGACGTCCATGTGACCCGCGCAAAAGAGGGCTGGCGACTACGGTGCTCAGGGATGTGGCCGGGTGTCAGCACGGGACCCAGGGCTCCCAGGGCGGGGGGGGGGGGGGGGGGAGGTGAGGAACTGCATTCGAACCCCAGTACCCGCCCCCCTGCACCTGTGTCCCTGGCCTTTCCCTCCGAACAGCGAATGTGTGTGCGAACCTGCAGGGCTCGCTCTGTGGTAACTGAGCCGCTCGCTCTCCCGGGGCCGTCCCAGGCCAGGACTCCTTCCGACCAGTCAGGATTAGGCCTAGTCACGGGTGACAAAATCAAAATGAGTACTGGCTCCCCTGGAGTCCTGGAGAACCAGGATTCTCGGCATGGGAAAAGAAAGAGAAATGAAGTTCAGTAAAAACCCTGCCGGTCCTGAATTTTAATTTAAAGTATGAACTTTAAAGTATGAACTTAGGATGTATTTTGTTTTTGAAAAAATATAAACCTGTTCCTAGCTCTACCCATTGAAAGGACCTAGAAACAACGACCAACCCAGTGGAGTGAGACCCCTGGCTCTCAGACTGTGGCTCCAAATGTCAGCTCACAGTAAAAGGACCCCGCGTTCTTTGGGGAAATGCCTGATTCCAGGACTTGGGCAGGAAATGCACAAGATGAACCTGGGGCGCCGGAAGCAATCAAAGATTTCAGGGTCACGTGAGAAGGGCTCAGGAGGGAGCTTGAGGAGGTTCCTACTGGCCAAAGACAGGAAAGTGAGTGTCAGTAACATTAATATGCAATGGATTGAAATACTTAAAATTTACTGAAATCAGTGAGTTCATAATGATACTTTTTAAAAATCAGTCACTATTGGGGAGATTCGAAGGCATCAACTCATTATTCTGAATAAAAATAAAGGGAAAGAATGAAGCACTTATCCTGCCTTTCTTAAACAGTACCACTGGTAGTCAAAGAGTAGATCAGAAATGTTTCTTTTTGACTTTCTAAAAAAAATAATCATAGGGGCTGGCTGGGTTGCATAGTGGTTAAGTTCACGTGCTCTGCTTCGGTGGTCCAGGGTTCATAGGTTCAGATCCTAGGCACGGACCTACATATCCCTGTGACCAAGCCATGCTGTGGCAGCATCCCACATACAAAATAGAGGAAGATTGGCACAGATGTAAGCTCAGCAACAATCTTCCTCAAGCAAAAAAAAAGAGGACAATTGGCACAGACGTTAGCTCAGGGACAATCTTCCTCAAGCAAAAGAAGGAAGATTGGCACAGACATTAGCTCAGTGACAATCTTCCTCAAGTAAAAAGAGGAGAACTGGCAACTGATGTTAGCTCAGGGCCAATCTTCCTCACCAAAAAAATAAAAAATAAATCATAGATTTACAGGAAGTTGCCAAAAAATAGTACAGAAAGGTCCCACGTACCCTGCACCCAGTTGCCCCCAGTGGTAACATCTTGCATAACTATAGAACAATATTACAACCAGGAAATGGACATTGACACAATCCATAGACCTTGTCCAGATTACTCCAGTTTTACATGCACTCCTGTGTGTGTTTAGTTTTATGCAATTTTATCACTGATATAGATTCACACTGCCACAGGGAGGTTTCTTTTTATAGAAGTATTCCAGCTGCCAAACAAAGAACAAATATAGTTGTCCCTTGGTCTCTACGGGGGATTGGTTCCAAGATGCTGCACGGATGCCAAAAGCCGTGGATGCTCCAGGGCCTCATGTAAAATGGTGCAGTGCTTGTGTGTAACCTTCACGCATCTTCCCGTATACTTTAAATCATCTCTAGTTTACTTATAATACCTAGCACAATGTAAATGCTGTGTAAATAGTCGTTATCCTGCACTGCTTAGGGAATAATGACAGGAAAACAGTCTGTACACGTTCAGTACAGATGCAGCCATCGTGGGCCTTTCGATCTGTGGTTGGCTGAATGCGTGGACGCAGAACCTGCAGATACAGAGGGGCTGACTGGACCAGAATTAGAATAACTCCATTTTGCAAGCACCAATGAAATAATGGATCTCAGGACTAAGTAACAGCCTTAAGGGCTCTTAACATCCCTAAGAGAGAGAACTCGATATCACGTGCCTCCTGACGAAAGAAGACAACATCAATGAAGCATTCTCACTCAAAAAATCAAACCCAAGTCTGAGCCGGCCTCAGAAGTCGACTACCACGTGATGCAGCACATTAACAGAACGAAGGACAAACACCACACGATCATCTCAGTGCAGAAAAGCACATGACAAAATTCAACACACTTTCATGATCAAAACACACAACAAACTAGGAATAGAAGGAGAGACTACCTCAACATAAGAAAGGCCACATGTGAAAACACATGTGCCACAGCTAACATCATACTCAACGGTGAAAGACTGGAAGCTTTTCCTCTAAGATCAGGAACAAGGCAAGGATGCCCACTCTCACCACTTCTGTTCAACATAGAACTGGAAGTCCTAGCCAGAGCAATTAGGCAAGAAAAAGAAATAAAGTGCATCCAGGGGCCGGCCCAGTGACATAGTGGTTAAGTTCCCACATTCCACTTCAGTGGCCCATGGTTCATGGGTTTGGATCCCAGGCACCAACCTACTCACTGCTCATCAAGCCACGCTGTGGAGGCATCCCACATACCAAAAAAACAGAGGAAGACTGCCACAGATGTTAGCTCAGAGCCAATCTTCCTCACCAAAAAAAGAGAAAAAGAAAAGAAAAATGCATCCAAATTGGAAAGAAAGAAGTAAAATTATATCTGTTCTCAAATGACAATCGTATATGTATAAAACCCTAAAGATTCAAAAAAAAAAACCTGTTAGAACTAATAAATGAATTCAGCCAAGTTGCAGGATACAAAATCAACACACAAAAATCAGTTGCTTTCTATACACAAACAATGAACAATCTGGAAAAGAAATTACAAAACAATTCCATTTACAATAGCATCAAAAATAATAAAATATTTAAGAATAAACTTAACTAAGGAGGCAAAAGATTCGTACACTAAAAACTATAAAACATTGCTGAAAGAAAGTAAAGAAGACACAAACGGAAAGACATCATGTGCTCACAGGTTCAAAGACTTAATATTGTTTAAATGTCCATACTACCCAAAGCAATCTACTGATTCAATGCAATCCCTGTCAAAATCCCAGTGGCATTTTTGCAGAAATAGAAAAAAAAAATACTAAAATTTATATGGCATCTCAAGTGACCCTGAATAGCCAAAACAATCTTGAAAAAGAACAATGTTAGAGGGCTCCCACTTCCTGATTTTAGAACACATTACATTCAAAGCTACAGTATTCAAAATAATGTGGTAGTGGCATAAAGATAGACAATACAGACCAACAGAACAGAAGAGAGCGCCCAGAAATAAATCCTCACTTATGCCATCAAATGATCCTTCAACAACAGGGGCCAGGGCCACCCAATGGGGAAAGGACAGTCTCAACAAATGGTGTTGGGAGAGCTGGACATGCACATGCAAGAGAATGACGTTAGCCCTTACCTTACACCATACACAAAACTTAACATGGATTAAATGTCTAAATCTAAGACCTAAAACTATAAAAGTCCTAGAAGAAAACATAGGGAAAAGTTTCATGGGACTGGATCTGGGAATAATTTCTTGGATATGACACCAAGAGCAAGAGCAGACAAACGGGACCACAGCAAACTCTAAAACTTCCGCACATCGAAAGGATGCCCCTTCGCTGCTGGGGCAGCCTCACCCTCGCCCCCCAGGTCGCTGCCCCTCTGGGAAAGTCCTCAAGCCAGTTTCCCATCCCTCCACCTGCCTTAGCCTCAACCAGGGACTCCCCAAAGTCGTCAGCTACCTGGAGGCCGCCCCAGGGAGCCCTGGACTGGAGATTCTCCAGGTACAGGGCCTTCTCGGAAACAAGGCTCTCCCCACGATGTAATTTCAGTTTCTCTTTCCTTCTTGGCACAGGTCTGGACTCACCTTGCTCAGTGGCTGGCCCCACCCCCTCATGCCTTTTCAGTCAAAGTGAAGATTGCAACTTCCATTTGCCTTTTCACTTTACACACATCACCTGGGACTGCCCAGGGAACCTGGCTAAAAGCAGAGCCATGAGGCCAGAGGAGCAGTTGAGATCCGACCATGACTACAGCTTGGGTTCTGGTGCTCATGACCGTGGTGCTGGGCTTGGCCACAGCTGGCCCTGTCCCCACTTCCAAGCCCACCACAACCTGGAGGGGCTGCCACATGGGCAGGTTCCAATCTCTGTCGCCACGGGAGCTGGAAGCCTTTAAGAAAGCCAAGGATGCCTTGGAAGAGTCGCTCCTGCAGAACGACTGGAGCTGCAGCTCTCGCCTCTTCCCCATGACCAGAGACCTGAGGCTGCTGCAGGTGTGGGAGCGCCCGGTGGCCCTGGAGGCTGAGCTACACCTGACGCTGAAGGTCCTGAGGACTGCGGCTGACGCGTCCCTGGGCGTCGTCCTGGACCAGCCCCTTCACACGCTGCGCCACATCCACTCCAGGCTCCGGGCCTGTGTCCCGGCTCAGCCCACAGCAGGCCCCAGACCCCGGGGCCGCCTCCACCACTGGCTGCACCGGCTCCAGGAGGCCACGAAGAAGGAGTCCCAAGGCTGCCTTGAGGCCTCCGTCACATTCAACCTCTTCCGCCTCCTCACACGGGACCTGAAATGTGTTGCCAGCGGAGACCTGTGCGTCTGAGGACCTGGACCCACCGCCGCCCGTCTGGAACCCAGACCTTATTTATGAACTAACCCATCCCCGCCTTAAGTTATTTCCCCTCCCCCCTTATTTATGGAGCTTCGACTCTGACTCAGACCCCTAAGAATTGTTTATTTTTCTACTTTTGTATAATCTGTGCAAATAAACAGTAGGAACTGTAAAGAAAGAAGAGCCAAATACCAGTTTTCGGGAGATCGGAGAACAGAGGAGCATGTTAATAACAGCAGGGCTGCAATCAGCGAAACTGAGACTGGCAAATGCTGAGGGACGAATAGCCCAGCTTCCTCAACAAACACATTTCAAGGAAAGAGAGACAGGGCCCTACGCTCTGCCCGGCAGTCTGTAAAGGCCATTTACAGGCCTGTCCACGAACTGCGGCGTGCGGGCCTTATTTGCGCCCTGATGCAACCAAACTGTTCTAAACATACAGGTTCATAAGACAACTGGACATGGGACAATGACTGGGTATTTGTCACTATTAAAGAATTGTTATAAAAATTTAGATGTGCTCATGCTATTGTGTTTCAAAAGTCCTTGTCTTTTAGATACACATACTGAAATGTTCACAGATGAAACAGGTGTCTGCAGTTTGCTTCAAAGGAACTGGGGGGCGGGGGGTTGGCCAGGTAGAGGAAAGCAGGTGGCCACAAGTTGCTAACTGTTCAACCATGGAAGCTGGGTTCAATATACATGAGCGTTCATTATACCAGTCTCACTTCTTTTGTAAATAAAAGGGCTTTTTAAATGAGCAAAGAGAAAGACTGTGGTTTACGCAAGATAATACTTTCTCCCTCTCATATAAAAACTCTGGAGGTAAGCGGGCAGGCCAGGCGTGATCGCAGCTTCCGAAGCATCAGGGACCATGCCCCTCCCAGCTGCCGCCCCACCCTCCCCTTCACTTGGCTTCCAACTCGGTCTCCCAAGGCTGCTCCACTCCAGCCAGCACAGCCAGTCCAGCGGGAAGGAGGGTCCGGGTGGGAAGAGGGACAAACTCCTTTCTTTGAAGGACATGTCTCAGAAGCCACACACGGCACTCTTCCATCCCAGGGACCAGACACAGTCACATGACTGTGCCTGGCTGCAGGAGAGGCAGTCTCGACAGCCATATGTCTACAAATCAGGGCTTCTCTTACCCAGGGAGGAAGGGCGAGCAGAGATCCGGGTTCCATTCACGGTGTTTGCCATATTCTCATCTGAGATTGGCAATCAGGCTCGTGGGGTACCACAGATCGGTGCTCGGAGCTGGCAGCAGAGCTAATGCTGTACAGCTGGTGGGCCTGAGGGGTTTAAATGCTTGTTATCTACATATACAAATTAAGCATCTGCTCAGAATCTGCTCCGCTTCGGATGTAGGGCCTAGTGGCTGCCTCTGCTCTCCCAGGCTGGGTGTCATCTCCAGGAAGCTGCTGTTCCTGGCAGCCAGGATGGTGGGGCCATTTCCTATGCTGTAGCTAAAAGCAAACCCAGCACCTGGGCCTGGGTCTGGCCCAAAGCCTGGATATTTGTCCAGCCAGTGCGGGAAAAGGAGAAGCCTGTTCCGTCTCTTCCCCAACAGCTGAGCCACCTCGTGGGCCCCGCCCAGCAGCGGTCAGCACCGTGGTGCTAGGGCCAGGATGTCCCAAACCACAGCCGCTCTTACCCACCCTTAAGATTTTGGCCATGTCCTTTGCTTTTACGTCAACTCTATTAAAAACACCTTAAATTGGCTTTTAAAGTAATCTGTCATTGCTGTAGATGGAAAAGCAGTGTGGCTGCCCTAAATAGAAGGTAACTGAAAACCTGGCTAAGATTCTGCCAGAGGTGAGCCCGACGTCTGCTTTCTCATTGTTACAGGCAAGGTAGCATTAAACTGACTGCCTCTTTGAGGCGTTTAAGTGAATCTAAAGAATGAAAAATGGACCTTTTTCTCATAATGTCCTTCAATGTTATTTAATGCCTGTCAATCACCACCAACAATCATATTTCTCCTGGAAACGTGGGAAACACCTCAGTCTCCCCATCTGTAAGATGGGGATCATAACAGCACCTGTCTCCCTGGAGGACCGACACCAGATGAGATCACACACGTGAAGTCTGAGCGGACGAGCCGCCAGGCTCATAGTACAGGCACTCAGAAGCTGGCTGTTATTATTCCTGTTCCATGGAGGAGAAAATGTGAGCCCTGTCATTAAAGAACTAAATAAGGCTTGAGCAAAAAAACCCCCAAACCCGAGCAAACTTCAAAGCAGCAAGGAGAGGGGACATAAAACCCCAAACACTTCATTTAACAATGGAAGACACTTTATTACTTTTTTAAAATCATCTCTCAACATTTCAACTCTTGGTAGAAATCAAATGTAAAACATCTGCATTTTTAAATTAGCACATATTTAACTATCTTAATCACAGCAACCTCACACGAGAAGATACACACCAGGAAGGAGCAGGGTCACAGCGTTTCCTATTCCAGTCCACGAACACAGTATCTCCATGGTGAAACGCACCCTGGACTGTCTCTCCCAGGACAAGCGAGTGGCTCCTGCTTTTGTCTGCCGTGTCAGTTACGTGGCATCACAGGTGGTTAAAGAGTGACTGTAGTGCTGGAGCGATCTGGAAACGGAAAGCTAGAGCTCTCGGGAGTGGGTGGCACTGACACTTCTGAAACGTGAAAAGGAAGAACAGCGAAGACGGATGCCCCAGAACGGGCTGGTCTTAGCAGGGAGGTTGGCTGAAATCCGGCTGTATATACACGTTGAATATCTACATGTGATCCACTAGATATATAAAAAAGAGCCAGAGAAGACTGAAAACCTTAAAATCACTCAACTGAGTTGGAAGGACATCAGCAAATTCACAGTGGCCTCAGGACTCAGCCAGATTTAAATTTGCTCAAGAGCTGAATACCTCCTTCTACCAGAAAACCCACTGCATGTAAATTCCTGTGACATTCCATACAGCACAAACACTTATGGCTAAAATAGATTATTAGTTCACAAGGAAGCGGCTTTATTTTCAAACTCTTGCCCCACTCCTGCTCTGCACCCCAAAAGGAAAATCCAGGGGTCAGTAATTCACAAGAGGAGATTAAGGGGCCTTCGGCTTTGGAAGCTTAGGCTCAGCTGAGAATCCCAGGGGACACGTCTCAGGGGCGCACGCCGACTCCCGCCCACTCTTAGTGCAAAAAGATCGCAAACATTGCAGAGTCCTGGAAACAGGTGAAGAGAAGAGGACTGAGATAGAGGGGTGGCAGGAATCCCAAATGATTCTCCTTCTGAAACGGGACTCCAGAAGAAGTGTGGAGTGCCAGGTTCACACTCAGCAAGTGGCAAAGGCCGGGCTGCAGATCTGCACGGAGGTTCCTGAATCGTCACTAGGCTACCAGACCTGTCGGCCCGCGCTAACCCCCTAGAACCCACTGGAGGTAGGTGTATAGAAACTTATTGTAGGGAAGACAGTGGCTCTCCACCACCTCAGGGACATCGGCTCTGCTCCTCTGCCCCCACACTCTCCGCTCTACCCTCGGGCTGTGGCCAGTGGAGGATACCACAGGGATGGGCTTGAGGCCCTCCCTTGGAAGACTAAAGAACCCGGGGCATTTTTATAAACAGCTACATAATTAATGTTTTAACCACTTTGAAACACACGGCAAGTTGAATATTTATTTAAAAATAAATCTCAAAAATATCTATTTACAGTACAGGAAGAGGGGCATGTGCAAATGACAGAAAGGGGAGAAGACAGTCCTGCTGCGGAAGGGCCACACGTCAACACGCTGGAGCAAAGTGCCAAACACCACGGGCTGGACTGCACTGTGGTGGCAACAGGAGGACATTCATCTAACACTGGGCTCGGTTCACCTGTGAGACCTGGGTGGGGGAGCGAGGGGCGGGAGGTCAGGTGGGGGTCCTTGTGTCCGGGAAGGGGGAGGTGAAGGGATGAGCCACTGAAGAGGCCCAGTGTGGCCGGAGGGCTCATTTCACAAGCCAACAGGCCTCTAGCTCGCCACTCCAGGGGGGCATTTGGAGGTGACCTGGAGGGCCCTTCCTAGTCCCCGTTGGCTTTGTGCTGGGAGTGGCAGGCATGGCAAGAGTCCCAGAGATAGAAATTCTCTTTAAAAAAAACCCCAAACAACAGACTAGGGAGTGGAGAGATCAGCAAAAATTAATCTGAACGGAAGTGCCACCCTCTCCCTTGTCAGGAGACAAAGCAGCCACCAGCTGAAACACACGAGTCGCTAAGTGAACTCCACACGGTGCGGCCGGCCCCACGAGCCCCTGGCCCCCACATGGTCAAGTGCAGGTCTCTGCTTCGAGATAACGCACGAACACGTCTTCCCCGGAAGCCAGACGGGTGAGCGGCGTAGCCCTTGGAGCAGGGAGGGGCGCGCCGAGCCTATCTGTACACGAGGTGGGGGAGCTGGGCGGACTTGTAGTTCAGCTGGTTGTTGGGCACGAACTTGTGCAGCTCGCTCTTTTTGCAGCAGGGGTCATAATGGTAGGCGCTGAGGCAGGCGTCGCAGGAGACTTTTGAACACTGGGTGCAGGTGTTGGTGGCACCGGGGCGGTTACAGAAGCCACAGCGGGAGGTGGCTGTGGGGGAGGGCTTGGGTTTGGAGTGGAGGTGTGGCAGCCGCTCGAGGCCCTGAGTCTGGCCTGCATACCTCTCCCGCAGGGACGGCCCGTGGGCCAGGCTGTCGTGGGCGGAGGCCTTGCTGGGAAAGGGGCCAGGTTTGGAGGCTGGGGGACAGGCGAGCAGGCTGTCACAGCGCTGGCAGAGGGAGGAGCTGCAGGACAGACCGCAGTTTTGGCACTTGGAGAGGGCAGACTCTTTGGCAGGGGGCGAGCGCTTGTGGTAGAGGGGATGGGCATCGTTTCTGAGCAGCCACACGTCCGGCCGCAGGGCGTCCTGCCTCCGGTACGTGCTCCGAGGTTCTGAGTCTGTGTACAGATCCACGTCATCCTGAGCGGAGAAGTATGTGCCACGCAGCAGGCCAAGGCCATTGTTGGAGGAGGGGGAAGGAAGGTCATCCGGGCTGCCGTGGGGGGAAGTGGACATGGTCAGGAGCGAGGGGGACGGGCGGATGATCTCATCCTTGAGGTCGTCCCCCAAGTCTGCTGCCACAGGCTCCTTGCGCAGGCTCAGCGAGGCCTTGAGGGGCGGCTTCCGGCTCTCCCAGTAGCTGTCGTAGGTATCTACCGACCTCGAGGGCTTGGTCACGCGGGGCTTGTAGTAGTCCTTGGCCGCCCGCTCACTGGCTGACTTCTGGAGCGCCACACGGGCCATGGAGGCTGTTAGGTGCTCCCGGCCCTCAGCGCGCCGCCGCAGGGCATCGGAGCAGCCACGCACGTCCTCTGCGCTGCTCTTGCGCTCGCTCACCACGTCCAGCTCAGAGTAGCCCTTATCCTTGACTTGTGAGTGGATTTCCAGCATCTGCTCACACTCCACCTTGGCCAGAAAGAGTTCGAAGGAGACCATCTTCACCTGGAGGGTCTCCCCCAGCTCTCGGAGCTTGTACGCGGTCCCCAGCTCAGGAATGTAGCCCATGTAGTTCAGGATTGCTCGGATGTCCTCTTCCAGTAAGGTCGACTTGACATAGTAAACGAAGGGGCCCGTGTAGGTCTGGAGAAGGGAGAGGGCAGAGAAAGAGAGGCAGTATGTTCTCTCTGGACACAGACGGAGACTGCGTCAAAGCCAGGAGAGCCAAGTCTGAACAGGAGCGCGGGGGAGAGGCGGGGGAGGGGCAGGAGTCCGCGTCGGTGCCTCACTGCGGCGGGCAGAGGCCAAGGCCGCCAGCAGCTCGGCTCACCGGCGCGAGGGAGCTCACACACCACTCCTTCCTCAAGTGCAGGAACAAGGCCACTGACTTCTCCATGGGGCAGCGGCCCCGCTCCATACAACAAGGGGATGGGGCAAACGCGGGGGAAGCAAGGGCATCAGATCGGGGGCAGAACATACGAGGAGCAACGAGAATGCTCCTTTCTGGTGTTTCTACGTAGGTGCGAAGAGTACGCCAGGCTGAAGGGCCCGATCGGGTGACACTCTCCTGAGCCATCACTGTCTTTGGAGTGACTGAGGATTCTCTCTCTCAAATTCACCCTCCTCCCTCCTTCTGTTACCGCTTTGTCCAAAGCGTCTCTCTGGGTACCCGGACATGGCGGCAGCCTCCTAATGTCTCCCCGCCCTACTCCTGCCCCTCTACAATCTACTTCCCGTAAGACAGCCAGAAGGATTCTTTTCAAATGTAACCCTGATCCCAGCACTGCCTGGCCTCCCTGCCCACTTGGAATAAAGCCAAGCCCTCCGCCCCGGCTTCAAGGTCCTGCACAAGCGGGGTGCTGCCTACCTTTCCAACCTCACAGCTTCAGACATGCGCTGCGGGGCAGGGAGCCAGTTACGAGTGACACTGGACGACAGGCACAGTGGGGACCTGGGGGGTAATTCTGGTTGTTCTCTCAAAGGCAGTGGAGAGAGTGGGAGGGTCTGGGGGCAGAGGAGGGATGTGATCAGATGGGCACAAGCCCTCTCAAGACGGACTGGAAGCGGGGAGAAGGGAGAAGGGAGACCAGAGCGGAGGGCCCGTCCCTAGACCTTACCTTGATGCTTCTGAACTCCTTCTTCCACGGGTAGAGGAAGAGGTTGACGCCCACCGTCTCGAGCACGCTGAAGGCAGACTGCAAAGCCCGCAGGCTGGAGGAGCTCAGCGAGCGCAGGGAGCTCTCCACCACCTCATAGAACTGGATCAGCCGGAATCGATAGAAGGGATCCAGCTTGTGCGCGCTGAGCAGGGTCGAGGCTGCCGCCCGCAGGTACTCCTCACTGCCGGGCCGCTGCTTGCTGGGGGTGGTGTCCACTTGGCCCTCATGGAACTGCACGTACTTCCGAAATAAGTCATCCTTGTATTTCGTATCCATTGAACTGGGCTTCTCCATCGGATTCAGGGACGGGGGCTACCTTATCTCCTCCATGGCATCTGGGTTGGAGTCAGGGACATGACTAAAAGCACTGACATGTTGCTCGCCTGGACCAGCGGAGTGCTCTGGAAGGGGAAGAACCAGGAGCGTGTCATTCCTCGCAATAGTCCACACACCAGCTTGTGGCTGCTGAGGCAGGATAAGCAGCAGCACTGGCCTGAGCTACATGGGCACCACCAGCCCAGGGCCCCTTTCTGCTCATTCATTCGGCACATTTGCTGAACACATACCACGTGAGGTTGCAGTGGAAACAAGACAGATAAGGCCCTTGACCTTGTTGAGCTCACCAATGAAAAATATGATTAGGGGCACCTACCCTGGTTTTTTGGTGAGAAGGAGGAGTTTTAAAAAGCCCCTGAGGCAGTAACGGTTAGACCTGAAGGATGAGGAGCTTCCCAGGCAAAGAGGGGGGCGAGGGTGTACCCCAGAAGCAGCGGCACAGACGAAGGCCCCGGGCTAACACTGCCAGTGCTCACCCTGTGCCAGGCACTGACACATGCTCGCCAGCCGTCTTCTTAAACAACCCCGGGAGATAGGTACCATTGTTGTCCCCATTTTACAGATGTAAAAACTGAGACATAGAGACGGTAAGAAACTTGCCCAAAGTTACAGAACTGTTAAGAGGCAGAGCTGAGATCAGAGCTGTGGCAGTCGGGCTCCAAAGTCCGTGCCCTTCACCACCACACCCTGCTTTCCTGAGGCAGGAAGGAGACTGGCATGTGAACAGAGAGAAGCCAAGTGTGGCTGCGGCAGCAGAGAGGAGGGGAGTGACAAGAGATGGAGCCGCAGGCTTAAGCAGGAGCCTGTTCTCCAAGGCCTCAAAGAGCACATTAAAAATTTTACATTTTATTCAAAGAACCATAGGAAGCGCCTGAGGAGTTCAAAGCACGGGAAAGAGGGACACATCACATCGACAGTTTTAAAGAGAGACCATGCTGGCTGCTGGCCCCTGGAGAGGGCTTTCATCCGCCTTCACAGGCCTGCATTCCCCTTTACCTTAAGAGCAGTTTATGGCCCCACTGGGAGAGAAGAGGACATTCTGAGCTGGGACACACTGGATTTATACACTCTTGCTGTCTGCCTGGCCACTTGTTAGGAGCATGTGTACAGCTGCAGCAATATTCGTGGCGCCCACAATGCTGGCAGCAAACCTGGATTCATCGAGGGATACTGCCAGGCCCGGGGGAGGCCACACAGCACAGGGGTTGCACACAGATTCCGAAGCCAGACGGCCCGGTGTCAATCCTGGGTCTGCTGCTCTAGGGCACTTGGGCAAATTCCTCAACCTCTCTGGGCCTCAGTTTTCTCCTCTGAAAAAGGAGGTGAACAATGGGACCTAGAGTCCAGAGCTGGTGGGAGGATTATGTGCCATCAGTATAGAAAGCTCTGCACAGATGCCGGCTCAAAGTAAGCCCTTGACACTTACAAGCAGCCATTCCCGGGGCCTGAAGGTGTGCCACCCGCCATGATGCCAAGCATCCTCGAGGGGTCAGATCCGAGCAGGACAAATGTCTCCAACAGGTGGTGGATGTGCGTGTTCGCACTCGCCTGTCCTGCCAGTGCTGACCAGGCTCCATGGGCGCAGGCCTCGGGCCTGAACACAGCAACTAACCTAAGCACGGCGATTCACACGCCTGCTGTCTGAGCCGGGGAGGCTCTGCCGGCTGTGGGGGATGGCAAGGGACGCGGAAGAAGCGGCAGTGGGATGGGAGGGACACATGGAGTCCTCTCGCAGATCTGAGTTCAGCTCAGGGAGTCCTAAGAGCCCAAAGCCTGGCAACCATCATCAGGTCAATAAAACCATCCCTGTCTCCACAAGCACCCGTCTGGCTTCTCCAGAGTTTTGGGGAGCCTCTCGGGGGTCTTAACTGTGAGGTGAGGGGTGAGATGTGCAGGAGACCTAGGGACACGGAGAGGCCACCGTCTCCCACCTATGGCCCTGCAGGCAGCCCAGTGCTTCAGGAACCACAGAACAAGTGCGCCTGGGGGCACACGAGGCAGATGCCAGCCCACTTAGGATCAACTTCTACCTCTGGACCTGGTCAAAGGCTCCGCGTGGTCAGCGGCCGCTCACCCCCCATAGCAGTCTGCCCTTTCCCTTCCCTTCCCCCACACGGACCTTTCTGTCTGTTCCTCAAACACGTCAAGCTCCTTTCTATCTCAGGACCTTTGTCCATTGCTTTCTTTTGCATGCTCTTCCTCTGGTTCTTCCCAGAGCTGCTCACTCCCGTCATTCAGGCCTCAAGCTCAAATGTCACCCCTCAGAGGCCCTCCCACCTCCCCAGTCCCTTGTGACCCCCTTATCCTGGGATAATCACCATTGGAAATTATCGACTTTATTTACTTCTTTACCCGCTTCCTCTCTTGGTATCCTCCTGTCACCCCCAGAGCTCCACAGCAGCAAGGACCACATCTGTTTTGTTCACCACGATGCCTAACACAGAGCCTGGCACACAGATGAAATGAATGATGCAAAGGCTGTAAGCATTCACGATGCCACTCCTTTAGTTTCTCACTTAGTTGTCCCAAGAATCCTGGGAGATCAGCTGGAGAGAGAAGGAACAGAGGCTCCAGGACTGACATGATGTAAGTAGCTCGGGGCTAGGAAAAGGCGGACTAGAGATGCAGGCCTGGCAGGCCTGGCCTCCGGCTTCCTCCTGAGTCCCTCCCACCCCCTAGGATTCCTGAGTTCAACAGGCATTTATGCAGCGCCAACCTTGCCCAAGGCCCTGTGCTAGGCTGCAGTGGGGGGATTTGGGGTGGGGAAGGGGCAGTAGGGGAAGCAGTTAAGAAGACATAGCCTTGCCCTCAATTCCAGTTGAAAGAGCTTACCGTCTAGTATCAAAGTACGTATGTTCTCTCAAAAAACAGAACTGTATTGCAACCTGAGAGAACCATCACTGTCCCTGGTAACAGAAACCCATATGCATCGACCATTTTTTATTTATCTAAGAGAAGCTTTCATCGTGCCTCTGGCCCCAGGGACTGTTTTTTGGCACAGCTGAGGACAATTTAAACAGGGGGACAGCAAGCCTCCTAAACACTGCTGTGACTTTTCCCCAAGGAAGTCAGCCTTGAGCCCACAGAGGCTAATTTTTTTTTACAATGTCAGCCACCCTCGAGCTCTGCGTCTGCTGCTCTGTAATCACGCCACAGTCCACACCTTTGTTTGTTGCTGGCAAACAATAAACAAGGCAAAGGGACCCAAATAGCCCAGCTGGTGTTCAAAATCTTCAAGTCAAGGATGGGAAACCCATCCAAGAAGAATCTTGAACCAAGCTAGGTAGGCGAGGAAAAAGGTGGAAGAAAATGAATGCTAAAAGATAATTAAAGAGAAGGAAACGAACAATTACTGAGGTCCTACTATGTGCTGAGCATTGGGCTTTCTGCTTTAACTGCATCATCCTGTTTAACCCTCACAACAATGAGGAAACCAAGGCCCGGCCGTTAAACAAGCTGCCCATCAGAGCTTCAGAGAGGCCCAGTGGAATCTGAACCTGGGTTGGCAGGTCCTGAGGCCCCAGCTTCTTCCCATTTATCTCACTCACTTATTGTTACAATTAGCACCGTGCACCAAGAGATTAGTACCTGAGGGCCCTCTGCTAAGTGCTTGACGAAAATCAATAAAACCCACGACAGCCCCAAGGTTACAGAAGAGGAAACTGAGGCTCAGAGAGGTGAAGTCCCTTGTCCCAAATTACAAAGCTAGGAAGAAGTGGATCTGAGATCCGAACCTAGGTCTGATGTCAAAACCCTGCCTCAAGCTCTGAGCCACGCTGCTTTTAAGCAAAGCCGTCCTGTGGCATCGTCTGCTGGACAGCTCTACTTGAAAGGGCCCTAGGGCAGGGCGAGCAGAGCTGAGTTCTAAAAATTCCTATAGTAGCAAAATTCACATCTTCCCACACAGAACCAGGCTGGAAGAACCACCAATCTCTTTATGATGTAAGCTCAAAGGCCAAGGGAAGAGGCTGGCCAGAGACCGGCCAGCGATGAAGCAGCTGACATCATCTCTCCCGAATACATTTTCTGAGAATACGGGCTGCACTGTAGCTGGCCGTAACTGGTATCTTTTCTGAGCACAGAGCCGGTAATTTATTCCCGGTATTCTGCAAGAACAAAAAAAAACACACTCTCTGCAAAAACAGCGTGGTTACAGGAGACCAAGACAGAGCAGTGACAGGAGCCGATAATTTCTCCAAGCAACCCGAGGATTGGAACACCAAGATGTGCCAGTCTGGCAGAAAAAAAAAAAAAAAAATGGCACTGTGAGCATCTCTAACAGAGTCAGGCGGGTGCCCAGAGCCAACAGGCCTGGTCAGCACTTCCTGCACCCACAATCTGGGCCCCCTCCGAACAGCAAATCAATGAAGGGAGAGAGACGGCTGTCAGGGAGATGGTGGTTCTCTGTTATTTTTGAAACATCTCAAAAGACGGCCGTATCTGTTTAAAACCCCACTGAATGGCACTGAAATGATTCTGGGTAGCAAAGCACTGGCTTGGCTTTTCCTCAGCTGGCCCATTCAAGCAGAAACGTTCCCCCAGCAGCATCCAAAGGCCCCCCTCCCTGCACAGGCAGAAGCTATTTTGGTCCGGGCACTGCCCCAGTCCACAGCGGACAGATCCCTGGTTCAGCTTCCTCCGGCTCCGAGTTCCCTGGCCTCCACAGGGCAGCAAGGGGAGAGCAGCTCCACCCGCCACCTCCGCAGCCCACTCCTGCTCTCATTTCGAGCCCGAGGCCCCCTGAGACACATCCAACGCACCTTCCACTGGCTGGGAAACACCGGAGGGTCCCCACATCCCAACCAGATCCCAGAGAAATTTACAGAGGCCTTCCAAATCCCTGAAAATAACCTCAGCGTGCCGAAAGCAGGCTTGCCCGGTGGCAGCTGCCTCTCCGAGGAGCTCTGAAGGAAGCAGCCTCCCCGCCCTGCAGGCGACAGAAGCTGGCGGCTGCTTTTCCCCGCCTGGTCACTCCTCCTGCCTGGGAGCGCCACCGCAGTTGCGAAAAACAGCTTCGTCCCAAACTCGGGCCCTCCCCACGGGTTTGTGAATGAATTCCCCGCAGCGATCATTTACTGGACGCCTGCTGTATGCCCGAGGCCGAGCTTCGCACGCATACCCCCCCACCCCCACCGAGGCGCTCGCAGGCAGGTTCACTCCATGTAACTCATCAGGCAACTGAGGCTCAGAAGACCAAGTGACTTGTCCAAGGTCACACCGCCAGTTCAAACCCGGGCCTGCTGCCGGAGACCGGGGGCCACGGCGGGGCAACCGCCTGGGAGCGGGATGTCCTGCTGAGCGAGTCGCCGAAAGGGGGTGTTCCTCCTGAGCCGCCCCGGGCCGCCCGCGGCCGTTCCCGAAGCCTGCGAGGCCGCCCCCGGGGCCGTGGAGGTCCCGAGCCAAGCTGGGCCGCCGGGCGCCCAGGAGGCGGCCCCGCCCGTCGCCCCCGCCGCCGCGAGGGGCCCCCGCGCCCGGGCCGGCCGAGCCCCGCCGAGTCGGGCGCTCCTCCGCCCGGGAAGCCCCGGAGGCCGTTTCCGCCCGCGGCCGCCTCGCACTCACCCCGGCCCCGCCGCCGAGGACCCCGGTCGAGCGAAGCAGGAGGAGCCGCGGCGCCGCCGGAGCCGGGCCCGCCCGGGCTCTGCCGCTCCGGCCGGCTACAGGGCAGCGCGACCAGGACCCCGGGCCCGCCGCGACCCGGAAGCACTCAGTCACGGCGTGACGTCCCGCGGAGGCGGGTCCAGAGGGGGGCCGGGCCGCGGCTGCGCGCTGGGCCCGGGCGAGGCCGAGGCCCCCGGGCGGCGGCGGTGGCGGCGGCGGAGGCGGCGGGGCCCGACGAGCGAGCCCAGGAGCCGCCGAACTCCGCTCTGGGGCCCCGAGGGCCGCGGCCGCGGCGGGGTCTCGGACCCGGAAGCAAATGGACCGGAAGTGACGCGCGCCGCGGCCCCAGGATGGCGGCTGGCCGGGTTGTCATGGGAACCGGTCTGAGCCGGGCGGCGGAGGCTCAGAGCTATGAGCGCAGCCCGCGGACCGCGGCTTCCGCCGCCCAGACTTGCCCCCCTCCAGGTGACCGAGAGCTGCGCTCCCGACCGCGCCTGAGCTGATGGCTGGACCCCTCGCCCCATTTTACGGACGGAAATACCGAGAGCAAGTGAGATGCGCGGGATCACGCGAGACTGAATCCCGCCTTGGGAGCATTGTTGACGTTACAGGCTGTCGTTAAGACCGGGGCCCCAACTTTGCCTTTGCCACTTCCTAGCTGCGTGACACGGGGCAAATTACTTAACCTCTCTGAGCCTCAGCTTTTTCACCTGTAAAATGGAACAATTGTACCGCCTCCTGGGATTCATGTGAGAATTAATATATAGAAACCAGTTATTACAGTAGTTGGCGTATAGTAGAGATCTAAATACATTTTGTTTTTTTAAGTAGTTAAGTCAAAGAAAATGACCGGTCTCTGCCCTCAACTTCCCTTGGGGAAAACGATGCCAAAATATTGCCTCCTAGCCTTGTGACTTTTCACCAGGCACCTGCAGTACCTGCGTGGTCTACACTGACGTTAATCCTGGTAGCTTGTCATTTCACTTCGTGGATTTGTCTATACTCCCACCCACCACGTTGACTCTGGGCTCCCCGAGGACTCGGCTTTTGTGGGTCACCACTCACTGAATCCCTAGTGTTTGCAAAGTGCCTGGCACGTACTCAAGACTGTGTTGAACACGTTTGCGATTGAACCGTTCATTCTCTCTCTCTAACTTACTCCAGCCACTTATTCAAGACTCAGAGCCCACCCCATGCCAAGTTCTCTTCCTCCACGTGCTCTTGGCTCCCTGCACTTACCGTGCTCTTCCACCCTTCTGCCTCTGAGCCTCTATATGCTCTTCCCTCAGTGTGAATGTTCTTCCCCTCACCTCCTTCCTTGCTTTCTTGACTTCCAGCCCCAGCTCAGTCCTCACATCCTTTCTGAAGCGTTCTCTGATTCCTCCAGGCAAAGATCCACCTTCCTCTGGTTCCCCACAACACTGTCTTTCATAATTTTATCTGAGCTCTTACTGCAGTGGATTATATGTATTTTTAAACCTGACACCCCCACAAGACCTGGCGCTCCTTACTCCTCTGTGTTTCCCCTGAGCTCTGCACATGTCTGATCAGGAGGCGCCCAACAGATGTTCCTTGGCTGCAGGACTCTTTGTCCCAGCCTTGGTGTCCCCAGCTGAAGCCGGGGGGTCTTGTCTCAGGAGGGAATGACATCGTACCTGGGGAAGCATTTGGAGAAGGAGCAGCCTGCTGTTCCTGCAGCAGCAGTGACTATATTTATCTGGTGCTGTCCTAGCACCGCACAAGGTCTTTGTGCACTTCAGCCTTTATCAGCTCAGGTTTAAGCTCCTCTCTTAATCACCTGCAAGGGAATGGTGTTTACAGGGATTCCAGCTGAGAAAAACTGGCCCACCTGAATTCTCTGCCTTTGCAGCAACTCACAACTGACCTTTGGAAACTGTTGCGGGACTGCATGAGACTGCTAATAAGTCCCTTGCAGCTCCGTGGTTCTGTGGCAGCCAAAAGGGAAACAGAGTTTGCAGAAGGCTTTACCAGTAGGAAACCCTGGTCATCGAGACTCGGTGACATTTCATATCAGAAAAGACCCAAAGTCTCCGAAGAGAGTCGTGTGTCTCATCTTTTAGACGAGGTTGAAGGCCTGAGATTCCTCTGCTTGGTAATGTGGAACCGCAGGAGCATCTCTCCAGATTTTATTACATAATGATTCGCAGGTTATGTAACAGTCATGACAATGATCAGGCACCTCTACTTGCTAAGAGCCAACAACACGAACAATCTACCTACTTCTTTCTATTTTTTAGGCGTTTTTCTCATCACAAAAGTAGCACATGAATTCCAACGATGCAGACGTGTGTAGAACGAAAAATGAAAAAGAAAAGCAACCCTAGGACCCAGCAGTTTGATTTCTTGGAATCTACTAGAGAAACCAGCGTACATGCACCAAGAAACCTGTTGCGTCGTTGTTTGTAATGCAAAATCAAAACCAGAACCATGCTAAATGTCCGTCAGTAGGGGAGTGGTGTGTCCGTGCTGATGACTAGGGTGTGTCACTGAAAAGGATGATGGAAACCTGTGTACCTCTGCAGGACGTACCCTGAAATGGAAACCGTATTGTCTAAGGGTGTGTATAAGTGTATAAAGTCAGCGGGAGACAGTAATGCAAATATCGATCATGTGTTTTTTAAATCTTGTCACAAATACATATTATGTGATTTTTATTAATATATTTCTCTCCCAGAAGTCAGTAAGCTCCATGAGGACATAACTGTATCTGTTTTGCTCACAATTATATCACTACTGTCTGCCATAGATGCACTTCCCACACACAAACGGGAGTCCAACAGTGTTTCTGAACAAAGTTTTTATTAAATGCCAGGATTTATGTTAGATTTAAGGGGCGTAACTGTGAGCAAGACAGACACAGCGCCTGCCCTCAAGGAGCGCACAGTCGCCTTATCAGAAAGAATAAAACAGGAGTAGGATGAACTAAATACCCGTAATTCCGGGATAGAAGGTGGTAAATGTTATGAGAGCGGCATAGAGCTTAAAGAATGGAGACGTGACCTCCGACAGGGCGAACTGGGGACAGCCCCACAGAGGAGGTGGCGTTGGAGCTGGGCTCTGAGTGAGCTGGGCACTTGAGGATGTCCAGCTTTCCTTCCAGCTGGAGGGAAGAAAACAATCAAAAGCAAGGAGTGGAAATTGAGACTCAGCTGCCTACAAGCATGTAAGGTGGGCGCAACTAGGTGCTTGAGTACCAGTCTCATACTAGATAGTACTGGGCACAGTGGTAAAGTAGCCTAACGTAACGATGATTCAGTCAACAATGGACTGCATAGATGGCAGCGGTCCCCTAAGATTAGTGCCATCTAGCCTAGGTGTGGTAGGCTAGACCCTCTAGGTTAGTGTGCGTGCACCCTCTGACGTTCACACAACAAAGAAACTGCCCAATGGCGCTCAGAACGTGTCCCCGTGGTTACGTGGTGTATGACCGTACCTGGCTCACAGTAGGCATTCAATAAGTACTTTAGTGAGAAAACAAATACTGTTGAACCCCCACCCTGCTGATTGTTGCCAGTTTCCTGGCTGATTGTGATCCGATATCCAGGTTTCTGAAGAGGAGTTAGAAGTCCAGATTTGTAAGTGAAATTTCTCAGTTATAAACACTCTGTGTAAATAGACTTCCTGGTTCTGTGTGCCAAGAGAGCCTACAAGAAATGACACCCCTAGAGCAACAAGCACCTAGCACCCAGATCTTACTTCCTAACTGCCATTCTCCACTAAAAGGAACCAAGTGTTCTTGGAGAAATCACTGAGTCTCGGGGCTGGGGCAAGGAACGTGAGCCTGGAACGTCTTATTGAGCCAGAAAGTAAGGAAATGTCAAACGAATGATGGGACTTGTTAAAAGACACAAAAGCCAGGTTGAGGGGTTCCTACTGGCTGAATCTGGGACAATCTGAACATTAAAGTAAATAATGATATTAACAAATTATAATTCCTTAGGGGTGAAAAAAGAAGAAACCATGATCCCATACTGATATTAAACATAAAATACGGTGTTTGCCAGAGGAATGCATCCGAGGGCTGTGTGTGGCCCTGGGTGCCAGGTCTGACCCTTGCACTAAGGAGGAGCAAGGAACAATGAGTAGTTCATCTGGTTAGAGATATGAGTGCACAAGACAAGCTAGGAAATCGGGGTGATGCAAGATCAGCCTGGTCTTTGAGGATCTTGAATGTCACTCCAAGAGTCCGGATTTGACCCTGTGGGCACCTGGGAGCCACTGAAGGTCTGTGAGCAGGAGAGATGGTGATCACAGCCCTGGCTCTGCAGAGCAGGTATTTGGGGCATGGATGCAACAGGGTATGGTAGACAGGAAATCAGGATTTAAGGTCATTAGAAACATGGCACAGTGAACAGAAATGACCCTGCAGCCAATAGCCCTGGCTTCCAGTCCCTGGCACAGCATTTGGTAGCCTCACAGTTTGGGCAAGTCATTCACTCTCAGCCCCTCCAGGAGGCTGGACTCTGGAGCCAGAATGTGTGGGTTCAGCTGCGCTACTTACTATGTATGATCTTGGGCAAATTAACCTCACTTCTCTGTGCCTCAGTTTCTTCATCTGTGAGATGAGAAAGATAACAGTAGTGCCTGCTTCCATATGGGTTGTGAGATAGTCCACGTGAGCACTTGGCATAGTAAGTGCCCATTAAGCGTGAGCTATTGTATCAGCGCTTTTTGTTAAATAGGATAATGCGTGGGAAGAACTTGACCCAAAGCCTGGAAGAGAGTCAGCCTGCAGGCGGTGTTGTCCATGATGAGGGTCATTGCTGTGCAACACGAATGTGCCGGGAGCTGGCAATTCTGTCTGCTGCTCAAAGCTCAGCATTCATTCTGACCTCCCACAGGTGGAGGCAGCGCTGGGGGAGGTTCGTAGCCTGAAGAAGCATGCCTGGAAATGAAGCTGGCACAGTGAGCTTCTTCACTATCAGTAAGAGGCTTGCTTCCCCCTTTTTCTCTAAATATAAACCCAACTGTCAATTGCTTCACAGTCTTCATGTCTGCCGCAGGAGCCACCCACAAGTCCAAAGGTAACCGGGCTGGCTGAAGGCTGGTCCTTAGCGTGATCCGCCCAGCCCAGCCCCGCTCCCTGGAGACACAGGTCATGGGGTTGGATGTGCACCACTCAGCTCCTCCTCTGGTGATTCTGAATTGCTCCTGAAAACAGTAACTCAGAGGTTGGGAGCTCCCGATATGTACTTTACTGGTCTCTTAAAGAATTGGGTTTCAAAGCCTGTGCACTGAAACCGACCGTCTCTGCCCTTCCCTTGAAGCAGGCCAGGGAAAGCCACAAACAGGTTGTCTTTGTTCCATAGCAACGTCCTCCCAAGGCAGGAGGGCAAAGTAAACTCTGAAGCCAAAAGGCCTGAGTTCAGATCCCAGCTCTGCCACTTTCCAGCTGTGTGACTTTGGACAAGCTATCTGACCCCTGCAGACCTCGGTTTCCTTATCAGTAAGATGAGATTAATAGGAGTAAGTACCCCAAGGATGCTGAGAGATTGAATGAGCTCAGACAGGGCGCCAGCGGACAGTGAGCAGTGGAGACAAGCCAGCTATGAGTATTCTTAACTCAGAGTCACGGAGCCTGCCAGGCTGGGGTGCACAGTCGGCCTCAGACGATGGGGAAGGTGACTGGGCTTGATGCCATTCTGGTCAATCCTGGGCACCTTGCATTTGTGCTGCTCCCAAGAATAGACTTTTATAACATGCAGAATATATAAAGAACTCCTACAACTCAAGAACAACAGGACAACCCAATTTAAAAATGGGCAGAGGACTTGAATAGATATTTCTCCAGAGGAGATATACAAGCAGCCAATAAGCACATGGAAAAGTACTCAACATCATCAGCCATTAGGTAAGTGCAAATCAAAGTCACAGATGCAGAATCACACCTATTAGTGGCTATAATTTAAAAAAAGGGAAAATAACAAGTGTTCACAAGGATCTTGAGAAATCAGAAACCTGTGCCTTGCCGATTGGAATGTAAGGTCGTGCAGCTGCTATGGAGAAAAGTTCGGTGCTGCCTTGAAAAGTGAAACATAATTACCATATGGCCTAGCAATTCTAGTCCTAGGCATCTACCCGAAAGGATTGAGAACAGAGACTGGAACAGAAGGCCATACACCAGCATTCACAGCAGCAGCATTCACAACAGCCGAAAGGTGGAAACAACCCAAGCGGCCATCAACAGAGGAATGGATAAACAAGGTGTGGTATATCCATACGATGGAATATTATTTGCCCATAAAAAAGGAATGAAGTTCTGAGACATGCCTCCACATGGATGAACCTTGAAAACATTAGGCTAAGTGAAAGAAGCCAGTAACGAAAGGGCAAATGTTATATGATTCCGTGTATATAAAATGCCTGTAATAGGAAAATTCAAAGAGATGGAAAGTAGATTAGAAGTGACCAGGGCTGGAGAGAGGGGAGAATGGGGAGTTACTGCTTAGTAGGTGCAGAGTTTCTGTTTGGGGTGATGAAAAATTCTGGAAACTGGTGATGCTTGCCCACATTGTGAACGTAATTAATGCCTCTGACTTAGTAACTTCAAATGGTCAAAATGGCAAATTTTAGGTTATGTATATATTACCACAAATTAAAAACTTTTAAAAAAGAAAAATACAATATTCCTGCTATTTCACTAGAAAGCAGAAAGGAAACAAATAGAGGGAAATCAGAGAGAGAAGAGTTTGACTGGGGTGGTTAGTCCACCCGCTTGAGGGCTGAGCTTCTCAACAAACGACCTGATGTGTCACTGATTGATTGAGTCATTTGCTCGTTCAATATTTATTGACACCTATGTGCCAGGCACCAGGCTAGGCAGCCAGAGGAGATAAGATCCAAGCTGTGGGGGTGCTTACATGCTAACAGTGGGGAGAGAGACAGAAAACAGTGGACAAAGAAATGAACAAAACCATTTCAGATTTTGATACAGGCTGGGAAGGAAATAAATCAGGTCATGTGATGGAGCATGCTGGGAAGGTGACTTCAGATAGGTGCTTCAGGAAGAGCCCTCTAAAGTGGTAGCTGTTTACCTGAGACTCATAAAAAGCCATGCAGGTAACCAGGGGAAGGCATGCCAGGGAGAGGGAACCGTAGGTGCAAAGGCCCCGAGGCAGGAATGAACTGGGTGTGCTTGGGGTAAACAAACAGGGCTGTTGTAGCTGGAGTGTGGTGGTCAGGCAGGAGACTGGCATCAGAGGGAAGCAGGCAGCATATCAAGGAGGGCCTGTTGGAGGATGAGGATGGAAGCAGGGAGGCCAGCGAGGAGGCTCCTGCAACAATCCGGGTGGGCCATGATGGTGGCTTGGATCAGACCCTGGGCCTTGGTCAGTGAGCTGTGGCCTGGATACTTGAACAACATGGTGTGAGGCTGGAGCCCCACTTGCCTCCAAAGGAGCTGCGGACACAGAAGCCTTAATGGGGCCTCCTGAGCACAAACTGCCAGCAGTGGATGCAGGTCATTTGTGGACGCCCAGTCCCAGCCCGCCTTCCTCTGATAATAGCATCTCAGTTTTGCTCTGGGAAGCCACCCTTGGCCAAAGCTCCATTGGCTACAGGCCTGTGATTTCTTTCCCTCAACGTCCCCCAGTCCAAGGAAGGAGCATATGGCTCACCCTGAGCCAATCAGATGCTTCGCAGGGAGTCTGACTACAGAGCAGGTTACGCAGAAGTTGGAAGGAGTTGGAAGGAGTGGATTCCTCCAGCTGAGAATGCCCCACTACCAGTCCCTCTCAAGTCTGGAGTTTTAGCTTTTCTTCCATTTTGCTAAAGTTCGCTGGAGTCAGTCTCTGCTGACTACAGCCAAAGTACGTGGCTGGAAACAAAGATTGCTACTGAAACCAAGTGCTACAGGTGATTAGAGCAACTCCATGTTTTCTCAGCATTATACAGCAGATAACTTACAGTTTTCCAAATAGGAAAATGTACATGCAAGAAGGTTATAAAACAGTGGGCTCCAATCTTTTCAGTCATATAGCCCATCAGTACAAAATTTGAGTATGTTCCCACAACATACATAGTAAATAATCACAGGGCCGGCCCAGTGGCACAGCAGTTAAGTGCGCACGTTCCTCTTTGGCAGCCTGGGGTTTGCCAGTTCAGATCCCAGGTGCGGACATGGCACCGCTTGACAAGCCATGCTGTGGTAGGCGTCCCACATATAAAGTAGAAGAAGATGGGCACAGATGTTAGCTCAGGGCCAGTCTTCCTCAGCAAAAGGAGGATTGGTGGCAGATGTTAGCTCAGGGCTAATCTTCCTAAAAATAAATAAATAAATAAATAATCACAATGCTTATTTTTGTGGACCTTAAGAAACATTCACACAAAGAAAGATTAAAAAGTACAGTCTACTGTGCACTTCAAAATTATTAAGGTCTTGAGGCACTCCCCATATGTAGTGGTTAAGTTCAACATGCTGTGCTTCGGCGGCCTGGGGTTCACAGGTTCAGATCCTGGGTGCAGACCTGCACCACGTCAGCCATGCTGTGGTGGCAACCCACATACAAAGTGGAGAAAGATTGGCACAGATGTTAACTCAGGGCTAATCTTCCTCAAGCAAAAAGGGGGGAAGATTGGCAACAGATGTTAGCAAATCTTCCTCATCAAAAAATAATAATAATAATATTAAACCCTTGAAAGATAAAAGGAGATTGATGAACTGTTCCAGGTTAACAGAGTTTAAAGAGACTTGACAACCAAATGCAATATGCTATCCTGGATGGACCCTTGAACTAGGGGGAAAAAGTTAAAAAAATAGAGACATTTATTTCTATTTACATAAAGATTATTGAGACAATTGGTAAAACATGAATAAGGTCTATAGATTAGTTAATACTGTTATGTCAATGTTAACTTCTTTTTGATAATTTTACTGTGGTTTTATAAAAGAATGTCTTTATTAGGAAATACACACTGAAGTATTTAGAAATAAAGGGCATCATGTCTACAACTTACTCTCAAATGTCTCAGAAAAAAGAGCATACATATGGATGTATGTGTATATATATGAAAGCCAGCCATACGTGTGTATGTGTGTGTATATACATAGAGAGAGAGACAGAATAATACAGCAAATGTGATAAAATTGGGGAATCTGGTTGAAGGGACTTCTGGGAGTTCTTTAAACCATTTTTGCAACTTTTCTGTAGGTCTAAAATTATTTCAAAATAAAAACTTACAAAAAGAATAGCCTAAATAGGGGCTGGGCCAGTGGCATAGTGGTTAAGTTCACACACTGCACTTGGCTGGCACAGATCCCAAGCATGGACCTACACACCACTCATCAAGCCATGCTGTGGTGGCGTCCCACATACAAAATAGAGGAAGGTTGGCAGAGAGGCTAGCTCAGGACCAATCTTCCTCACCAAAAAAAAAAAAAAAGAAAGAATAGCCTAAATATAATATTTTATCTGATTTCTTAATGATACAAAAACTTTATTGTGCTAACAAAAAAATATTATTAGTAAAATATTTTGGGGCTGGCCTGGTGGTGCAGCGGTTAAGTGCACATGTTCTGCTTTGACAGCCCAGGGTTCGCTGGTTCAAATCCCAGGTGTGGACATGGCACCGCTTGGCAAGCCATGCTGTGGTAGGTGTCCCACATATAAAGTAGAGGAAGATGGGCATGGATGTTAGCTCAGGGTCAGTCTTCCTCAGCAAAAAAAGGAGGATTGGCAGCAGATGTTAGCTCAGGGCTAATCTGCCTCAACAAAACTATATTTTTTTATGAGTTTTATGAGAGGAATGTGATTAAAAATATTTCATTATTCTTTTTTAAATCTTGGTTCACATGTTTTGTGATATGGCCAATTGGGAATTTGTTCTTCAGTTTATTCTGATTTTAACCTCTTGGCTTTTGAAAAAAATTTTAACCTGGAGAAAAGATCCAAGAATAATACAATGAACTTCGGTACACTCTTCACGCAGACTCCTGGATGTTAATATTTAGCCGTGTTTGCCTCTCTGTCTCTCTTTACACGCCTGCTACTGTTGAGAATAAGTTGTGGACAGGGAGTTAGGTTACCCTGAGTGCTTACGTGCATTGCATGAAAACAAACATATTTACTCAAATAACCACCACGCAATTATTAAAATAGGCAATTTAACATTGAAACAATACTATTTTCTAATATACAGCCCATATTCAAATTTGCCAGTTGTCCCAATAATATGTATTTTGCTACTTGCTTTTTAATGGCACTTGTAGCTGGAAAGTTTCCTTAAAAACATACACAGATCCACATGGAAGCAGGAACCTCTGCTTGGGCTTTCCAAATCAGGGGGTGCTTTTTCTTTTTTTTAATCCCATCCACCAGTTGGAGAGGTTTGTGTTTTTGCTGTGGATGTTGGGGGCTTTGTTGTTGTTACCGTTTGATGTTTGCTATGTTATTTTTAAAATTTGTTTTTAAAGATTGTCCCTGAGCTAACATCTATTGCCAATCTTCCTTTTTGTTCTTTTCTTTTTTTTTTTCTTCTCCCCAAAGCCCCCCATACGTAGTTGTATATTCTAGTTGTGGGTCCTTCTAGTTGTGGCATGTGGGACGCCACCTCAGCATGGCTTGATGAGCAGTGCCATGTCAGCACCCAGGATCCGAACCAGCGACACCCTGGGCTGCCGAAGCAGAGTGTGCGAACTGAACCACTCAGCCACAGGGCCGGCCTCTGCTATGTTATTTTTAATGTAATTATGCTGCAGAGGCAAATAGGTGATTACAAACATCATCTGAAAAAGACACCTTTTTTCCCTTAAAGTAAATAATTTAAAAAATTTAATAATAGTGGATAAATTTTATTAAGTGCTTAATATTTGCTAGCCTTCGTAGTAATTCTTTACATGCATTATTTTTTGTCTTTTAATTTTTATTTTAAGTTATAATTTGCATACAGTGAAACGCACCGATCTTATGAGTCACAATTCAGTGAGTTTGGACAAATGCATACACCATCCCTATTAAAATACGGAACATTTCCAAACCCCCAGAAAGTTCCCTCATGCCCTTTCCAGTCCAGTCCACACCCAGAGGCAATCACCGTTCTTATTTCTTTCACCATGATTAGTTTTGTCTGGGATTTCATATAAATACAATCCTACATGCTGTGAATTTTGGGGTCCGGCTACTTTCACTCAGCATAATGACTTTGGGACTCAGCCACATCATAAGTCTCACGTGTTGCAGTTTGTTCCTTTTCGTTGCTTAGTAGTATTCCATTGTATGAAGACCCCACACCCTGTTTATTCATTCACATGCTGATATACTTTTGCAGTGTTTCCAGTTTAGAGCATTTTGAAGATTCTTGTACAAGCCGCTATGAACATTCTCGTCTAAATCTTTTTATGAACATATATTTACATATGTCTTGGGTAAAGTTTGTGAATTTTACCTAAATTTTTTCTTGAGTGAAATTGGGGTCACAGAATGGACTTTTTATTTATTTATTTTTAAATTTTTTATTTTTTTTAAGATTGGCACCTGAGCTAACAACGGTTGCCAATCTTCTTTTTTTTTTCCTGCTTTTTTCTCCCCAAATCCCCCAGTACGTAGTTGTATATTTTAGTTGTGGGTCCTTCTAGTTGTGGTATGTGGGACGCCGCCTCAGCGTGGCCTAATGAGCGGTGCCATGTCCATGCCCAGGATCCGAACCCTGGGCCGCCACAGTGCAGCACAGGAACTTAACCACTCGGCCACGGGGCCGGCCCCCAGAATGGACTTTTTGATAAATGGTGTTGGAACAACTGTGTAGCCATCGGGAAAAACTAACACTGGCTCCACACCTCCCGCCAGGTGCAAAAATTAATTCAAGATGGATCATGGGTCTAAACATAAAACCATAAAAATTCTCAATGAACATGCTGGAGAATATCTTTGCAACCTTGGGTAGACAAAGGTTTTTTAGGACAGAAAGCCCTAACAATAAAAGGGAAAAACAATAGATTAGACTTGATGAAAATTAAAAATTTTGGCTCATCAAAAGACATGGTTAAATTTGCTTCAAAATAATGCAAGTGATGGGTGAAGGGAAGAATTGATGAGGGCATAGAATGAATAAGACTAGTCATGAGTGGATAACTATGAAAGCTGGGTGAAAGGTACATGTAAATTCGTCATTCCACTCACTTTTATATATGTTTAAAATTTTCCGTAATAAAAAGTTTTACAATGTGGCATATCAAAAAAAAAAGGATATGAACAGACATTTTTTCAAAGAAGATATACAGAAGGCAACAGGCACATGAAAAGATGTTCAATGTCACTAATTATCAGGGAAATGCAAATCAAAACTACAGTTAGATAACACCTTACACCCATTAGAATGGCTATAATCACCAAGACAAAAAATAGCAAATGTTGGAAAGGTTGTGGAGAAAAGGGAACCCTCATACACTGCTGGTGGGAATGCAAACTGAGCAGCCACTATGAAAAATAGTATGGAGATTTCTCAAAAAATTAAAAATAGAAATACCATATGACCCAGCTATCCCACTATTGGGTATTTATCCAAAGAACTTGAAATCAGCAATCCAAAGAGACTCATGCAGCCCTATGTTCACTGCAGCATTATTCACAATAGCCAAGACGTGGAAGCAACCCAAGTGCCCACTGAGTGATGAACGGATAAAGAAGATGCGGTATGTATACAATGGAATACTACTCAGCCATAAAAAAAGACAAAATTGTCCCATTCTCAACCACATAGATGGACCTTGAGGGTATTATGTTAAGCAAAATAAGACAAACATTCCATGATTTCACTCATTTGTGGAAGATAAACTTACGGACAAAGAGAACAGATTAGTGGTTATCCGGGGGGGAAGGGGCTGAGGGGTGGGCACAAGAGGTGAAGGGGCACATTTATATGGTGACTGACAAATAATGTACAACTGAAATTTCCCAATATTAGAAACTACTATGACCACAATTTTTTTTTTTAAAAAAGACGGAACTAAGAAAATGAATAGGCAAGCCACAGACTGGGAAAAAATACTTGTAATACATATGTCTGATAAAAGATTTGTATCCAGAATTTACAAGACATCTAAAAACTTGGTGCAGTTTTAAGTGTTAAGCTTTAAGTAGCTTTAAAGTATTTAAAGCTCAAAATTGCACTGACTTAGGAATCACTTATAAAGAACTCCTACAATGAAGGACAGAAAAGACAACCCAATAAAAATGAACAAAAGAACAGACACTCTCCAAAGGAGAACATACAAATGGTCAATCAGCAAATGAAAGAGCGCTCAACATCACTCCTCATTACAAAAGCTAAAACCACAAGGCTATCACTACACACCCACCAGCATGCCTAAAATCCAGACGGCTGACAACCCCATGCCGGTGTGTATGTGGAGCAGCTCACATTGTTAGTGGCAGTGGAAAATATTTGGAAAATGGCTTGCTTTGGCAGTTTCTAGTAAATTTAAATACACACTTGCCAAATGCCCTGACCCAGCAATTCTGCTTCTGTATGGATGCTTAGCTTTTCAAAGTCTTGCTAACTATGACAGCTTCATTCTATCATTGGCCAACGTCTCAAGTCACAATATACCCATGGAGTGGCGTTTATCACCGATGACGGTGGATTTAAATCCCTATTTCAATCAGTCTTCTTGATAATATTCATTGTTTGGTTCTAGTTCATGTCAGATCTTACTGCATCATCATTGTTTTCACCTCCTTATGTGGCTGATCCCTGATATAACATAAACTGTAAAATGCTGTGTGAAAACATTGAGCTGGTGGAGTGACTGATAAACCGCAACTTTCTGGAAGCAGCATTTTTTTTGTGGTCATCCCCCTGTGTCTTTCCTGCTTATATCCAAATCATTCACTGCCATAGCCCCAACACCTGTTGGGAGGCCTGGCACACACACGTTATTGCTTGAATGGATATTTACACGCCAGTGTCACTCATGTTAAAACTCCTTGCGATCTAAGACTATGTCCTTTTTGATTTTTTTCTTCCAGGCTAAGTACAGTAAGCCACAATGAGCAGGGGCGGTAAATGCTTGAGGAACAGGAAAGAATAAGAGAGGCTGCGTTCACCTTGCCGGCCAGGTGAGTCTGTGAGGGACTCTTCTGCCCCCTAGTGGCGCAGGTGGGAATTCCTCCTGGCTCGCTCTCCTACCAGTTTGGCAATCTTGAAGAACCGGCTGAAATCGGGATGAAATGATCTGCGCATAGATTGATAAACTTAGTAATACATCCTGGTATAAATTCTCCCTGCTTTAGAGAAGTATAGTAATAAATTTTACATGTGACCTGAGGCTACACAATAGGGCTCTGAGGGTTATATGATTTGAGGGCTGAGGTCATGCCTAATTCATCTCAACTATTCTCCCACAGGGCCTGGTGCACCACTGTTTAATTTCTACTTAAAAAGTGAGGCAGGAACTTGGTAGAGAAGTTTAGGCAATACAAGGGGAAAGAGAATGACAAGTTGGTCTTCCTCCAGGCCCACAGCCCACCACCGAGGCCCCAGGCCCCCAGTTACCCTTTCTGATAATAGGCCCTGGTACCAGACTCCCAGGAATCCTTCTGGTAGGGTGGTCCACTCATCCTGCTGTGCCCAGGACTTTGCCAGCTTTAGCAATGAAAGCCGCGCATCCTGAGAAACCCCACAGCGCCAGGCAAACGGGACAGTTGGTCCGCCTACCTTCCAGAGACATCTATTCATCACACAGAAACATATACATATACTAGCTGTGTTACTCAGCATTTGGTGTTATTTTCATTAAAAGTACATTTTGAAGATCATTCCATATCAGCTGTATATTCACTTAAGTATTTATGGAGTTACCTACCCTGCACTAGGCACTGTTTTATTTTTATTTATTTGGTTTTGGTTTTTTTTTGAGGAAGATTAGCCCTGAGCTAACTACTGCCAGTCCTCCTCTTTTTCGCTGAGGAAGCCTGGCCCTGAGCTAACATCGTGCCCATCTTCCTCTACTTTATTCGTGGGATGCCTACCACAGCATGGCATGCCAAGCAGTGCCATGTCCACACCCGGGATTCGAACTGGTAAACCCTGGGCTGCCGAGAAGCAGAACATGCGAATTTAAGTGCTGCGCCACTGGGTCGGCCCTCTCTGAAAATTAGGCACTGTTTTAGAAGCTGAAGATACAGTAGTAAACAAGATGGACAAATTCCTGTCCTCGGGGAGTTGACATAGCAGTAATGACATCTATTGTATTTATTCAACACTTTGCCACTGTGACCAAGGCTGTCCCAGGCACCTGTGTGTGCATGTCTTTCCCACATGCGTGAGCAGGTCCATAGCAGCACCGTCCACAGAACTTTCTTCGATGATGGAAATGTTCTATATCTGTTGTGTCCAATACATGGCCACTAGCACACGTGACTACTGAGCACTAGAAATATGTCCAGTGAAACCGAGGAATTAAATTTTTGGTTGTGTTTTTTAATTTATTTATGTTTTTGTTTTTTTTCTGCTTTTTCTCCTCAAATCCCCCCAGTATATGGTTGTATTTTTCTAGTCGTGGGTCCTTCTAGTTGTGGCATGTGGGATGCCACCTCAGCATGGCCTGATGAGCAGTGCTAGGTCCACGCCCAGGATCCAAACCAGCGAAACCCTGTGCCACCGAAGCGGAGTGCGAGAACTTAACCACTTGGTCATGGGGCCGGCCCTATGATTTATTTAAATTTAAATAGCCACAGTATTGGATGGCACCGGTCTATGGGATAAAGTCCTGAAAATAGAAATATATATATATTATACACTATACACACACACACAATGGAATACTACTCAGCCACAAAAAAGACAAAATCGTGCCATTTGCGACAACATGGATGGACCTTGAGGGTATTATGTTAAGTGAAATAAGCCAGACAGAGAAAGATAAACACTATATGATTTCAGTCTATGTGGAAGAAAAACAAACACATGGACAAAGAGAACAGATTAGTGGTTACTAGAGGGGAAAGGGGTGGGGGGAGGGTGAAAGGGGTAAAGGGGCACATGTGTGTATGGTGACAGATAAAAACTAGACTATTGATGTTGAACGTGATGCAGTCTATACAGAAACTCAGGGGCTGGCCCCGTGGCCGAGTGGTTAAGTTCGAGCGCTACGCTGCAGGAGGCCCAGTGTTTCATTGGTTCCAATCCTGGGCGCGGACATGGCACTGCTCATCAAACCACGCTGAGGCGGCATCCCACATGCCACAACTAGAAGGACCCACAAAGAAGAATATACAACTATGTACCGGGGGGCTTTGGGAAGAAAAAGGAAAAAATTTAAAAAATTAATAAAAAGAAACTCATATATAATCATGTACACCTGAAATTACACAATGTTATAAACCAATATGACCTAATAAAATAATTTTTTAAAAAGGTAATTTAATCTCTCCGTGCCTCGATTTGCATAGCCGTAAAATGGGATAATAACCGACCTAAGTCATAGGTTGCCGTGAGAACGTATTCACGTAAAGGGCTTAGAAAAATAAGCACCAAAAAAGTTCACTAGTAATATTATTTCAATTCTGTCCTCTTGTCTTTCTACTAAGTGTATAAGCTCGTGGAAGGTTCATTTCAAGGGCCCAAACTGGAGGCACTCATGGGATTTGAAGCTCCCCGGCCACACACACAGGGTCTGGCAGCAGCTGCAAGGCCGATGAAAGGTTTGTACATACCCACAGCATACCTCTGCCCCCACCAGGGCACCTCCATCCCTGGAGGGGAGACAGCGCACGTCTGGCTGGCAGGAGCTCAGATGCATGGGTCCTGGCACAGGGACAGGGAAAAGAAACGGCAAAGTGTAAGCATCGGCCCTCTTGGGCTGCTGCCTACGTGCCAGGTTATTCGTTGGTGCAAAGATGCCCATGTGGATAGCTAAAAATAATCCTGCTGCCACCACCACCAGGTCAAGCAAAATCAGTCCAGGGAACTGAGAACGGGACAAGGGAGGCACAAGTTTGCATTCAATTAACCTGGCTTAACAAACACCATTTATTTCTCCTCTGTAGACTCCTTATTGTGAGCCCTTGGTGGCCTTTCAGGATGGAGGTTTAATTGACCATTGAATTCTCTGGTTAAAAGAACCATGTAGAATTTTAGCAGAGCTGCCTTTTAAAAAGATGAGTCTTGTGTTAAATGGGCTGTTTACAAGAGCTGGTTTGGTGCAGTGAAAGTGGAGACAGTTGGGATTCAAAACATCTGGGTTCTAGGCCCACCCCTTTCTTGTGAGACTGAGGTTTAGTCGAGCTGTTCGAGCCTCAGCTTCCGTCTGCTCTGAGCAGGAGCTGGACCCCATCACCAGGAGACGCGTGAGCACGACGTTACCCAATGTTCACTCACGGAGGACGACGCTGCCCATTCCTTCTGCTTCCACTGGGAAGTCTCAGTGTGGTGACAGCTTGTCTTCAACGCCTCTCCAATAATGGCTCATCTGCCTTTCCAGCGCCAACAGTACCCAGCATGAATTAATAGTATTGTTTTCGGGGTCGGCCCTGTGGCGCAGCAGTTAAGTTCCCGTGTTCCACTTCGCCGGCCTAGTGCTCACGGGTTCAGATCCCAGTATGGACCTGTGCACCGCTTGTCAACCCCAGGCTGTGGTAGGCGTCCCACATATAAAGTAGAGGAAGATGGGCACAGATGTTAGCTCAGGGCCAGGCTTCCTCAGCAAAAAGAGGAGGATTAGCAGCAGGTGTTAGCTCAGGGCTGATCTTCCTCAAAAAAATAAATAGTATTGCTTTGTTTCCAGTGTATTTTTGCAGTGCCCTTCTAAAATAAGTGATGCTGATTTTCTGTTAGTACCTCGGGAGTGATATAAGATCTCCCTTTAAAACCTGTTTGCTTAAGCTTAAAGACAGAGCAACTCGATTTGAAGAGAAATATTAAGTAATAGTGCGTAATATTAAGTAACAGTAATAAAGATTTAAATATGGGAAACAGTGGCCGAAGGACAGAGCCCATTCTAATTCTGCGAGGCTCGGGATCTGGCTTCCACATTTTCCAGATTTCCTTCGGCCTAGCCAGTAGCCCCGCCCCCAGCCGGGCGCTCCTCCCACGAGCCCCGGCCCCGCGCGCCCCGCCCCTCGCGCGCACGCGTCGCCCCGGCCCCGCCCCCCGCGCTCCTCCTCCTCGGCCGCGGCTGCGCCCTGCTCTGCGACGGCAAGATGGCGGCGCAAGTGCAGGAGGCGGCGGCTGGTGCTCCGCTGGCGGGACCCGCGGCGGAGGCCGACCCCCTGGGCCGCTTCACGTGTCCCGTGTGCTTGGAGGTGTACGAGAAGCCGGTGCAAGTGCCCTGCGGACACGTGTAAGCGCGGTCGGGCCTGGTCGGGGGGCGCGGGGCTGAGAGGGAGCGGGGCGGAGGGGCGAGGCCCGGCGGGGAGGGGCCCGGCGCGGGAGCGAGAGGACCGGCCTGACGCGGCGTCCCCGCGGGGCCGTCCGGGCTCCGGAGGCCCGCGGAAGGCGGCCGCCCCGGGCTGGCGTCGAGCGCCTGCGGTGTCCCGGGCGGCCTGTCAGGCCCCTTCCCCCGCGTGGCGGCGGGCTGCCGTCTGCCGCGGAGAGCCGCGGGCCCCTCTGGGGGTCTGCATCCCCTGAGGTCGGGGGCGTGCGGGGCACGCGTCCGGCGCTCCGGGTAGTCTAACGGGCGCTGGAGTTGGAGAACGCTGGCGGGCCTGGAGGGACAAAAGGGAAGTCCGGGGAGGACCTGAGCGGCCCGCCCGGGACTGTGGTCGCGGCTGGAGCGGGCGGATCGGGGGTGTAGCCTTCCTGCTTGCTGCGGACGAGGTGTGCGTCGTGCCCTTTGAGGGGACGCCTTCGCGGCCTGCGTTTTGCGGATGGGCCGGCCGCGACGACTAAGGAGACGGGGGTGAACGCGTCCGGCACAGGTCCTGGGCCGGCGTGGGTGCTCTGAGCTTGGCCGGATTGGAGTCGAAGCCTCACTCCATGGGACACACACACACACCTGAGTTGAGGGAACTGTGGAAAGTCGCCGCCTGCTTCTTGCCGCTTGGAGTCGGCTTTTGCTCTTTGGCCTCGCTCAGTGCTTATCATGGCATCGCCTTGGCATTGGCCTTTGGACCCCTTTTACTGGTCACTGGGCGGTACAGGCACCTGTTGGGCCTCTCGGGCATTATTTTTGCAGCAGTCCCGCAGGGGAAGGGGGTTGGCAGACGTCTTGCAGGCCAGGGAACTGCGGCTGGTTTAAGCCGGGCCCACCCTGGTCTCACTCCTCCCAGGTGGACTGCACGCATCTGTTTGCCAGCCCAGAGAACACTTGGCACCTTGGCAAGGGCTCCTAGGCGCACCGACTGCTTTTTTGCGTCTTCAAGTACACCGAGCTGTTTCTGGCCTCAGGCTGTTCCTGCTCGCAGTTCAGTTAGCCTGGAACTCTTCCCCCCCATCTGCACCTCCCGCGCCCCTACCCCAGATCCTTCTCAGACTCAAGTCCCAGTTTAAGTGACCTCCCTATCACCATCCCCGTTTACGTTACCTCTCTGCTTCTCTCCTGGGGCTTCCTCTTTCCTTGCTCAGAGCAAAACTTAGGGATCATGAGGGCAGCGGCCGTATCTGTTTTGCCCCTCTCTGTATCCCCAGTGCCCAGCACAGTTTCTGAGCATCCATCTTCCCATCTTATAGTCAACCCACTAAAATATTTGTGTGCCCGCCTCGTGCCAAAATCGTGGGGCGTAGTAAGAAACACCTCTGCCCTCAGAGTTCACAAGCCAGTGGATTGATGAGAAGTAAGTACTAACAGATGTTCCAACTACTGTGAAAATTCGTTGTGCGGTGGGAGGGTGTTTTAAGGGTCAAACCGGGGCGGGGTGTGTGATCAGGTAATGGGTGAATGAACCAAAAAGTCAGTGAGGGAAGCAAACTTGGTGAGAGTGGAAGTGAGTCTAGTTAGCTTTCTCATTGAGTCCTCTTTTCCTTGGATCAGCCCTCCTTATTACATTTAGCTAATCTTGGATTAATTCAGTGGGTTTCATTTACAGTCAACATTTTTAAAGAGACTTGACCCAGCACAATTTACCAACCGAAGAGCAAGAAAATTTGAGGTTTCCTTGAGCCAGGCGAACCTTTCCTAGGTCAGAGGTCAAGGGGCAGTACTAGGATTCAAACCTTGGCTTTTTGCTATACTCACCATACTAGTTGCGCTTGTTCATTAGTTCACTGCTGATTGAAGACAGATGGATGCACCTGTGAGGGCAGCGCAGGTCTCCCTTAGCTCCAGCCAGGTGCTTTTTGCTCTGCCAAGGTGATTTTTGCTAACATTTGTGCTTGAAAACTTGAACATCACTGAAGCTGTGGCTGGGGTATAGGGTTTTTAGAAAATATTTCAAGCCCTGAATGACTGTAACCTTCTCCAATCTAGTGGAATACAGCTGGAGAAGGGCAGGTGGCTGGGTGCCCAAGAGAAGGGACTTTCTCCATAGCACAGTAACAGGAAAGGTTGCATCCAGAAGGCTGAACTAGAAAAAGGCCCGTTAAGGAAATGGAAACTGAAAGCCAGCCCAAGATGTAAGGACCGTTTCAAAGCAGGCTCACTTGTTGGGCATGACTCAGGCACAGAGTGGCCCACAAATGTTTGATTGATGAGCTGTATCTGGGTGTGTGCCTGAAGGGAGGCTGCGAGTTACTTTTATCTGCAAGCTGGGTTTGGTTTTTTAATGCTCTCTGGGACCCTCTGTGCTCTCTTGAGTTTATCTTGTGATCTGCCCTTGAGAAGAAGTACAGTAAGTGATAGCCACAAGGCCTGTCTGCTTCTCCAACCTCATCGCCTACCCTCTACCCTCTCGCTGTGGTCTACATGATGACCCTGACAGCCTTCCTTTCTGCCTTTCCGACCCCGCTTTGCACTTGGTGTCATCTCTGTGTGGAACTCTTTGCATCCAGGTCTGTGTGGTTCTCTCCTTGAAGTTAGGTCTCAGCTCAGATATCACCTTCTTGAAGAAGCTTCCTATGATCGACAAAGAGAGCTCATCTCTTTGCTTCGCTTCATTTCCTTCCTATACTTCATCACTATCTGAAATTCACACTTGTGTTTTTCTCCACCCTTGAGTATGCGCGCCATGAGGACAGAGGCTTTGTTTAGCTCACTGCTGTGCCCTGAGTGGTGAGTCAGTAGAACCCCACCTTCTCCCAGCCTGGTCTAGAATTCTGCCTAGCAGCATTACCATCTAGCTTAATGACAAAGAGGAATAAAATTCTTAGAAACCCTAAAAAACTGTCAAATGTGCAGATTACCTCTGATTGTGTCTCCTGAATTCTTCCTGGCGGATTTGGTTATCCTGCCGTAAGTCTGTCCGGGTGGGTATGCGGCCGGGCTCTTCCCATGCCTTGTTATCCCTTCTTTCTGTGCACCTTATCCCAGCAGCACCACCTGCCCAGGCTTCAGGAGAGAACTCAGTCGTCCCTGACTTTCCTTCTTTTCTTCTCCAAATTCAGTAAGTGCTCAAGTCCTGCGGAGGCCGCCTCAGAACCATTTCCTGAATTTGTTTCTGTCGCCTTAGTCAGGCCCTCACAATCCCTTGCCTTTAGCCATCTGTTTGGTTTCTACTTCAAGTCTCTTCTCATCTTTCCTCACCTAAAAAAATAATTAAAAGCCCACAACTCTCTTGTCCATGATCACCCCAGAGCCATTTTCCTAAAACTAGGCTTTGGTCTCGTTGATACCTTGCTTTGAACATCTGGGTCCCTGCTGCTTATGAGGAAAAGTGTTACACTTCTTCCTCAGATGCATCATGAATTTTTGAGTCTGAGGGCCTGGAATGGTTTTCATTTCCTCTGCCTGCTGACCTCTTTCTTTTAAGGCTCTTTTGTGGATGCTGCCTCTAGTCTTAGCAGCCTAGTTGCTCATGTCTTTGTGTTCCCATTCTGCTTTGCATTCACTTCTAATGGTAGCAGCTCCTGTTTGCGGTGCATTTCACGTGTGCTAGACATTGTATTTGTGGGCTGCTGTACATATTCCATCCTTCCTACGATCCTAGAGGTATGTGCTACCATCTCCATTTCACAGAGGAGAAACCGAGATTTAGGAAACCCCACCGAGACCCATCAGTGGCAAAGGCGAAGGTTGGAAGGCTGCACCATGACACCTTTCAGTGTGTGTCATGGCACTTCGTGTTTGTTTCTCTTGCTGGGCCTGTGTGCTCTTTGCCCGGCAACCCCCGGTGCTGTTTTTCTGGCCTAGGAGGACTCAGTATTTGAATTGGGGGTAGGGAGCAAGATGTTTTTAATCCATTATTCATTGCTGTCTTTTGAAAAGTGTATCCATTTTTGTTGTCTTGTCTCCACAATGCATGATGCAGGTTCTCTGTATGTCTTGTTCTAGCTTTTGCTCTGCATGCCTGCAGGAATGTCTGAAGCCGAAGAAGCCTGTCTGTGGGGTGTGTCGCAGCCCTCTGGCGCCTGGCGTCCCAGCCGTGGAGCTCGAGCGGCAGATTGAGAGCACAGAGACTTCTTGCCATGGCTGCCGTAAAAATGTATGTGGAAGTAAAACGAAGAGTCAGTGTCTTTGTGATGAGCCGGGGTAAAACGTCAGGCTGTTGCCACGTTGTTTCTGAAGTGAGAGCATGACTAGGTGACTAACAGCATGTGTGCATGCCAGTTATCTGTGGCAATGGCTGTGCTGTTTCGTTTTGGTAAACTTATTGGGTTTTTTTTTTAAGAATTGGTTTAGGATATTACATATGTTAACTTTGAAAGCCATAGAAATCAGTTAGCCCAGGTTTTTCCTATAAAACACCCCCATCTTTCCAAAGCATTATGCACAATTTTAATTAGAATATAATGACAATGATATTTCTTAATTGTTTAAAATATAAAATGAAGTCAATGACACAAAGTTATCTGCTGCAATGAGTTAGAGGGGGAATTTTATGATCTATCTCATTTAGGTACAAAATTTAATTGTTCGCCTTTTTAGCACTTGATAGGGAGGACTGATGATACAAAGGTCAATATGAAGTCATTTGATTATAATAGCAATATCTAACATTTGACATGCCTCCATGCTCTTTTGTATAATCATGTTAGAGTCAAGTATATTTACTTTAATGCCTGTTATAACTGCAGAGAAGAAATACTACTGTCTTATTTTCCAAGAGATATACGTAGCCTAATTGGCTTTAAAATTATTATGATTGTTAATTCCAGGCAATACAAAAATATAAAATAATGTAGGCTTGTTCCCCACTCCAGAGGTTACCTCTTTAAAAGTGGTTCAATTTAGAAGGCTGCAAAACATTTTCTGCCCTTTGACAAACACAGATGTAGGATTTTTACAAACACAAATGTAGGATTTTTTACGAAACAGGATGTATCATACTGTAATATATATTTATACAACTTCTTTTCACTTAGTGACTTATTGGACAGCCTTGCATGTCAGTTTCATTACTTTAACACCTTGATATGGGAGCCAAAGAGCGGATACACCTTAGCACCTCCTTCCTTTCAGAGCGGATTCGTGCTGGGGTGGACAGTGGCTGCAGTTCTGAATAGGGCCATTTCCCATCCCTTCTAATTGTGAGCTCTTTGATTGACAGCTTGAAGTCAGTTCTTTAGCTGGAAGTAAGACAGAAAGAAGCATCAGGGAAAGCCAGAGCTCAAATGTTGAAACTTTTTGTTTTTTTCTTGCAGTTTTCTTTAACTTGGAAACTCAAGATACTAAAATAAATTTCCTGTTACCTTCATCTTTCTTTATGTGTGCATCATGGGTTTTTTGACTTTTTTCTGTATACTTTTCATTTCCTCCATTTTAAAGATTAGCGATTGTATCATATTATACCTCCAGGTATATTATACTTCCAAAAATGTTTATCTTCCCTTTACCTCCCCCTTTTCTTCATTCCTTACACTTTTCTTTCTTTTTAGAACACCTGTGATGAAGCACTATTCTCTGGGTTTTCTTTTCTCTTTCCTTCTTGCGAAGACTAGATTTTATGGGAGAAATGGAATTCAGATTTCAGGTTTTTTTAAGATCATTTATCATGGTCTGGCAGTTTGTACTTTTAACTAGGATTACTAGCCTTTGTCCTTTTTACATAAACGATCCTGTTTCTCTGCTGCACATAATGGAGTGTGGTTCTTGGCTTGCTGTGAGGAGACTAATTTAAGTGCTAGTGTGGAAAACTCGGAAACTTCACTGGGTTTGGGATGTGTCTGTGAGCAGAGAGCACGTTGTGAAGGAAACATGCCTCCAGGAGAGTCACTTTAGAGTAGAAGCAGGTCACCTAGTTTGATCAAGTGAAACGTCATTGTTGGTATTCACAGAAACCCTTCAGCCACCTGAGCACAGCCAGGAGTCTGGGGGTGTTTGCCAGGGTGTTGTGGGTCTAGTGGTCTTCTTGCCCTTGCTTTGGGACTGTGGTGGACCTGGTACAGGGTCCTGACTAACCTGTGGGCTCTGATTCTTCCGTCTAAGTTCTTCCTATCCAAGATCCGGGCCCACGTGGCTACTTGTTCCAAATACCAGAATTACATCATGGAAGGTGTGAAGGCCACCACCAAGGATGCATCCCTTCAGCCAAGGTAAATGACTCAGTCACTCCCTTAGGTGGAGGCCATCTTTTGCTACAAAGACATTGGCCACTTTGCATGTCCAAGGGTCTAGTTGTACGAGTTTTGGAAGGTGGAGGTGTAATTGTTACGCTGGCTAAGGCTGATGTCAGTTTTTGTTGGGGGGTGTAGAGAAGGACTGTCTGATGTTCATTTCAAATACTAGCCATGCTGTGTTTTCAGAAGAGTTGACTTGCTTCTAAAGTGATCATCAGAATCGCTGTCGTAACACGTCTGGTAACTTTGCTCCTTTTTGGGGCTACAGTGGTTGAAGTTGTGTGGAAAGGTGCTCACAGAGCGGTTTCTTTTTTTTTCCTGCCTTTCATCTTCCAGGAATGTCCCAAACCGTTATACCTTTCCTTGCCCTTACTGTCCTGAAAAGAACTTTGATCAAGAAGGACTTGTGGAACACTGCAAGTTGTCCCATAGCACGGATACCAAATCTGTGGTAAGAGTAACTTTTTTTTTTTTTTTTTTTTACTTTTTATGGAAAAAAAGTCAAACTTACAGAAAAATTACAGAATCAGTAGAGTGAACTGCTATGTACTGTTTACCTAGATTCACAGATTAATAGCACTTTACTGTACTTGCTTAACCATACTCTCTATATACATATTTTTTGCTAACCATTCAAGAGTAAGTTACAGATTTCATGACCCTTTGCCCCTGAATATTTCAGCTTATATCTCCTAAGAGTAGTTTACATTCTTGCAAAACCACATTTTTTGTGTTTAATTGTCACACTCAGGAAACATAGCATTGATAGAATCTAATAGCTAATGTGGAATTGATGTTTAAATCTTAACCATTGTAGTGTCCTTCATAGCATCTTCCCCTGCCCCACATCCTGGGTCTGTGTATTACATTTCATTGTCATGTCTCTTTGGTCCTCAGCCTTTCTTTGTCTTTCATGACCTTGACATTTTTTTTGCTGGGAAATATTCGTGCTGAGTAACACCTGTTGCCAATCTTCCCTTTTCTTTTCTTTTCTTTTTATTCCCCCCACCCTAAAGCCCCAGTGCGTGGTTGTAGATTCTAGTTGTAGGTCCTAGTTCTTCTATGCGAGCCACCGCCACCGTGTGGCTACTGACAGACGAGCGGTGAGGTTCCATGCCCAGGATGAAAACCTGGGCTGCTGAAGGGGAGCACCCCTAACTTTAACCACTAGGCCGTCGGGGCTGGCTCGTGACCTTGACGTTTTTAGCGAGGACAGGCCAGTTGTTTTGTGGAGTGTCCTTGCATCTGAGTTTGTCTGTTTCTTCATGATTAGATACTGGGATGCTCTGTAAGCAGCGTTTCCTCCAGGTGCCACGTTAAGGGTCATATGAAGTCTTTTGGCCCTGTTTTTGGTAACGTTAACTTGGATCCCTTGGTGTCCACGTGTAGTTTCTTTTTTGAAAAAAGTGTTTGGGGGCCGGCCCAGTGGTCGAGTGGTTAAGTTCGTGCACTCTGCTTCAGTGGCCCAGGGTTTCGCTGGTTCAAATTCTAGGCATGGACGTGGCACCGCTCATCAAGCCTGAGGCGGCGTCCCACATCCCACAACCCACAACTAGAAGGACCCACAACTAAAAATACACAGCTATGCACCAGGGGGCTTTGGGGAGAAAAAGGAAAAATAAAAATCTTAAAAAAAAAAAATGTTTGAATTTGGTCTGTGTCAGCAGAGCTCCCCTCCGCTTCCTTCCCTCTTGATGTCATTAACAGACTAGGTCTTAACCCAGCTTCCGTGCAGTTTTCCTTCAGTTTTCCCATTTGTCTCAGACTGCTTCCCTTGAACCATATACCTAGTTTTCTGGGCAGCCTTCAGCTCCATTGCTCTAAGAGGTTGTACGCAGACTTCAGACTTTGCGTGAGGTTTTGCTGGAATTAGGCCTGGTAGTATTCTTTATTTCTCTCTCCTAAATCTTAAGGTATAGCTGGCCTATTCGAAAATACCTTGAATCTTCTCTTGACTTTTTGAACTCTTTGCCGAGACCAAATTTTGGTCACTACAGCCACTGTAACACTGGGCTCCCTGGGCTCTGAATGCTGAGCTGCTGCAGCGTCCACAGACGAGTCCCCTCTGTCTGCTTTCCCCAACTCCCCACGCTAAGGGCCTGGGCCGGCGGGGCCCGTTGTGGGCCCCATTATCAGCCGGACGGTGTGCTCCTAGGCACGCAGGCTCTTCAGGTTCTTCTGGGCACTCAGTTTGCCTTCAGTTCCTGGTGTGAACTGTCCCCATCCTTTCCACAGATCACCCTGAATCCTGCTTTTAGCCGAGTTAAAAGTATCAGGTCTGCGTTCCTCTCTTCTCTCTTCCTTATTCTTTCTCAAGAGCTGTCTGATCTACATCTGAGGTCAGAGACTGGCAGCCTATGGGATATCTCTGGCCCATACATATTTTAATTTCCCTAGCCTTTAAAAATCAGAAGATTTCTCAGTCCTTTTTTTTTCTTCTTTTTGATGAGGAAGATTGGCCCTGAGCTAACATCTGTTGCCACTCTTCCTCGTTTTGCTTGAGGAAGATTGTTGCTGAGCTAATAACAACAATTGCTGTGGCAGTCTTCCTCTGTTTTTTTGTATGTGGGATGCTACCACAGCATGGCTTGGTGAGTGTGGGTCTGTGCCCAGGATCTGAGCCCACGAACCCCCGGCCCATGAAGTGGAGTATGTGAACTTAACCACTATGCCCCTGGGCTGGCCCAGATTTCTCAGTCTTGATACTCTACTTTGGAGAAATTAGAAGTTCTGACAAGCATCATGAATGTTGCTTTTTTTGTCCCTCTTTTTATGGAAATGACCATGTAGTCTACACACTGTAATAACCAATGTTTTGGGCATCTGCTCCATATCAGTACATGTAAATCTGCTTCTTTTTTAATGAGCTTCACAGTTTGCCCTTACTTGACTGTGCCATGATTTAACTGGTCCGTTATTGAGGAGCATCAGGTTAGTCCCAGACACTATCAGGACATTGGATTCAGGACTGGATATAAAATGCTACTGAAGAATTACTGTATTTGTATTTGTAAAGGGCAATACCTGTTTTTAGGACTGTACTGAGATAGCTGGGTCTTATTTAGGCTGCTTCCCTTTTTGCTGAAATGAGTATGCCAGACTTAAAGCTAGGTGTTGGGGTAACAGATGGTTCATCAAACTATTAGCTACTTTTTTGTAGTTTTGAAGTTTTAAAAGGCTGCCATGAATTTCAACATGTCTTTGCCTAAGTTTATATATCTATAAAATAAAGTCTTAGATGTGGATTAATTTGGTCAAAGCTTAAGCGCACTCATGGTTTTGATAGATACTGCTAAACTATTCTGCAGTTTCTGGTCCTGCAAGCTAGTTTTCTCCATTTCCCCCTTCGGCTTCCTGAAATCCCTCTGATTATTTTGTCTGTGGCGGAGCCTCTCTTCCTGCAGCCCTGGCCCTATCTTCTGTCTCCCCTCCTTCTGCAGAGCTCCCTAACTGTTAGTGTCTCAGCCCTTCCCTTTGGGGGCACCTCCTCCTCAGGCTCTGGTCCTGACCTGTGCTCCAGCTGCCTGCCTAACTCTTCCACCCGGCGTCCTCTGCCCTTTGTTCACAAGAGTGATATTTTGCCAGCCCCCTTTGTCACCCTGTCTTCCTTGTAAATAGTGAGGGTTCATCTCCAAGCGAGACCATTTATGTCTACTGCTTCCCCCTGCCCCAGCTCCTCTCTGCCCATCTCTGAATTTTCCATTCCAGCCAGGCTGATTTTCTGGCCATTTGCCTATAAGGCTGTCTCCATGCTTCTGCCTCTCTTCTGGAACACCTTTCACGTTCTTTGTCTTTCTAAACACCTCCCAGTCTTCAAAGCCCAAATCAGCCTCTTGTATGAGGACTTTTCAGCTTGAGCTCCCTCATCTGGGCATTTACTTTGTAAAAATAGCACATAAGGCTAGTTTTACTTCCTTGGAACCTTGCTCATCTGTCATTTCCTTGGTTTTCTTTGTGCTTTTGGATCATTTTCTGTGCTGGGTTGGAAGCCGTAACCTAGACCCCCACTGGGCTGACACGTTGTTCTGACCACAGCAGAGGATCAGATAAGGGTGGTACCATGGCTTAAGCCTTTACCCACCCTGCGTGTCGTTTCACTTGAGTAGGAGACTGGCGGTGTTTTCTGGGATGTGAGTGTGCCCATGAAGGAGTGACCAGGCCCTGGACTAGTGTGTCAGGAAAGCTGTCCTGGAAGAAAGGAGGCCAGACACAGGCCACAGAGGGCTAACGTCAGCTCAGACGTCAGGTGCCTAAGACCACACTTCTTTGTTGAAAGGTCTGTCCAATATGTGCCTCGATGCCCTGGGGAGACCCCAACTATCGGAGCGCCAACTTCATAGAGCACATCCAGCGCCGGCACCAGTTTTCTTACGACACTTTTGTGGTGAGTTTGGAGCCCAGGCTCTGCTCCCTCCCCTGAGGGAGCAGCGCGCCTACCCCTCTTCTCTAACCTGGAGAACTGTGGGCCCTGTTGTTGAGTCTTTGACATGACGACTTGCTAGAACGGTGGCTGTGCGGGGTGCACCCCAGAGCCTTCGGGGTGTGGTGGTTAAGAAGATGAACTGGCCAGTCATTAGACTGAGACAGAGCGAAAGCTTGCTCCTGTTTGTTTTTTCCAAAATTTTTGCCCACACTCCTTTGTTATATGTAGTTTCTATCTGTTAGAGAACCTGGTTTGGGATCCTTAAGCTCAGGTCCCCACAGGGAGCAGGCAGGTAATGGAAATGGTCCTCATAAGGATTTGCAGGCTGCACGGTGTATGGCTCATGTTATGCTGCCGTCAACTCCAGCCGATTGTGGTCATGGGGAGATACAGGCCCTATGTTACTATTCCCTCCACCCCCTCCAACCCCAAGATGCTGGAAATGCAGAATTTCATATGAAGTGTCACATATTTGTTTTGTTTTTTGTTTTTTGTTTTTTTTAAGATTTTATTTTTCCTTTTTCTCCCCAAAGCCCCCCGGTACATAGTTGTATATTCTTCGTTGTGGGTCCTTCTAGTTGTGGCATGTGGGATGCTGCCTCAGCGTGGTTTGATGAGCAGTGCCATGTCCGCGCCCAGGATTCGAACCAACGAAACACTGGGCCGCCTGCAGCGGAGCGCGCGAACTTAACCACTCGGCCACGGGGCCAGCCCCCACATATTTGTTTTTTAAAGTACTTTAGGTCAAACAAAACACATCCACTAGCCAAGTGTGGCCATCAGGTTTGTGTCCTTTCCCTAGAGCCGAGTGGTTTTGACGGGGCACACTCTTGTCTTAGCATTATAGTGATAGATAAATGTGGCCAACGGCTTGAAGTAAACCTTTTTTTTATTTGCACATATAGGTGTGAAGGTAGGATTTTAGAGCAGTGTTCAGTCTCAGTGGCTGTATTTCAGGACCTGAGATGGAAAGTGTGACTCTTTCCTGAGTTGCCATAAAGAGTATTTATTCTCTGTCTAACAGAGTGTCTGAAACTCAGACTTCAGAATGACAGTCCTTGTTGTTAATGCTGTAAGGATGGATGAGATTCCCAGGTAGTGCCCAAATAGATGGTGTTGCCTCACTGAACTAAAAAGACTAGTTTCCCTACAGTGCACTCCAAGTTTGCGCACCTGGTCCGAGCCAGGCTCCATTCGGGTGTCTCTGGTCCTCACCATCCCTGTCTGATGGAGCCATCGTTAGTTCCATCGTCAGGATGAGGCAGCAGAGCACGGACAGATCAGGCAATTTCCCAACGTTACCTGGCCGGCATCGCCAACCATGGAGCTGGGAGCTGGCCCCTGGCAGCCCTCTCCAGAGCCCCCCACTCGGCTGGCCCTGCTCCTCCTCCTGAAAGTGAGTCTTTGCAGCTGCGGACCGTTGCTGAGGCTGAGTGTCTGTGTTCTGCCCTTAGGATTACGATGTGGACGAAGAGGACATGATGAACCAGGTGTTGCAGCGCTCCATCATAGATCAGTGAGCAGCCTCTGCCGTCCGCTCGTGCTCCAGGGCTTCCGTTACATGTTGGCGTGAAGCGTGTGACTCTCACACCTTCAGTGTACAGCAGACCTGGAAGTGAGTGTGGTATTAGATAGGGTCACTTCCAAGAGGGAGCAGGTCCCCAGATCAGAGCCCTCCTCTCCTTTGGGCTCTTCTCCTCCTGTTAACCCTGTTTGTCATGTCTGGTCGTTTATGGCTCCTCCTCTGATAGAGAACCCAGCTTCTCCACCTGTCCTTGTTTCACACTTGTTCCTCCCGCCCGGTGTTCATCTCTCAGGTCCTCTCAGCCAGCCAGGACCTTTTTGGGTCGTGAATAGCACAAATGAGACAAGCGTCTCCTCTCCTTGTCCCTGAGGGGTGTGGGCTCTGGCAGTGGTGCCTCTGGCCAGCAGTGGGGCTCCGTCTGTGCTGGTGAAGTTCCTGGGAGCTGCTCCTTGGCAGCAGCTGCCAAAAGCCAGAGTTCCCTGCTGGGGACCATTTGAAAAGGCAGATTGGGGTGATTGTTTTGGGTTTAGCATGGTCCGATGCTGGAAGTTTTGATTAGTGATATTTTCCTACCACTCCTGCACACCCTTAGAATTAACTGGTTCAGTCTTAAATGCCTGCATGGTGCCTTTCTAGGATAAGGTGTAACCATATATTTTTAGTGAAAATAAATGTTTCTAGGTTAGAAAGGTTAAACTCCATTTATCCATAAGTGAGGGAGAAGGGTCGGCTTTGAGAGGTGGGAGGGCCATAGCTTTCTGGTTCAAATTTTCTGACTAATGAGGTATTTTTCAAGTGACTGGGTCATTTTTACCTCTCTGTTTGGGAGCTGCTTACATTCTTGTCCTTGAAGCACGAAAAGGAGTCCTCAGATGAAGAAGGAAGAGGTTCGGGGGTTCCAGTGGATCCTAGTTCTTTTATTTGGTAACTTAGCTTAAATGAACGTTGCTTTTCTATCATGAGTGGTTTCCTTATGAAACTGGTTTCAGCTTGTCAATCAGTGTATGAAAACCTGCCTTCTAAAGCAGAGAGAGGCTGCAGGATACCCAGCGTCACAGCTTGCTGTCTCTTCTGACGAGACATACTGTTCAGAAGCCACCTCACGTCTCCTGGCAGCACTTGTTAATAGAAGCGCTGTCTGCCGGAAACTTGCTTTGGTAACAGCTCGCGAAGCTTGAGGGTCAGCATGTTTCATGAATTTTAATAAATACAAAGCTAAGTGCTGTCAGTCTAATCTGAGGGGCAGAACCTCTCAGCCACCAAAAGGCGTCTGGGTTTAAGTTTGTTTTTCATGTCAGACCTCTCTAGTCTGAATATGGAAGTTTTTTCTGGTCAGTGACTGAGGTTGCAAGTGAAAGAGGGCTTTAGGCCTGAGCACTGCTGCTGTGGGCCCTTCCCACCTGCCAGTAAGAGCTGCTGATGCCTGGTAACCAGCAAAGATGGGGCCCTTCTGGGGCAGAATAATTTTTTCTAATGTGCTGTTGCTTGAGAGGGCCCACATGTCAATGGTCAGCTTCTTTACTGTATTTTCTGGAAAAAGTTCACTCAGACCTCCCTGAATTGAGATCATCTCGGTCTAAGTTTAGAGGGAAATTTGGCAAAACCTTCATTTGAGGAAACTGATGAGAGCATGTCCGTCTCGCTGGTGGTACCAAGAAACTGATTTCCTTGTATTAAGTGCACTTCATGTATTTCTAATAAGATGACTTTCCAGAAAGTGAAATTTGTTATGTTCTGGCTTTTAAAAGGTGAAATATAAATAAATTTCATAATTTATCCAGCTGATAAGCTATAAGGCCTGTTTTCATTAGCCACTGCTTGCTGAAGTTGGCCTGGGGAGCCTCCCGGAGGTAGTTGTGTGCTGAGGGGAAGCTATTCTCTCCCAAGTGCATCCCGCCTGGCTCTGCTCTCAGCTCTGACACTGCATCTGCTGGGCCTCCCCGGGCCCCTCCTCTCTGGAAAGTGCACACGACCCAACTTCTCACAGTTGGGAGCTCCCGTGACGTGGGAAGTGGCCACTCCACAAAACAAGGCTTTGGACACATGGCTTCAGCTCTGTGCAGATGACGCAGCAGTACCCTGTGACACGTGGAGAAAGGTTCCCCATTAAGATCTGAGGTCATGGCTGTGTCTAAGTCTGCGCTGTCCCACTGGCTGTGGGACGTCTGGCGGATACTTACCCTTTCTGAACCTGTGTCCCTATGATCAAATGGGGATAATTGTCTGGCTTCTAGTTTCTTTATGAAGTAGGTGGTATTTACTAATTATTAAATAGCTAGCATTTATTAATCCCTTGCTTATCAGTTTGTAATTATGTATTTGATTAATATGTGCCTAGCACAGTGCTAGCACGTAATAGGTTCTTAGTAAATCCATATATGCCTGAATATAAGGAAATCGTTCATTTTTCTAATAAGGAAATTGAAAAACGTTTTTGGCCAAATTGAATGTAAGAGCTTTCTTTGCACCATTGCAGATGAAATACTCAAGTGTATACTTATTTTTAATTACTTATACGTTTAGAACAAATGTAGAAATACTGCTTTCGTCTAGTCATACATTTCAAAGAACAGCTGCCTCTTAATGATGTTGGGATTCGAGAAGCAACGTGTGCCAAACCCTGGCACAGTGCCTGCCTCATTGTGGGTACTCGCTGTGGTGTTCAGCCACTGGGCTCATCTTCTGGGCTTCTCCATTCCGATCCTGATCTCAACCATGGGAACGTTAAACTTAATGTGGCCAAGACTGAGCCCTGCATCTCCACTTTGCTCTCCCCATGCCTCGCCCTCTTCTGAATTGTTCCCTCATGCTGTGGACAGCACCAGTAACTACCCGAGCTGGGAACCCACCTGTCCTCTTCCCCCCCATTTATACAGGTCACCTTTGCCTAAGCGTCAGTTAAGTCCTGGACTTGGGTTACACGTCAGGAAGTTGAAATTTGTGTTTCCTTAAGGTCTAACATTGCCCTCAGGGGCTGTCTTTGAAATCCCTTGTCATCCAAAACAGGGCAAGAAAAGGACATTTGAACTGAGACCTGAATGAAATGAGAGGACAAGCCTGCTGACCGTGTTGGGGAAGAGCATTCCCTGCATAGGAACCAAGTTCAGGCGCTAAGGTGGGAGCCCGTGTGTTACACTTAGGGCACTGCAGTGCTGGGGAGGCCCGGGAGCAGGACCGAAGGAGATGGAGTGCCAGCGAGGGGTGTGGAGGGCAAACCCTGCAGCCTCGGAGGGCATGGCCTGGACTTGGGCTTTTCTCTAGGGGAAGCGGGAGCATGGAGCGTTCTGAGTGCCATGATCCGGCTTAGGTTTAAATAGGATCCTTGTGGCTAGACGTGGAGAAGGAACTGTAGGGGGAAAGAGTGGGAGCAGAGACCAGAGGCGGCTGCAGGAAATCAGGCAAGAGAGTGCCGGGCTGAGACCGGGAGCAGCAGGGGGGGTGCTGAAGCGGTCTGATTCCGTCTCAGGTATTTTTTTAAAGGTGAGGTGTGAAAACAAGAAGAGTCAAGAACGGCACCAAGGTTTGGGGCCTGGATGGGCGGGTGGATGGAGGTGTCTTTCTGAACTGGAGGAAGACTCCAAGAGGAGCAGATGCAGGGATCAGGGATGTTTTAGGAATGGGTGCTTTGGGCTTGGGATGAGCCTTGAGTTCCAGCGTCAGATCCAGAAAGTGCCAGCTGTCAAGCAGCTCGGGGAGAGAGAATAGGATGTGCCTGGAACAGCGGTTCAATAAAACTCACTCTGAGGACACCACATACTCTTGTCAAATTTTGAAATGTATGACTAGACAAAATATTTCTACATTTGTTTTAAATATATAAGTAAGTAAAAATAAGTAGACATTTGAGTATTTCATCTGCAATGGTAAAAGCTCTCAATTCACTTTGGCCAAAAACCTTTTTTAATTACCTTGTCAGAAAAATGGACAACTTCCTTATATTCAGGCGTATGTGGTATTTACTAATCATGTATTATGTGCCAGAACTGTGCTTGGCACTAGGGAGTCCCACATTAATCACATATTTAGTTATAAACCAATAAGTGTTCATACTAAGGGATTAATAAAGGTGGCTATTTAATAAAGAGTAAATGCCTCCTACTTTATATGGAAGCCAGAAGCCCAAAGGCTTACGGTGGCATCTAGACCTTTTGTCCTTTCTCCGTCTGTGCCTTGCCCCTCCCTCTCCTGCGACTTTACTGTCGCCTGCTCCTGGCTCTTCCTGAACCGCGTTGGAGCCGGAGCAGCTGCTCCCACCTGTACCTGCTGGCCTGTAGCTCTCCTCCATGTTCATAGCCGGACATCTTGAGCTAATTGTCCTCGCACACTGCCTCAATTTCTCTTCGTTCCCAATTTTACTCCTCAAACTGCTCCAGCCTGCCCTCTGCACCCTCCCCCTCAGCACTGAAACTGAGCTCGTCACTAAAGACAAGATAGGCGTGTCTCTAAACCCAGCAGCTCCATCTTCAACATATTTAGTGCTTTTCACCCCTCCCTCCTTTGAGGAGCAGTTGCTTCTGTTGGCTTTTCTATTACGACACCATCCTGGTTTCTCTTCCCATTTCTCTACCATATTCCTGTTGCATTTCCTTGGCAGCTGCCACCTCCTCGTTCCCTTCCCGCAGCTGTTGGAATTCTTCAAGGTTCTGCCCTAGGCTCCTCCTGCTCACCCTACAACCCTCTCCCTGGGCAGACTCAGCCACTCATCACTCTTCTTTGGCTTTCATTACCATCTGTGTGCCGATGGGCCCAGGTCCTCAGTTCTAGACCAGACAGCTCTCTGGAACTCCCGGCCCATGGAGCCAGCTTCCTCATAGAACTGTCCACCGCACGACTGAAAGCCATTGTAAGTTCTGCATGGCTCACACTGAACTCCTCTTACTACCCATACCTTGTACTCGCTTCTTTTGCCCCCCAGGTAGTACCACCATCCTTCCAGTTGCTCAAGAATTCACCTGACATCATCTTTAACTCCTTTGTCCACCTCAACACCCATATGACCAAATTGTATTAATTTTAGCCCCGATATGACACATTTGTGTTTTCTCACCATCCCACCACCACCAGCATCTCAAAACCCACCATGGTCTCAGCTGAATTATTGCCGCAGCTTTCCTTCTGGCCTCTCTCCAGGGCTTTGTAGCCAACGTCCAGTCCACCTTCCACTGAGCAGCCAGAAGGATCATACCCTTTAAAACCTTTCAAAGGCTCCAGTTCCCCTCATGTAAACTCACAGCGCCTTGCCGTGGCCCAGTGTGCCCTGCCCACTGCTGCCTCCCCACCTGCCCTCCTACCACTCGCTTCTGCACTGAGCTCCAAGCTCACGCGACTTCTGTCTGCACCTCGAGTGGGTCATGTCCCCCACTGTCCCTCTGAAATATCTAGTGCCCCCTACTCCCTGTCTTTGCCTCCCAATTTGGATGTCTAGATGGAATTTCATGTCTGATGTTCCTGTAGAAACTTCTAGTACTGATCAGGGCATTTGTTAAACTCATAGATAAATACCCCTACTAGACTATAAGTTCCCTGAGGTCAGGATTCTTATCTTGTTTACATCTGTAACCACATTGCCCAATATTCTAGTTGCCAGACAAAATACAGGACACCCAGTTATAGTGAATTTCAAAGAACAAATAACTTTTTAGTATAAATATGTACCAAATATTGCATGAGAGTGTAATTTGCCCAAGTCAGGAAGTGAATGCCAGGAATAGTCATACAAGAAATTTTTTGTCTTTTGAGGCCAGCCCCGTGGGGTATTGGTTGACTTCAGCATGCTCTGTTTCAGCAGCCCAGTTTGCAGGTTCGGATCCCGGGCACAGACCTACACCACTCAGCCATACTGTAGCGGCAACCCACATACAAAGTAGAGGAAGGTTGGCACAGAGGTTAGCTCAGGACTAGTCTTCCTCAAGCAAAAAACGAGGAAGACTAGCAACAGATGTTAGCTCAGGGCCAATCTTCCTCAGCAAAAAGGAAAAAAAGTCTTTGTTGACATTTACATGTAACTGGGAGTCTTGTATTTTTATTGGTTAAGTTGGGAAACCCTGCTCAATATATACTAGCAGAATACACGTTCTGAACATCGGCTATGTACCAGGCAACTCACACCTTCTGCTTAAATAATTATTTGTGCAGTTACTTGTTTTAATGTTTCTCTCCCATGCTCTTAAGGGCAAAGATTATGCCTGTTTTGTGCACCACTGCCCTCCATACTTTACCCCACGTAGACTCAATAGATATTCCTAGAATTGAAAGGGAACTGAAAGGGGCCCTTTTACAATGGTGCTGCCTTTCCGTGGCAATCTCCAGCTGGAATCAGGGGCCTGCACAGTGATAAGGAAACCTGAAGGGGGCGGTGTCTCCTCAGGCTCCGGCTGCCTGCTGTCCATCACTACTCCTGACGCTCAGGCGGGTCCTCAAACTCCAAGCCTGGGAGGTGGGGCTTGCCCGACAGAGGGGCAAGACTCAGGCAGGCAGGCGAGATGCCAGGTGGGCACTTGACCCGCCCAGGCCCTCGACGAGGCCCCTGTGTGCTCTTGCCTTTATTCCTCTCTTGTCCTCTGGCCTTCTACGGTGTCTGCTGAATGTCCCGTGTGAGGCTCAGGTGACAAGGATGACAAGAATGACAAGGATGGTGATCATTCTCCTCCCCGGTTCCTCACACAGTCTCTGCCCTCAAACAGTCTTGGTTCAGTCCTCCGTCCTGTAGCTCCTGAGAGGAGATCAAAGCAGGCATTCAGGTTACTCCCGGAAAAGTCCATCTCATTGAATCCTCTTAACCAGCCCTCGGGAGGGGCACCAATGGCATTTCCTTACACAGATGAGGGAGTGGAGGCCAGAGAGGGTGAGAAATTTGTCCAAGCCATAGAGGTGTGATTAGACACACCCCATCCAGCTGGTCCCCAGCACACTGCACAGTCCCCTATTCCCAGCATCCACACTGCTCACTGTGTGACCTTGGACAACTTATTCTCATTTCTGTGCCTTGGTTTGCTCATCTGTAAAATGGGTTTAATAAAAGTGTCTTCCTCATAGAGTTGTAGGAATCTAGTGAAACGATCCATGTAAAGAATGGCCTGGCACAAAATAAGTGCTTCATAAATGTGAGCTACCAATGTCACTACTGTGTTTCTCATGTGATCCTGAGCCGCCCACTTCCCGGCCTCACCCACGCAGCCAGCAGCGCAATGTTTGATGACTACACACTGCTGTTAAGTCAGCTGTTTCCCAAACTCGGCCTGAAGATGTGAATTACCTGGAGGCACTTGCTACAAAATCGATTCTCGGGCACCTCCCTGGAGATTCTGATTGGTAGGTGAGGGTGGGGCCTGGGAATCTGTATCTTTTTAATAGCCGCAGGTAAAATGCATCCTTAGGCTAGTTTAGGAAATCCTTGTTTAAGGTAAGATGGTGGGAGTTACAAAGCACCTGTCTTAGCTGGGGCGGGGCAGCCACTTGGCTGACAGTTGGAGGCAGGTGCACAAACTCAGTCCTTGCAGGTTGCCAGACTAGTGATGCCTTCTCTGGCTATAGAAGTCATCTAGACTATTTGGTCTCAGGTAACCTCCCCACAAACTATCTACAAAGGGAAAATTAGTAACTTTGTAGTGGAGAAACCTAGCAGACACCTTCCCCAAGTGATCAAAGTCAGTATCACTGATAATGGGACAAACCGTGAGTGACTGGGGACGCACTGAGGATGCAGCAGCACTTCGGTTCCCGGCAGAAAAATGTCTCCCCTGAGTCCAATCATAAGGGAACATCAGGCAGGTCATCCAAATTGAGGGACGTTGACAGAACAGCCCAAACTCCTCCAAAATGTCAAGGTCAGATTGAAGGAGACTGAAGAGGCATGACAACTGACCACAAGGCTGCAGATCCCGCACTGGATCCTTGAGGGGCTGGGCGCTGCCGTAAAGGATGTTTTTGGGCCAGATGCTAATATTTGCATATGGACTGTGGAATTGGCCATAGTGTTTCATCACAGTTAGAGTTCCTGATTTTGACAGTTATACCACAGTTACATATGAGAATGTCCTTGTTCTTAGAAGATATGCATGAAAGAGGTTGAAAGTAAAGGACACCTTGTCTCCAGTTTACTCTCAAATGGTTCAGAAAAAAATAGTGTATGCCTGTTTAAAAATATAGACAGATAGGATAAAGCAAATAGGCACCATCTGAACAATTATAATGCTTATTGCTTAAAAAAAAAAAGGGGGGGGGGCTGGCCCCGTGGCCAAGTGGTTAAGTTCCCGCGCTCCACTGCAGGCAGCCCAGTGTTTCGTTGGTTCGAATCCTGGGCGCAGACATGGCACTGCTCATCAGACCACGCTGAGGCAGCGTCCCACATACCACAACTAGAAGGACCCACAACAAAGAATATACAACTATGTACTGGGGGGCTTTGGGGAGAAAAGGAAAAAAAATCTTAAAAAAATAATAAAAAATAAATAAGGGCAGAAAAATATGAAGAAGAAAGGGGAAGCCAGTCCTCTTCCCACCTCACAGCCTGATGACCATTTCTGTCAACAGTGGATACTCACACGTCCTCAGGTTACCATATTTTTGGTTGAAACTTAAAAGGGGAAAGACTTTCCTTCCTGTTTGTAACCTGCGTCTTTCACTCCATGACACATCCATCAACATCTTTCCATGTCAATACGATGTTATTTTTAACAGCTGCGTGATGCTCCGGCTGAGGATGGACTGTACTGTATTTATCATTGGGTGTTCAGGTTGTTTCCAGTTCGACTCTGTTATAGACAGTGCCAGAGTGAGCATCTTACAGATACATCTTTGCCTGCTTATCTGAGTATTTTATATGCAGAGCTGCTGGGTCAAATGGAGAGAAGTTGGGAGACAAATAGGAAGAAAGACTGAGACAGACAGGCAGAGTCTGGGGGGACAGACATACCCAAGGAGAGACAGTAAGAGAGAGAGTCAGAAAGATACGCAGAGAGACAGAATGAGGGAAAGAGGTGGAGAGAGACAAGGAGAGCAGGGGGAGGGAGAGTGAGGGAGAGACAAGCTTGCTGCTCTCCAGGGAGACGTGGAGGGAACTTGTCTGAGGGCCCAGCAGCCTGCCAGGGAATCCAAGCCAAGAAGTGACTAAGCAACTTTGAGGAACACACCCTACAGATAGAATTGTGGATGAGGTCAGAGTCCAGTGCAAGGATTTTCATGGCACTATTGTTCCTGAAAAGCAAAAGATGAGAAGCAACCTAATTGCCCATCAACAGGGGACTGGGTGTAGATTGTGCTGCAGATGCCGATAGGAGCCCATCTCCCAGCAGGGCTGCAGAGTCAGCACATGGAAGCGCAGGAGGCCCAGTGACGCCGGAACTTCTGTTAAAGTCAAGTCTGCCCCATGCGTTGTTAGACTAAATGCTTATTTGGCGTTTATCTGAACTTCCAATTTAATTGGGCATCTGTATTTTATCCGGCAAGCCTATCTCCAAGATGAGTGAGAACAGCATAGAGGACGTGTGTGTGTCCATGTGCCCACGAGGAGGGCTTCTGAGGTGGCTCTCGAGGCTCCAGCTCCTGACCTGGGTGGTGGTTGTAGCTGAGAGGAAGGGACTTACAGGGTCACACAACACGGGGGTAGGGCTAGGCTGGACCCCAGCTTTGTGCTCTGTGGCAATTTGTGTATATGTCTTAAAAGTGTTAATGTGTTAAATAAAAATATTTAAAAAAACAGACACGATTTTCTAAACTCTGTTTGAACTTTTCTGATGTAGAAACACACTGATAGCCTCAAAAATTCTGAGGGGCCTGGGGCTCTCAGTCCGGAGCCTCGGCCTTCCTGAACTGCTTTCACATCCTGGACACTCATCTGCCCCTGGGTGTCTTAATCCTGGTGGTTGCTGCCGCCTCGAATGTCCTCTCCCTTCCTTTCTCCTCCCACCTGCCGGTCCTTGTGACCTCAGCCTGGACTCACCCTGGGTCCCTCGGGGCTAGTGAGTTGCCTGTTACGGCTCCTCCTCCCTCACCTGTGGGCTCCACGGGCGTAGGGACCCTGTCTGTGCCCGTGGCTTATCACAGTATCCTGGCCCAAAAGGCCAGGTACTATCCGCCGCTCACTTGCTGTGATGTGGACCTGTTAGTACCTCACCTGTCTGTCTGAGCCTCAGTTTCTTTATCTGTAAAATGGGGCGGATAACCTTGCCTGCCACTTGGGGCTTGCTGTGGGGATCAAATGGGCCAATGTGACAGAGACAGGAAAGGGAGATGACATTAGCATCTCTGCGCTGATGTCTGAACTAAGGCCAGCTCCAGGAGATCTGGGGAAGGACATTCTGGGTGGAGGGAGCAGCAAAGACAAAGGCCCTTCTGTGGGAAGAGCCCGCATGAAAAACTGAAGAGCAAGGCTGGAGGGGAGGTGCATGGGAGAGGGTGGGAGGAGATAAGCCCCAGGTTAGGTAGCATCCTGTGGACCACCAGCAGGGTCTGGATTTTCTTGGGAGTCTGAAACTAAGAGTTACCTTTGACCTAGAAAGCAGTTTGTTCTCACCTTCCCCTCCTTGGCAATATCTCCCACCCTCAGGGGTTCAGAGAAGCACAAAGGTCTCGAGGTGTGAAAGGTTGGGTGCAGGTGGGAGGGAGACGAGACCCCTGGGGCTTTTCCTGGAGACAGGTTCAGCCTTCTGCCAGGAAGGAGCAGATAACGGCGCTATCACTCCAGTCGAGGGCGAGGCTGCCTGGAGAATTAGTGTGTGAGATAGTCTGAGAGAGAGTACGTGCTGGGGAAGATGCACTCTGCACTGCATCAAGATCCCAAGGACCTGTCTCAAGCCAGGAGCGCAGGAGTGGGCCCCCAAGTGTAATGCTGGCCCGGCGGGTGGCAGGTGCGGCTAGGCCTGGCTTCTGGGCCCCCTCAGCCCACTCACACCCACTAATCACCCTCAAGGCCTGGACAAGCTGGCTTTTCACCCCCTGATCACCTTGCCCCCTCAGTCCGCGATAAACTGGGATCGCTGGTCATCCTACTTCCTACCCTCGTTGCACAGAGGAAGAAGCCGAGCCTCAGAGGCAGTCAATATCTGCCTTGGTTTTGTGGTTGGGTGTTTTCATGAAAAAGCATTTTATTTGAAACAGTGACACACGCATCTGAAATAAGACACTCGTATCCTTCAAGTTTGGAGAAAGTCTCCTTCCCATCCCTGTCTGCTCCCTTCAGAAGTTACCAGATTCTTGGGTCTCCTTTCACAGTCTGGGCCCACATAGAGGATATTGTTTTATTTACTTACTTCTGCACAAAAGGCAGCCTATTAGATATGCTGTTCACCTGAATTTTTTTGTCTTAACAGCCTATCAATTCATTCTGCTAATATTTGTTGAGCACCTGCTAGAGACCAGGCCCATTCTGGGTGCTTAGGTCACAGCGGTGAGCACGACAGACGGTTCCCGCCCGGGTGCAGCTGTCTAGAGCAGAGAGTGAACGTTCAGCTTCACTCAACAGGGCCTCAATAGCCAGGATATCATGTAGGTTCTCATAGAGCAAGAGAAAACAAATTTCTGCAAGTGTTTGGTTAACAAAATTCAAAATATAATAATATTTAAATACAATTTTTTCGTTAAGACAAGTCTATGAATGAGAAGAAGGGAATTCTCTTTTGAAGATTAATATTTCACTCTGAGATTCCAAGTCAGTGCTCCTTACCCTCAAGTCGATTGCAAATGCTCGTCTGTAAACGCCGTTCTCGGCTCGAGGGCCGTGTAAAACAGACCTCAGATTGGCCTGGGCCCACGGCTACAGTTTGCCAGCCTCTGGTCTGAAGGGCAGTCAGCAAAGTAAGGAAAACACCACATCAGACTGTGGCGGGTGCTGGCAAGGCAAGTCACAGGAACATCACGTGCCGCGTCGCTGAGGCTGGAGCACGCCTGGTGGGTCCCTGGCGGCTGGAGCCTCCATGGGGAGGAGAGCGCCGAGGGGCCCAGGGGCCCGAGCCTGCAGCGCCTCACAGGGCGCTGGAGACTTCCGCTTTTCCTCAGAGAGGGGCGCCGTGCAGGGTTTGTGTCCACACAGACAGGCTTCGACGTCTTAACAGCTGCAGAATATTCCATTGATTGGACTGTTAGATCTTCCACAGTTCTTCTCTGGTGGACAACCCTACCTATTAAACATTAATGAGGTTAATACTTGCAAACAATAAAAATAAATTTAAGACATGGAAAAGGGCATGTGGTAAAGACTCCCCCTCCCTCCCTGCCCAGCAGCCACCCAGATCCCCTCCTCAGAGACAACCACCATTGCCAGTTTCTAGGGTCCCCCTGAAGAAATGGTTTCCACATCTCAAACACCTGTAGATCGCTCCCTCTTTATATGCAAACCGTGTCCTGCGCGCTGCTTTTTGCCACTCAATGTCTTAATATGATTCCACATCCGTTACACTGAGGGCTTTCTCCTCCTCGACAGGTGGGTAAAATGACTGCCCTGAAATGTGTTAACTGGGCCCCACGTGGACTGCAGGAGCATTGAATACCAGCTTGGGATGCTGGAGGGACACCCATGTGGACGACGCTCCTGCACAGAGCCTGGCACCGAGGCAGGTGCTCAGCACATGGGAGCCCCCAACTCTGGGCCACGCCCTACAGCCTCTTGGACCCAGAAACTTCCCCTGAAAACTGGCCATTTGTATCCCCGACACCTCCCTCCACAGAGGGCCCCCTGCTCAGGCCCAGGCCTGAATCACTGTTTGTTTGCAGGCAGGTGTGAGACATTCAAGAGGTTTTGTTGTTTAAATCAAGGATAAGGGTGGAGGGTGAGCGTGACTCATTCACTGACCTTTCCAGAGACAATGTCTCCTTCCCTGTCAGGATCAAGCCCCTGCTCTGATTAATCCACTCACTGATTAATGATCTAATCAGCAGGGGCCAGTTAGCTTAATATACAAAGAGCTCTTAGCAAGTAAGAAGTTCATCAACTCGTGATCAAAGGAATCAGGGATAGTTCAGAACACAGAGAAACAAGGGGTTTGGGAGCGTGGGAGCGTGTAGCACATGCTCGCCCACTCCTGTGAAATGCAGACTGTGACTAGGAGAGCTCGCTTTCCCTTATCAGACCGGCAGAGATAAAAAGCGAGACACGCCCCTGCCTCTGCCAGGTTTGAGAAGGGGCCCCACTTCCCTGCTGGGGGAAGTATAATTTAGTTTCACCTTTTGGGAGGACATTTGGACAAATGCATCAACATTTTACACAACATACCTTTGACCCGAAGTGCAAAGGTGTGTGTGCAAGACATTCGTTGACATTGCCACCTAGTTTGTAGAAGGAAAAAATTGTGGTCTAACCTAAATGCCTGTCACGAGTCCCCTTGTTGATAAGCTGCGTGACGTTGGTATCCTCCGTACAGCGAAGAAGCCTGCAGGACTGCGACAGGTTAAGGGAGCTGCGCGTTAACGATCCGGAACAGTTTTCAGACTCTGGATATTGTTACCTTGGAGGAAGAAGCGAGCTGTAGGCAGCGTGAATCTCCCGTTTGTGTTACATAAAGAAGGGGTGCACATATTAATGGACACGTATATGCATATCCCCCGGCCTCTATAGAGACCGTCTCTGGAAGGTCGTACAAGACACCGGTAAAAACAGCTGCCTTTGGGGGTGGAAATGGAGATCCAGCCTTTGCGGATGGAGGGAGGCTTGCTGTTTTGGTTGGTTGGTCGTAAATCACACTTTTTAGCTCTTGCTTTTACTTTTAGTGGGCGACGGACACGCATGGAAAATGCAAGCCTCTATTCAGATTTGCCTTCCTCCCAGAGGCCCTTCCTGGTCCCTTTGGATATTCCCAAACTGCTCCCCAGGGCCGTGGGACCAGCTCTCCCAGCAGAGGCGTGCGCGCCGCGGCCGCAGGGAGGGCCTCGGCCAGCAGAGGGCGCCCGGGGACCGCGCCGCGGGGTCCGCCGCTGCCCAGCCGCAGAGGCCGCGCGCTTCCGGGAGGACCCGACGCCTCAGCCTCACAGCGCCGCCTCGCCCTCCCCTGCAGGGCGGCCCGCGGCGCACCTCCGGGAGGGCGGGGCGAGGGCGGGCCTGGAGGAGGGACCGCGGGGGCCACTCAATCAGAAGGGAGGGGACCGCCCAGAGCTGAGCAAGGCCCCGCCCCCGCCTCCCACCCACTCGGGGCGCAGGTGCCGGGGGACCCAAGGCGGATGGAAAGCTGGAGGCGCGGGCGACGGTGCTGCGAGCACTAAGGGCCTCTGGACTCTACCCATCGCCGCATCTCCAGGGGATGGGAGTCTTTACAGTTGAGGAAACTGAGGCTCAGAGAGGCTGGGTAACTCGCCCAGGCTGACCCAGCAGGAGGTAGAGCTGGTAATCGGTCACTTACCAAGTACTAGACTGCGCCCTGACTAAGTGCTTTGAAGAAAACTGAAATAGGGTGATGGGATAGAAAGGGGTGCCGGGGCGGTGCCCGGTGCTGGTTTGCCTAGGGCGATCACGGAAGGCTCCCTTGAGGAGGTGTCTTAAATTTTGTTTCGTGTTAAATATCTCATTCATACCAAAAGTGTTTAACTGGTCTATGTACAGTTTAGAGACTAATAATACAGATCTTTCTGTGCTTAAGAAACAGAACATTACCAAGAACTCTCGAAGCCCCTCCTCCTCCAGCTAACTACTCTCCAGAATTTTGTATTAAACATTTCCTTGCTTTTCTTTATAGTTTCCCACCTCCATATACAGCCCCTAACCTATATAGGGTTGACTTTGCCTGCTTTTGAACCTTATGTAAATCCAGCTAACTATGCACTTGTTTGACTTGGTTCTTTCGCTCAACATTACGTCTTTGAGATCTGTCCTTGTGGTCATGTGGAGCTGCAGTCCCTTTTTATTGCTGTGTAGTATTCCCTCATGGAATTGTACCGTGGTTTATTGATCCATGCGGGTTGTTTCCAGTTTTTTGCTATTAGGAACAAGACAGCGATGAACATTCTCTAGTTTCTTCTGGGTTTAGGGCTGGGCAGCAGTTCTCAACGTTGGCTGCTCATTAGAATCAATCACCTGGGGAGTTTTTCAAAATGCTAATCCTGGAAGCCCCCACCCAGACTAATTACATCAGAACGTCTGTGGGGGTGGGGTCTAGGCTCGGGTATTCCCCAGGGCAATCTAGTCTCGCCAGGGCTGAGAGCCTTTGGGATGTGGCAGGCCTGGGAGGAGAATGGCTGGGAGGAGGAGAGTCACCTGTTACCAGCTGAGACCAATCTTCTCCAGGGTGGCTGTGCCCATTGACACTCCCGCCAGCATGGGACAAAGTCACATCCTCATCAACACTTGATATTGACCAAATTTTAACTTTCCGTCCTTCTGAGGGGTGTGAAATGGCGTCTCACTGTGGTTTTCATTTGCATTTCTCTCATTACTAATGAGGCTGAGCAGTTGGTGAAGTTAGTGCTGAAACAGACTGAAAAAGAGCCAGCCAGGTGAAGACACGGGGGAAGAGAGATTTAGGGGGAGGGAGGATGACGAGCAGGTGCCAAGGTCCTGTGCTGGGGGCGAGGGCTGGGATGGGGAGGAACAGAAAGAGGTGGGTGGGGGATCACTGAGCAGGGGGAGGGCGGAGAATGGCCAAGACAAGGTCAGCAGAGGTCAGATGAGCAGGGCGGAGGGCGGCGGGGAGGACTTTGGCTTTTCCTCTGGGTGACACAGGAACGTGGGAGGGTTTGAGCAGAGGGACACGATCTTACTCCTCCTGCTGTGTGTGGACGATCATGATTGGCACAGAAGAGACTTAGGAGGGGGGTGTATTCTTCATCGTGACTCTGTGTCACCTGTCTCCCCCACCCCACCCTGGACTCCCCAACTGGAACAAGGGGAAGGATGACTCTTTAGTTCACAGCTGTCATCCCCAGCACCCAGGGAGCCTAGCAGACAATCGGCCCTGCCCTCACTGTAGGTGGTGAGTGGAGGGACTCACAGGTTTTCACAGTCCTTGCTTCACAGGTGGAAACGAGTTGGGTGGGACCTGTGGATTTATTTCTGGGCCCCCACCCCCACCCCAGGCCTGGCTTGGCCCTGTCTGGAGCAGGTGGGCTCACAGGAGAGCTGGGTGTGAGGGTCCAGCTGTCGCTCTTCTGAGCCCACCCCACATTGGATCAGTCAGTGCCCCCTGTGGAGCCCAGTGTTGGGTCCTTTAGACACAAGATTGATGACCCCAGGCAGGTGAGGAGACGCCCTCAGTCACACCCCCTTCCCTACTTCTTTCTCCCACCTGCCCAGAGTGAGCTCTCAATGAAACTAAACAGGTCCCTCCTCAGCTGAAAATCCCTCCTTGGCTCCCCAGTGCCCTTGGGGTAAAGTCCAAACTCCGCCAGGCCCTGGAGGCCGGCGCTTCTGACCCTCCCGGCCTGCCCACCCCACCCCCATCCCTGGGAGCTGCTCTCAAGGCCCTGCACAGTTGCTGATCCTTACCTGGGGCCTTTCCCCTCCCGATTTCTACACTTCCTCTGGAGGTCGCCCCCATCGCCCCCTGGCAGGTGACCCGCCTCTTGACGGTCACAGCACCCTGCGGCCTCCCCCATCAGAGCACACTGCCCTTTGCATTGTAATTGCCAGTTTACTTCATCTGTCTCCCCCACCGGACGGTGAGCTGTCCTTGGGTAGGGACCCCGAGTGGTTTTCAGGACTGTATCCCCAGCCCCGGGGACAGTCCCTGGCACGTGGTGGGCGCTCAGCAAACATCTGCTACGTGCAGGAACGAATGCGTTTTGCTAGGTGATGGCAAATCGCTCTGCAAAAGGCCACGGCATTTCACACCGTCCGCAGCCGAGCGCAGGTGTCCCTTTCCTCGCACCCTCCCCCGAAGTGTGCATCGCCCCTGGTCAATCCCACGCTCTGCGAGGCGCCCGCCGAGCCCAGGAAATTTCCGCCCCCTCCCAAGCCCGCGGCGGAGGCGGCTTCGGCGCCTCAGGTGCCCAGACCCGCGGCGCACGGCGCCAGGGGGCGCCAGAGGCGGGCGACCGTGCCGCGCGGGGCGGGCGGCGCGCGGGATCCCGCAGGGGGTTCCGCCGCGCCTGGGGCTCCCTGCGCCCGGCGTCCCGGCCCCGGCAGCCCGCCGCAAGGGCATCGGGGCAGCGCCCGAGCCGGCCCCCTTGCGGCCCCCACCCGGCTCCCCGCGCCACGCGGCGCGAGCCCCGCCAGCCCCCTGCGCACCTGCTCGGGGCGTGGCCTCCGGCGAAAGCGCGCCTCGATTGGCGCGGGGGTGACAAGGGGCGTGGCCTCACAGGCCCCGCCCCCCTCACGGTTGGAGTACTTAAGCGAGTCGGCGCCGCGTTTCCACTCAAAGCGCAGCGGCGCGGCCTCGCGGGTGGAGTGTCCTGCGACCCCAGCGCGACCCGGCGACTTCGGCTGCTTCGGCCACCATGCCGCGCTCTTTCCTCGTCAGGAAGTCCGCCTGCTCGCGCCGGAGGCCCAACTACAGCGAGCTGCACGACTCCTCCCCGGGTGCGTGGTGAGCTGCCGGCGGTCTGCGGGGACCGGCGAAGGCTGCGTGGGGGGCGCTCTGAGCGAGGGGGCCTTGGGGACCAAGTCGAGGGACCAGAAGCGAGGGAAGGCCTCGGCGTGAGGCATTGTGGGGGAGCTCCGGGGAGCCCGGGCAGGTGGATGCGGGCGGTTGGGGGGCTTTAGGGGACGGGGGTCCTGAGCTCAGGGGCCCCTCGGCCACCGGGAGGCGGGGAGCCCGAGGGTGGAGCGGGGAGAAGAGGCGGCTCGCGCCGGGGCCGGGCCTGCGGGGCTGGAGAGTCCGGAGTCCAGGGGATTTGGGGGAGGAGGTGGGAGCAGGGCTGTGCGGAGGAGGGGGCCGGGCTGGGGTGGGCCTTGAGAGCTGCGAGGTGGGGGCCTGGGGGGCTGGGGGCTGGCCTCAGCCTCGGGACGTTGGGATCTCGGGAGGAAGGGGACCAGAGAATAAGGCCTTGAGTTGGGGCTGGGCGGGGAGGCAAGATCTGGAGGTTGAGGTGGGAGAGCCAGATGACCTGGGTGAGGAGGGGGCTCTTCCAGGGCAGGAACTATCTGTCCTCATCACAGTTATTTTATTCGTCTAATAACATGAGTGCCAGCCCCACTCACCCCCTCGCCCCCATCTGGCTAATGTTTGTTGACTGACTGGCTGATCGAATGCCTGACCTTGCCGTTTTCTTTGTCTCCCCTCAGAGTTCACCTTCCAGCAGCCCTACGACCAGGCTCACCTGCTGGCGGCCATCCCGCCTCCCGAGGTCCTCAACCCCACGGCCTCACTGCCCACGCTCATCTGGGACTCGCTGCTGGCACCCCAGACCCAGGCGATTGGCTGGGCTTCTCTCCTGCCCCAGGAGATGCCCAAGGCTGTTGTCGAGCTGACCTCCCTGTCGGACGAGGACAGTGGGAAGGGCTCCCAGCCCCCCAGCCCGCCTTCGCCGACTCCTTCGTCCTTCTCTTCCACCTCGGCCTCATCCCTGGAGGCTGAGGGTTTTGCTGCCTTCCCGGGCTTGGGCCAGTTGCCCAAGCAGCTGGCCGGGCTCTCGGTAGCCAAGGACCCCCAGTCCCGCAAGGCCTTCAACTGCAAATACTGCAACAAGGAGTATGTCAGCCTGGGCGCCCTCAAGATGCACATCCGCAGCCACACGCTGCCCTGCGTCTGCGGCACCTGCGGGAAGGCCTTCTCCAGGCCCTGGCTGCTGCAGGGCCACGTCCGCACGCACACCGGTGAGTGTCCTGCGGCCGGGGCCCCCTCGCCACCCCGCCTTCCCGCCGGCTCCTGGGGGACTGGCCGTGCTGTTCTTTCCAGGTTGTGGAAACTGAGGCCTGAGCTTCCTGATCTCCAGCTGGAGAGTCGCGGGGCCTGCTCTGACATGTTCAGACACTCGCTCGCTCGTCAGCTGAGCAGACGGGCCCAGTCGGTAGCTTCTCGAGTGCCTCTGCGGCTCCGGCTGAGCCAGATGGGCTGGAGGTAGAGGGGCAGCGGCGGCCGGCCCCTTGCTGTGGGGGCCGGTGTGAGGGGCCACGCTGCTCGCCCCGCCCCAGCCCCAGGCAGGCAGGATGCTGGCAGACCCCCCGCCTGGCTCCGAGCCCTGCTTTGATAAATTCCCCTTGGGCTGATGTTTCACCTCTCCGAGGCTCAGTTTCCTCATCTGTAAAATGAACATAAGAACACATTGTGGGGTTTCCCTGCCGGTCAAATGAAAGCAAGCGCCTGGGATGGTGCTTGGTACGTAAGTATGCACGAGAGTGGTGGCTGGTACTTGTTCTGCTTTCAGGCTGTGTGACCTTGGGCAAGGAGTTTAACTTCTCTGAGCCTCGGGATTATGATATCCTAGTCATATGGGGTGGCTTAGGATTGCATTTTATAGGGTGGCTATCAGGATTCAGCGGCTCCTTAATCACTGTATAATAGTTTATTATCGTGGCCTTCTCGGATCTGCTCTCCGCGCCCGCCGTGGAGTGAGTGAACTCGCTCCTATCGTGCAGGCCCAGAAAGTGCAGTTCTGTCTTGGTGTTTCCAAAACACGATCCTAAATGCGTGGACACTTGTGAAATGGAGCTGTCTCGATCCTTGAGCTTTCTGGAGATGGAAGAGGCGGCCTCTCCATCTTGCAGAACTTGCACGGGGAAGCCGCCGAGGCCGGGGCTGCTCTGTGGAGAGTGACTCTCGAGGCAGAGGGTTCAGGGGTCGTGACTGTTGGCTTTGGGGTCAAGCTGGCCGGGTGGGGCAGACTCAGTGCTGGCATTTCCAGGCGAGTGGCTGACCTCTGGGTCATGAGGGCGGTGGGGGCTCTGGGGGCCTGGCATTTTACAGGCCTTGTTGGTGTTATTAGGGGTCCTACAAGGTGGCCCTGGCACCCTCCGCAGTCTTGGTCCCTGGTTCCCGTGTCGCATACTTTGTGCACAAAGAGCCCTGGTTTGGACGTGTGAAGGTCCAACTGCCCAGCTGGGCCCTGGCCCTGCCACTCGGAGGGCCCTATTTGGGGGCGTGGAAGCCCTCAAGGTGCTCCGCTGGCCCCCAGCCTTTCTCCCCTCCCATCGGGACATTATTTTCATGTAAAGGCACGGCCAGACACACAAAGCCTGTTGAAATGCGCCCTGGCCATCCGCATTGACTCCCATTGTGCCCTTAATGGTGGCCGGGGGCGGGGCTGCAGGGGAGCAGGTGCACGGGGCGCGGGGCCGGCACCTGTTCCGCCGCAGCTGCTGGCCCTCCTCGAGTCAGGCCCCTCTAATCCGGGAGGATCGCGTGTACGGCGCCCCCCTCAGCGGCCTTTGTCCCCGCCGGCCTGGTGCCCATTTCACACTCGCCAGGAGCTCCGTAAAGATGTCTTGGGGGTGGGACCCGCAGGGTGGATCTGTGCCTCCTACTTGCCCACAGACCTGCCCCGTCCCGTTCTGGGGGCCTTCCTCCTGCTCTGCTCGGGGTCCTGTCTAAGCACGGGTGACACCGGGTAATGAGGCACGTGTGCAGGGCCTACCTCCCCCATGCAAGCACAGTAAACCCCCAGCGGCCCAGGAAGGGGTGCCATCACAACCGCCACCTTACAGAGGAGGACACTGAGGCACAGAGAAGGAAGTGGTTTTCCCGGGCCACAGCTCCTAAGGATGGAGCCGGGAGGTGAGGGCGGGGCCCTGGGCAGTGCAGGCCTCCATCCCCTTTCCCAGACCTACAGTCAGCCCTTCGCTCACTCTCCAGGGAGTGTGTGCACACAACTGCCCCTGGACCACGGAGAACGCAGCCGGCAGGCCCTCGTGCCTGGTGGGCAGAGGGGCCCACGACGGCCGAGCGGATGGCTCAGGTGCCCCTTCCCCAGGCCTCCACCCAGGTTCCCCTGTCTGCATTGTGGCCTGTCTCCTTGTGTCCCTGCCCCCGAAATTGAGCCCAGGAATGGGAGGTCCCCAGGCAGCCTCAGGCGTCTCCTTCTGGACCCTGCCAGTGCCGCAGGCACCCAGCAGGACACTTCCTTCATTGCCTGCTGAATTCCAGCCCTGGGACTTAGGAGGGGCTACGGCCTGGGGGCAGGTCAGGCTGGGAGCCGAGGAGACGGAATCATGGTTTTTGGAAAGGAACGTTTGGTGTTCTAGAATGGTGCTTGGCGCTGGTGGGAGCTTGATAAGTATTTGCTTAATGAGTTACTATTTTTATTTGGGAAATGCTGCACCCCCAAGAAGAAACAAGACACAGTGCTGTCAGTGTTTTTGGACCCTGAACTAGATCCTCTTGGTTGGGCAGGAGTTATGAAAAATTGGTGAACAGCGTTATCTGGTTGTGATTGAGGGCTCAGGCTTCTCTGAGGCCTTTAAAAAAAACCCCAAAAACAACTGACTTATTCACTGTACAAGCACTTATTGAGCACTTACTGTGTACCCAGCCCTGCATGCGAGATTCTTCCAGCACAGCAAGTGGGCTGAGGGCCACCTGCCCGGAGGGGTTTTAAGTCATAGGGTCAGAGGATTCTGTAGCCTCTTGGGGGTTCCAGGCCCTGGGCTGGAGGCTCGGAATGGATTCAGGGGAGGCCCTTGCCTCGTGGGAGTCAGTCAGATTGGGGCACAGATGAGGAGACTGAAGTTCCCCTGAGTGTGTGTGATGGGGAGGCGCCTGGAGGAGGGGCCTGACCTGCTGGCAGTTGGGGGACCTTTAAGGCTGCGTCCTAAGCTTTGTCCCAGACCAAGTAGATCCAGGCACGACACTACGGAGCGCCCACCGCAGCCCCTACCCTGTGCGGGGGGCTGAGATCCAGGGCTCGGCAGTCGGGTGCATGGTCCTTCCTGGGTGACTCTGTGTATGCCGCTTAACCTCTCTGTGCCCCAGTCTCACCCTCTGGAAACTGAGGACGAGGATGGGACTCAGTGAGATGAGTATAGACCACCCCTCCCTGTCCTGGCAGAAAGTCCGTGTGCGGCAAACACAGTTGCCTCCACTGTCATCATGGTTGTCTGCTGAGTGCTTCCCGCCGGCCCCCAACCCCTGTGAGTGCGGGGTGATGGCCATTTTACAGATGAGCAAATGGAGGCCCAGAGAAGCCCCCGACTTGCTCAGGGTCACACGGTGGGAGGCGACACAGCTCCCGATGGCATCCAGGCCTTAGGACGCTGGCCGGGGCCTGGTTTTCCTGGATTGGGGTCCTGGTGGGGCTGAGCTGGGCTCTGACGGCTGGCGGGGGGAGGGGGTTCAGTGGCCGTCAGCTGTTCTCCCCGTGACTCGGTCTCCCCCACCCGCCCCGCTGCCTCTCTGCAGGCGAGAAGCCCTTCTCTTGCTCGCACTGCAGCCGCGCCTTCGCCGACCGCTCCAACCTGCGTGCGCACCTGCAGACCCACTCGGACGTCAAGAAGTACCACTGCAAGGCCTGTGCCCGCACCTTCTCCCGCATGTCGCTGCTCCACAAGCACCAGGAGGCCGGCTGCTCCGGGGGCCCCCGCTGACCGCAGGCTCCTCCCGCCGCTCCTCCCCGGGCAGTGCCCCGACCGACCCACCGCCGAGGGCTCCCCGCCACCTCCCCTCCGCTGCGCCCGCCCCACAGGGCCCGGCCTTCTCCAGCGCTCTGCTCGGGGCCGCGTGGTTCTGCGAGGCCTTTCGTGGCCGTTTCCGTGGACGGCCGCCGGTGGGCACTGGGCTTGTGCAGTGGAGACCCTCCTGGCAGCTGCCGCTCCGGGGCTTCTGGAGTTGGCCTGTCTGTCGGTTTGTGTGTCCGAAGCTATTTGGATGCAGCTGCTTTGAGCTCCAGAACAAAAGCCAGCAGACTGATGGGGAGCTCCCACCCCACTCAGGGGACCCCTGCCCCGGAACCCTCAGGCCACCCCTCCAGGAGGTGTGACTAACTATGCAATAATCGCCCCCAGGTGCACCTGCGCGGCCTGGGGCAGTCACGGACACAAGGACACGTCTAGACCCCAGGATGCCCCCCGGCCTGGGCAGCTATTTCGAACTCCCGTTTGTCATGGTGGCACCTGTTTCACGGGCAATTTAACAATGTCTGAAAAGGGACTGTGAGTAATTGCCATCACTTGTCCAGGCCCGAGCGGGGCACTTCGGCCCCACCGATGTATCTCCCAGAACTATTTTCAGGCCCGACAGGTGGGCCTGGGAGGAAGATGTTTACATTTTTAAAGGTACACTGGTATTTATATTTTGAGCAACATTTTGTACTAAGGAAACGTTTTGTATAGTTATATGTACAGTTTATTGATATTCAATAAAGCGGTTAATTTATATATAAAAAAGTGTACTTGGTTTTATAGAGGAGTGAGGAAGGAGGGGCAGGCATTCCTGGAGCTCAGATATTCCTGGCACAGCCTTAAATCTTGTCCTTTTTTTTTTTTTTTTTGAGGAAGATTAGCCCTGAGCTAACATCTGCCGCCAATCCTCCTCTTTTTGCTGAGGAAGACTGGCCCTGAGCTACCATCGGTGCCCATCTTCCTCCACTTTGTATGTAGGACCCCTGCCACACCATAGCTTGCTAAGCGGTGCACCCAGGACCTGAACTGGCGAAGCCCACACCGCTGAAGTGGAGCCTGTGAACTTAACTGCCATGCCGCTAGGCCGGCCCCAAATCGTGTGTTAAACATCACGTGACTTTGGACTTCTGGGTTTGACTGTCAGGGGCCTTGTTTGTGCAGATGGTTTTCCTCTGAGCCTGAGCGTCCTGTCCAATGAGGTTGGGAAACACCTGGGGGCCTGTGAGCCACAGGGGTGTGTGCAGGTCCCCAGCACTCCACGTCGTGGCCCCTGTTTGTTCTCTCGTTCTCCCGTTTTGAAGCTGAGCGGGCCCAGAGCGAGGGGCCAGTTCCCTGGGTCTCATGAGCTGGACAGGCTTCCAGGCTCTGCCCCAGCCCTGCAGGCTTTTTGAGGAGGGATCCGCTGCCCCTCCCAGGGAGGGGGTGGAAGGCAATGAGCAAGGAGGGGACAGAGGATGTCCTTCCTGTTTCCAAGGGCTCTGGGCCCCACTCCGGCCTCCCTGTCCGACCCACACCTCTGTCTGGCCGCTGGGTACCAAATGGCCTTTGATGCAAGGAAATTGGCTGGCTGGAGCCAGGAGGGTGAGAAGCCAGGCCAAAGGGCTAGGGGTCATTCAGCTTCCTGCTTGAGGACAGGACGGGAAGATGGTCAGCTTGCGTCCTGGGCTGGGATAATTCATTCCCGGTTGGCTGTCGTGGTGACCTCACCTCTGGGGCCCTCCTGGGGCCAGGAGAAAATGAGTGTCCTTTTTGAACACAAAAGGTGCTGAAGGTGCCAGTTTCCTGCGGGGGGGAGCTGAGCGGTGGTGCAGGCGTCCTGGAGCCCCGGAGCCCCAGCGTCAGGCCGGGGGTGGGGGGGGTCTCATGTTCCAAGGGAGAGATGATTCTTTCTTCTAAACAGGAAATGGTGACCCGCAGGCCGGGAGCAGCCCTTAATGACTTGCAGCTTTCCTCCCAAAAGAAAAAAAAAGTTCTCTAACAATCGCCAAATTGTAGCCGGCCTCCCTGAAGGGAAGTTGAGGGGGTGGGGGGTTGGGCACCAATTTGCTGAAGGCCTACTGTGTCCCACATCCCTGGGCTGTCATTTACGTCATCACACAGTAGGTGCTGACATTGATGCTGCAGGAATAAACGACTTCACGCACACATGGAAACCCCTGGCCCACATTTGAAATTGGAGGTAACAGGCTCCCAACCTCCTGGGGGTCAGGTATGCCTGTGGCAAGGCCCCTGACCCCGAGGGCCTGGAGCAGGCTGGCCTCACTCGGACCCCCAGTCTCTGCCTCTGAAATAGGGTGACGAAGTAGGAAGAGGAAGGCAGTGCCCTCCTCCCCAGAGACGGTAAAGGGGCGTCCACGCGGTGGATTTTGATGAGCGTCGTGTGTGCCAGGCCCTGTCCTCGGCCCTGGGGTTAGAGCTGGGGACACACACACCGTCCCTGCGCTCACGGAACTTGTGTTCTAGCGGGGGAGACAGAAAACAAACAAGTGGTTAAATAAACAAGGCGCTTTCCTACGGTGACTATGCCAAGATGGCCTCGCGGCTGGGGAGCGGGTGCTGGAGCGCGGCGGGCGGGGCTCCCTGGATCAGGCAGCGGCTGGAGGGCCCTGACTGCCGAGCCCGAGCCCGAGGAGGAGAAGGTTCCAGTCTCAGCAGGGAGCGGCAAGTGCAGAGGCTTCGAGGAAGCCGCAATGAGCGAGACAGCGCGCTGAGGGTCCGGGGAGACAGGCTGGGAAAGGAGGGCCGGCCAGACCCCAGGGCGCGTGCCGTGGCAGGAGCGGGGGTCCAGCCCTGGGCCAGCTGAGCCGGGCTGTCCGGCTGCTGGTGGGGACGGAGCTGGCCGGTCAGTGGAGGAGAGAAGCGGGAGCTGCGGGCCCAGCCCCGAGGCCCGGGTAGGAGGCCGCTGCGGACGGGAGTTTGAGAGGCGCTGTGCTGGGCACCCCCACGCCTCGGGGAGTGCGAGTTATTCAAGGTTATGAAAAGGGGGTGTTGGGCCCGGGTGGCCAGGGTGGGATGGAGATAAAAGAACGAGGACAGTCCCCATGTTTCCATGCGCGACGGCCCCCACGGAGCACAGAGCACATGGCGAAGTGATAATAGCGCCCTGCAGCTCCCGCGGCTGCGCGTGCGGGGCGACGGGGACCCAGGCTGCTCTCCGTCCTCGTGTTTGCGAGCGGAAACCCTGGAAGGATTTACAAGAGAGTCACGAGAGCAGTTCCCCAGGGAGTCGCAGGAGGCGAAGCAGGGTGGACGGCCACAGGAGGGAGGAGACACGGAGGTCGTTTTTTTAGATTTTCCAAAAACTTTGTATTTGGAAGTAATTTTAACTTGACAGGAAAGTTGCAAGGAAAGTGCAGTGGACTGGCGTCTTTCGTTCCGATTCTTCACGGTGTGAGCGCGCCCTCATCTTTGCATCTGCGCCCTCTGTGCGCACGCACCCGCGGTGCTGGCCGCGGAGCCTCCGAGCGCAGGCGGTGGACTGTGCCCTTTATCCCAGCCTGTGTTTCTGAGGGGCTGGAGCATTCTCACGACCACAGTGCGATGGCCAGAATCAGGAACTGCGGCGCTGGTGCAATGCTGCTCCCGAATCCACAGTCATGACGTGGTTTCTCCCCTGTCCCAGTGACGTCCGCACAGCACTCAGGGGTGGGAGTGGGGACAGGCCCGGAGCACGCGGTGCATTTACTGGTCCTGTCTCTTTAGTTTCTTTTTTCCTGGAACAGCTCCTTTCTTGGTCTTTCACGACTGATGTTTTTGAAGAGTTCAGGTCAGCTGTTTTGCAGAATGTCACCCAATTTTTGGACTTTCCTGATGCTTTCTCATGATTAAATTTGGGTGGCGCCCTTTGGGCAGGACCACAGAACCGCGTTGTCTTTCCTAGTGCAAGGGATCAGAGGCGCGTGAGGTCAGCTTGTCCCATTCCTGGTGACGTCAACTTTGACCACTTGATGAAGGTGGTGTCTGCCAGCTTTCGACTGGATAAAGTTCCTCTTTTCCCCCTTTTCTACTTAATCCGTATCTTGCGGGGAGACATTCCGAGACCACGTGAATATCCTGTTACTCCCCAAACCTCCACCCGCAGGTTCTAGCCTCGCTGGTGATTTTCGCCTAAATCAATTATTCCCATGATGGTTGCCAACGGATGATTTTCGAGCTCCATCGTTCCTCCTGTTTTTGCTGGTTGGCTCTCTGCTGTCGGGGAGAGGCGTCCCTCCTCTGTGTGGGCCGCAGCCTGGCGCAGTGGGGCCGGGAGAGACGGGGTGGGGAGCAGCCGGGTCGGGCCGGGCCATTGTGTCCTGCTCTAGGCTTCCCCTTAGGTCCCATCGTGGGAATAAACTGGCTGTAAAGCCACTCTCCGTGCAAGTGTCCAGGCAGGCAGGACGGGCCAGGGCCACCTCTGGGCACATCTGGGCCCCATTAGTGACCCGGCGGCTACTCATGGTGCCTCTTGAGCTGGGCTGAGGGTACTCTGGCTGGCAGGGACCTGGGTCCTCCTTGTTCCTCTTTGCTTCCAAATTGTCCATTTCACACATTATGGGAATTTATTCTTTCATTGAAAAAAAAAATAAAAGATTAGATGTGAGGCTCAAGTGATGTGTGATCAACATGCCCGTTCCGCTGCCTTCACTGTCCCCACTGTGACACTGGGAAGAGCTTAGTTTACATCTTTCTAGATTAAAAAAAATAACCATATATATTTACGTGCACACAAGGCTCCGGTCTCACTCACAGAAACAGCCCGCGTCCTCACCTCACCCGCAGACACCCACACGGTCCAGCCCCATCACCTCTGCCCCACCCGTCCCCCAATCCTCACTCCCTCCAGCCACACGGGCCCTCAGCCACCCCAGGGCCTTTGCACTTGCTGTGCGTCGGCCAGGAAGACTTGGCCCCCAGAGAGCCACATGGCTGCCTTCCCCCACCGCCCCTCTCCTCTTTGTGTTCCAGTCCCCTCCCCTGTTGTTTTTTCCTCCATTGCATTTGTCACCATCTGACAAGCCATATATTTCGCTCTTCACAGTTTCTCTGTTGACTGTTTCCCCTACCAGGATGTCAGCTCTGTGCAAGTGGAAATTTCGTCTGCTTTGTTTGCTGTCCGACCCCAGGTGCCTCACGCCTTGCATGCAAGAGGTGCACACTTAACAAAACTTTGCTGGGCCGGCCCGGTGGCACAGCGGTTAAGTGCGCATGTTCCACTTCAGTGGCCCGGGGTTCACCAGTTTGGATCCCGGGTGCGGACATGGCACCGCTTGGCACGCCATGCTGTGGTAGGTGTCCCACGTATAAAGTGGAGGAAGATGGGCATGGATGTTAGCTCAGGGCCAGTCTTCCTCAGCAAAAAGAGGAGGATTGGCAGCAGTTAGCTCAGGGCTAATCTTCCTCAAAAAGAATAAAATAAAATGAAAATAAAAAATAAAGCTTTGCTGAATGAATGATGAATGAATATACGTGCCCCTAGGAGATACAGTGTGGACACCACTCTCGAGGAGCACTTTCTATGTGCCAGGCACTGTGCTGAGCACCCCACATAGACTAATTCATTAAACCTTCACAACCGCCTCCAGAAAGAGGAAACCTAAACACAGAGAGGTTAAGTAACTTGCCCAGGGTCACACAGCCAGTAAGTGGTAGAGCCGGGATTCAATTTACTGTTGTCATTTTGTTCTTTCTACCATTGGGATGGGTGTAATTAACACGTTTAATGTTCAGGGAGCCGGCCCCATGGCTGAGTGGTTAAGTTCTTGCGCTCCACTTCGGCAGCCCAGGGTTTCACTGTTTCAGATCCTGGGCACGGACATGGCACTGCTCATCAAGCCCCGCTGAGGCGGCGTCCCACATGCCACAACCAGAAGGACCCACAACTAAAAAAATATACGACTATGTACCTGGGGGCTTTGGGGAGAATAAGGGGGAAAATAAAAATCTTTAAAAAAAATAAAACTTTTAACGTTGAAGTAGAACGGAGTCTGAGCCTACCTGCTAGAATCTCTCCATAGACGGGCCCGTTTTGTCCTTTAATCAGTCCTCCAGAAGCCCCACACATCCTTCTCCAGCCGGGGAGGCAGCCCAAGGTGTGTGTAGCTATGGGGTGGGGGTGGACTGGGAGAAGAGAGCTCAGTGCCCCGCGGGTCCGGGGTGGGGTGGGGACCAGGAGAGGCTTCCAGACTCGGCGCTCAGCACCGGGAGGGCAGCACCACCCACCTGGCAGGACTTCCCTCGGCGCCCTGGGCCTGGGACCCACTCTGGGTGCCCTCAGCCAGGTGATATAATAGTTTCCAAGGGCTGCCATAAAAAATTACCATGAATTGGCTTAAAACAACAGGAGTGTGTTCTCTCCCAGCCCTGGAGGCCAGGAGTGCGAAAGCCAGCGTCCACAGGCCGTGCCCCCGAGGGCCTCAGGGCATCCTTCCTGGCCTCTTCCAGCTTTCCCGGCTCCTGCTAATCTTGGCGTTCCCGGGCCTGCGGCTGCACGGCTCCAGTCTCCACCCCATCTTCCCGTGGCCTCCTTCTGTGTCGTTTTCTCTCTCTGTGCCCTCTCCTCTTCTTATAAGGACACCACTCATCGGATTTAGAGCCCACTCTAATCCAGTTTGACCTCATTTTAGTTTAATTTTGTCTACAAAGACCCTGTCTCCAAATAAGGCCACATGTGCAGGTTCTGGGCGTTGGGACTTGTACTTATTTTTGGGGGACACAATTTAACCCAGGTGGCTACAGCTGAGGGTGTGGCAAGTCTTTTTCAGGGCCTGGAATGGATCTGGGAGCTTTTTATTATTCACCCATCAAACCCTGTGGGAGAGGCAGGAAGCAGACCCGAGGGCAGACCCTTAGGAGGAGACTTGGGGAGGTGGCCTTTGCCCCTGTGGTTCCCGGAAGGGAAGGGAGGGGCTTTACGCAAAAGTTCCTGTGCCCCCTGATCCCAGAGGCTACAGTGTGAGGAGGTGCGGGGTGGCTGAGAGCAGGAGGGAGCCATGCGGGCCTGGGGGGAGTCTGGGTTTCTTCTGAGCACGCTGGGGAGCTGCGAGAGGGCTTGAGCAGCGAGGGGCAGGAGTGCATTTGCTCTGTGAGCAGATCCCGTGGGCGGCCGTGTGGAGAGCAAGGCTGGCAGCAGAAAGCGGCTGCCAGGCCCCTGCCCTCCTGGTGAGGGGTGAGGCGGAGGGAGGGAGCAGCCGAGAGAGATTTGGGAAGTCTGGCGATCCCCGGATGTGGAGTGAGGGAGGGGCAGGACAAGGCCTTGCCTGAAGTTTTCAGCATCTGGGGGAAATAGAGACCCAGTGAGGCAAAGAGCAACCAGTGAGGCAATTAATAATCGTAACGATAAACAGTTCATGACCGTTCACTACCTGTTTTATAAAGATCATCTGATTTAATAATCCTCACAACAACCCCAGAAAATGTGTAAGAGCTGGTCCTACAGTGGTTCAGAGCTCGAATTCTGGAGCCAGACTGCCTGGGTTCACACCTCTCCTCCATTGCTTACCTGCTGTGTGACCTAGAGTGAGTTGCTCAACCTCTCTGTGTTCATTTCCTCATCTGAAGAACAGCCCCTCCTTCCCAGAGCTGTTGTGCGGATTCAATGAGTGAATACTTATAAATGGCTTGGCCTGGGGCCTGGCACAGAGTAAAACCTCAGCAAACAGTGGCTATTATGATGCCCATTTTACAGACAGGGGAATCGAGGCTCCAAAAGAGGAGAGAACTTTCTGAACGTCAAACAGAGGATAATCCTAATGTCTCTGGCTCTTTATGCCTTTACGTCTCCTGGCCCTAGACTGGTCTGGGGGCCTGAGATGGCCTCCTGGCTCCTAGGCTCTGGCGTCCTGTGTCCCCTGGAGCCTTGAGCAGCCAGGTGCCCAGGGCCCAGGGGAGCTGGAAGAGTCTCCATGAAGTCTTGTGTCCCCACCCCTCTGTGGGGACAAGCTGGAAGGGCCTCAGGTGAGGGGAGCCGGTGCTCGCAAACCCAGCTCGATTTAGCTGGTGCTATGACCTGAAAGAAACGCTTTAGTGAGAGCTGAAAACTCAGCACAAGGAAGAAGGAACCCCACGTGTCACTCGGGGGTGCTCGCGGTGGGGATCCCCCAAAGAAACCCATCTTTACCCCAGGGAAATGACCTGGGGCTGGCAGGGGGCTTTCCTAAGGACCTTCGTTGTTTCCTTGTGGTGCAAGTGTCACCAGCACCTTGCTCTGCGACCCAGGATGACTCCCTGCCCTCTCTGGGCCTTACTTTGCACGTCAGTAAAGCGTGTTCAACCTCTGACCCGAGAATAAAATAAAAGGTACATGTTCCGCTCAGCACTTGTCAGAAGCGCAGAGCACCGTGAATAACCTACATGCCCAGCACGAGGGGACTGGATGCGGGCACTGGGCTCCTTGCCTTCTCCAGAACTTTGCAGCTGTTATAAATGGCGATACAATCTTCCAAATACATGTGTATGTAGCACCTGAACAGAGAAAGAAAAAGGCCTGGCCCAGGAAAAGCCCTCTAAAAGCTTCTGGAATGATGACATGAATGAATGAGTGAGTGGTCAGTACTCAGTGAATATTTGTTGACAGGAAGGAAGGGAGAGAGAGGAAGAAAAAAAAAGAAACAGGAAGGATCTGGAAGGCATGCGGCCACTGTTCATGGTGATTTTCTCTGGGGTAGACTGGGGTGCCGGTGAGGACGAGGGCATTTCATTCTGTGTAATTTTGACCGTTTCCACTTCTGTATTATCATTGCTTTCCCCAGCGAGCATCTCTCGGTTTACAATGCAGCAAAACTATTTTCACGGGTGAACTAGACGCTCGCCTGTGGACTTGCAAAGGTACTGACGTGTGCCGGCAGGGGACAGCAGCAGCGCCCAGAGCAGCCTGAGGAAATAGCAGGGGCCCAGGGGCGTAAAAATTTACCTCCATCTTTATCCATTTTTGCTTCACGGGGGAGAAATGCGTGCCGGGGTCCATGGTGGTTCCGTCCAGATGGGAGCGTTGCTGGGGTTTTCATCCTCTTCTTTGTAGGTGTCCAAATTTTCTATAATGACCTTGTGTTTTTCTTTCTAAACAGAAACGCACGCACAGACACACACATACGCACACTCACTGAAGAACAAGGTTCAAGACTTGCCAAAGTCCCGGGGCAAAGGATGTCGCACTTGGCGATCACGGCCACCCTGTCTCTTTTTCGAGGGCTGAGGGGTGATGTTTGGGTGCCATTCGGTGCCCACCCTGGGCTGAGTCTGTCCTTGGCCCCTGTGTCCACGGGCTGGAGTGGGGCTGTCACTCACAGAGAGCGTGACTATTTACCACGCAGGCTGTTCCCTGGCTGTGAGTTGGTCCCCACAGAGTGACGGGGCGGAGACTGAGATCAGAGAGCAGAGGGGACTTTCCCAAGGACACACAGCTGTGAGGTAATTGGTGGCACCAGGATTTTCTTTTAATGGCTTTATTGAGATGTACTTCACAAATCATACAACTCATCCATTGAAAGGGCGCAAGTCAGAAGTTTTTAGTATTTGCACAAGGTTGTGCAACTATCTAATTCCAGGACATTTCATCACCGGAAAAGAAACCCCGTACCCATTAGCAGCCACTCCCCATTTCCTGCTCCCCTCACCCTTGGCAATCACGCATCTGTTTTCTGTCTCCGTGGACCAGCCTGCTCTGGACGTTTCATGTGAACATGGAGTCGTGCAAACGCGTCACACAGGTCCTCATGGGCCATTTTGTGACTGGCTTCTTTCACTGAGTGGCACGTTTTCGAGGTTCATCCATGTGGCAGCTCGTGGCAGCCCTCAGTCTTCTGACGGCCCAGTAATGCTCCGCTGAGCGACAGCCCACCGTTGTCCAGCCGTTCCTCAGCTGATGGACACGAGGGTTGTTTCCACTCCTGGGCACCGATAAGGGCGCTGCTGCGCACATTCCCGCCAGGCTTCCATGGGGACCACAGGCAGCCCACGAGAGAGCTCCAGCCACACTGCGTCCTTGCCAGCACTTTGCCGTGATTGGGTTTTCATTTTGTGTTTTAGCCATTTCAGTAGGTAAGCGTGCGTAACATTTTTCTTAAGATGTATTGACACACAATAAACGCCATATGTAAAGAACAACTTTTGATAAGTTTTTATTTCTCTTGGGAAATAAAGGAGTGGAACTTTGGGGCCCTGGGGTAACTCTGTTTAGGCACCTGGATTTGAACCAGGGTCTGCCCTGCCCCAGGGCCGGAGTGGCTTCTGCTTGGGGGCCACTGCCTTGGGCAGGAGAGGCCGAGGGGACCCCATGGGCCTCAGCCCCCCTCTCCATCTGGGTCTCTTCTCTGGGCAGAGAGCAGGTCTGCAGCTCCAGCCGTGAGCTCCTGCAGCTGGAGCTTGGGCTTGTCTGCATTTGGCACACGTGCACTGAGCCCCTGCCGTATGCCAGGCCCCGCTCCAGGCACCGGTGATGCAGCGGGCGGACAGACAGGCAAGTCCCTGTTCTCAGGGAGGGAGGGAGCGAGGGAGGTAGCCTGGAAAGTGTGCGGCGTGCCAGGGAGAGCAGGAGAGGACTAGCTTGGTCAGGGGTGTGGGGGCATTTGGAGAGGCTTCCCAGAGATAGCGAAGGAGTAGGAGTCAGCCAGGCACAGAGAACTTGAGTGGGAGGAGGAAGTTGGAGGCAAGTGCAAAGGCCCTGAGGTGGGAATGTGCTTGGCCTGTTCAAGAAGTGGCAAGGAGGTCAGTGTGGCTGGAGGGAAGAGAGGCAGGAGATGGGGTGGGAGAGGTGGGAGATGGGGTGGGAGGCGGGCTGGGAGGTGGGGGGGAGGGGGGGAGGGGGGTGGGCAGGGGCCTGCCTGCAGGGCGCGGTGGGCCAGGTGTTTGGATTTCACTCTAAGCCAAGGGAAGCTGCCAGGGGATTTCACGCGGAGGAGTGACTTCCCTCTGGCCCATGAGGGAACTAGACGAGGGGACAGAAAGGAAGTGGGAGACAGGAGAGGAGGCACCTGCAGGCCGTGGCTTCCGCCGGAGCGCGGGCGGAGGAAGAACGGGGGGAGCGTCCTGTGCTGGGCCGGGCCGGGTGGAGGGGCCGCAGGGGCGGGCGAGGCAGAGGAGGGGCTTGGCGCTCAGGGCTGTGGGCTTGAGCCGTGGAAAGGGGTGGTGGGAGGTGTTGCCAACTGACAAAACTGGGCCCTCGGGAGAGGAGCCGGCCAGGAAGACGGGGACACGCATTTCTTTAGAATTCTCTTCTCACTGGACCACCCCCCGGCCATCTCCACCAGGCCTCCCCGCCTTTCTGTGCAGTCCAGACTTCGGGCCTGAGTCCTGACCTCATACCAGCAACGGAACAGACAGATCCCTAGATTCTGCATCCCCACCCCCGTCCCCCGCCTGACGACTGTGAGCTCTGGGAGCTGCAGGCCCAGCATCTGGCACGGCGCCTGGCGCATGGCAGACACTCAACAAACATTTGTTGAGGGGCCTGCCTGGTGGCGCAGCAGTTAAGGTCGCACCTTCCACTTGGGTGGCCCAGGGTTCGCCAGTTCGGATCCCAGGTGCAGACATGGCACCGCTTGGCAAGCCATGCTGTGGTAGGCGTCCCACATAGAAAGTAGAGGAAGATGGGCATGGATGTTAGCTCAGGGCCAGGCTTCCTCAGCAAAAAAGAGGATTGGCAGTAGTTAGCTCCGGGCTAATCTTCCTCAAACAAACAAACAAACATACATTTGTTGAATTAATTAAAGAAGACTGTGGACAACCTTGGTGGAGAATGTGGTACTAGGGAGCCATAGGGGAGTTTGGAAGAAGGGAGGGCTGAGTTCTGTCCCTCACTCCTTCCTTCTTCACCGGGCCTGTGGGAGGGCAGAGGCTCTCCAGGTCAGGATCTGGGCCAACGTGAAGCAACGGGTTCTGGAGCCCAGGAACGAAGGACATCATCACCACAGCCCTCGGAGAGGCAAACGCTGTTACTACCACATCCCCTTCTAAAGACGAGGAGACTCAAGTCTCAGAGGGAGGAGGCTCAAGGTTGCCCCCAAGCGACAATGGCTAAGCGGGATTCGAACCCAGGCCTGTCTGGCTGCACAGTCCTTCACTAACCTTCTGTCCTCACTAAAGGCTTTTTAGAAAAATTAAAAGTAGGGCCCCAAAGGGCAGAGGATTCCTCTAGGTAGGGGCCCTTCCAGAGCATCTCAAGCATGAACAGAGATGTGTGTTAGCGTCTGTGCGTGGCGGCCTCTGCAGAGGAGGCCTGGCCGGGCAGCAGCCTGACTTGTCAGTTTTTCATCCTGAACTCTTTGGATTTTTAAAAAACTTTTAACGAAAGTATAACAATTGTACAGAGATGCACACATCAAAAGGGTTCAGCTCAATGCCCTTTTTCAACGTCAACCTGCCTGTGGGACCCGCAGTCGCGTAAGAAATAGAACATTCCAGTCCGACAGAAGCCAGCCTCTTTTACTCAGCCAATGTCTGTGAGATTCACTCACAGAGTTGAGCATGTCAATAATTTATCCCTTCTCTGTGCTGAGCAGTATTCCACTGTGTGCATATTCCACAGTTTGTCTATTTACTCAGCAGCTGACAACTCTTGAGTTGTTTCCACTTTTTTTGCAATTACGAATAAAGCTGCTATAGGCCCTTGCATGGAGATTTTTGTGTGAACATAAGTTTTCATTTCTTGTGGCTAACTACCTAAGAGTTGGATTGTTGAGGGTGTAACACTTGATAAAAAATTGCAAACTGGTGCCATTTTGCATTCCCACCAGAAATGTATGAGAAAGTTCCAGTTACTCCACAACTTTGTCAACACTTGGCCTTCTCAGTTTTTATTTTAGCCATCCTAAGAGGTGAGTAGTGGTATCGTGTGTGTGTGTGTGTAACAGCTTTCTCAGATATAACTGACATGCCATAAACTGCCACATATAAAGGTCAAAATTTGATAAGTTTTGACACATACATACACCTGTGACACTAACACAATTCTGATAGTGAAAATATCCACATCCCCAAAGTTTCCGTATGCCTCTTCTTTGAAATCCCCTCCTTCCCTCCTCACTCACCCTCCCCCCGTCCCCAGGCAACCAATGACCTGCTCTCTGTCATTATAGATCAGTCTGCATTTTCTAGAAATCCTATAAATGGAATCACATGGTCTCTCCTCCCTCTTGGTCTGGCTTCTTTCACTCTGCACAGTTACTTTGAGATTCATCCATTTGCAGTGCGTGTCAGTGGTCTGCTCCTTTTTACTGCTGAGCGGTACTCCAGTGTGTGGACGTGTCAGTGTGTGGACAGACCGCTCACCTCTCATGGCCATTTGGATTGTTTCTAGTTTGGGACCATTACAAATAAAACTGCCGCAAACATTCAGGGACAAGTCGCCATGTGGCGTGTGTTCCCATTTCTCTTGGGTAAAGAGCTAGGAATGCAATTGCCGGATTGTATGATAAGGACGTGCTTAACATTTGCAGAAACCATCGAGCTCGTTTCCATAGCGGCTGCACCCCTGTGCCTTCAACCAGGAGGGCACGGGGGTCCCGGTCCCTGCACATTCTCATCAACCCTTGGGATGGCCCGCTGATAAAATTTTAGCCAGTGGTGTCTCATTGTGGTATTTTTGTGCATGTGTGTGAGGCAGATTGTCGCTGAGCTAACTTCCGTGCCCATCTTCCTCTATTTTATGTGGGATGCCGCCACAGCGTGGCTTGATGAGCAGTGCTAGGTCCACCCCGGGATCCGAACCTGTGAACCCCAGGCCACTGAAGCAGAGCGCGTGACCTTACCACTGTGCCACGGGGCCGGCCCTCATTGTGGTTTTAGCTGGTATTTCCCTAATAACTGATGATGTTGAAAACCTTTCCATACACTTATTTCCAATCCATAAACCTTAATTACCGAAGATGTACAGTATTCAAGTCTTTTGTCCGTTTTTTAACGGATTTCTTTTCTTCTTATTGTTGTGAGGGTTCCTTTTGTCCTCTGGAGCCAGCTTCTTTCTCAGACGTGTTTCGCAGTTTCTCCCTAGTCTGTGGGGCTTCTTTTCCGATCACACCCTTTGCGCACTCCTCCACTGAGCTAACCGATGGTCTGACTGACGTGGAAGAGCTTTGTTTTCTTCCGAGCCTCAATTTCCGGCTACAGACTCCGCCTGAACCAGCTCAGGAGGCTGCAGCTGGGGCCGTAGAAGAGAGACCCCATCTCCTCAAGGCTCGGAGTCTCCCTCTGCCCTTCCTGCTCCTCACACGGCCTCTGCTTTCTCACTGACCTAGCGGTTTTCACGTGTAACCCGCTAGAAACGCGGGCTGGCGGTTTTATTGCTGTCATGTCCATCGCCGTGGCTGTCTCCGTGTGGTTAGAGTGCAAATGTTGGGGCTCATACCCCAGCTCTGCCACTCCCTGGCTGCATGACCCTGGGCAAGGGACTTGCGTATGTCTCCCAGTTTCCCTGTCATCCGGTGCTCAACGTGAGGGTTGACTACGTGACTGCACCTACAGTGCTCAGCACAGAGTAAAGGCTGCAAGACACTTCGGTATTATGTTGATTGCTTTACACAGAGACGAGCCCCCGGGAGGACTCCCACCACTCAGGAGTGCAGGGTGGGCACTGATCTGAAATTCTCCCTCCCTCTTGTCCCTCCCTGCTGCCCTGGCCTCACCCATGTGCTAAAAGATGGGGACTCAGACCTGGCCTTGCCCATGTCACATCATCATACTACGTCATTATGAGTGCACAAGACCCTGGTTCAAATCCCAGCCTGGCTACCGACCTGCTGAGGGACCCTGGGTAAGGCTCTTAACCTCTCTGAGCCTCAATTTCCTCAGCTGGAAAAGGGGAATTATACACATTCCTGGACTGGCAGAGTGGCTGCGAGGAAGGGAAAGGAATAATGCATGAGAGGCATCTACAGTAGATGATTAAGAAATGCTAGCTAAGCATGCTCCTGCCTCAGGGCCTTTGTACATGCTCTTTCTTCTGCCTGGAACACCCTTCCTTTAGAGGTCCACAGGACTCCAACCTTCAGAGACCTTCCCTGAGCATCCTATGAACCATCTCCTGCCCTCCCCACCCCCTTCACCTCCAAGTCCCTCCCCGGCTTTATCCCCACAGCACTCACCACCATCTGACACTTATTTGAGGTGTTTATTGGCCCAAGTCTGGCTCCCCCACTGGAATGTCAGCCTCGGGAGGGGAGGGACTTTTGCTCCGTCTCTTGAACCCCGCCTGGCACACGGTAGGTGCTCTACAGAGAGCCGGGCAGACTCATGACAATGCCCCCCCCCCCCCCCCCCCCCCCCCCCCCGTGTGACCGGGGACAATCCCCCCCAAAGGCCCCCCCCCCCCCCCCCAACGCTTCTCTCCTGCAAAACCGGGCTCAGCGAAGCCTTTCCCACCTTGAGTCTGCGGGGGGGTCGCAGGGACGCGCTGGTCTGGAGCTCTCTTGGCACTTTTACTGGGCTCAATAAATGCCGGCTGGCTTTTCTGCCTTGTTTTCTAAAATGGATGTTTATGCATGTGGAGTCCTCGAGGCCGCGTCCCGGGAAGGGGCCCTTTCTGCCAGGAGCCGGCGGGGCCTGGCGGGCGCAGCCCCCGCCCTCGCAGCCGCCGGGCGCCCCTCCAGCCGCCGGCCCCTCCCGCCGGCCCCCAGCGAGACGAATGCGGCACACGGCGGCCTTTATGGGGCCCGCAGACAGCGCGTCGCCAGGCTAACCCTGCGTGGAAAATTCGGAGGTGGAAGGCAAGGCGCCTTAATGAGGGGGCCGCCAGCAGCGGCGGCGGCGAGGGCGGAGGGGCCGCCGGCCGGGCCGGAAACGTGAGCCGTGCTCCGCAGGCCGCCGCCACCCCCGCGCATCCCCGAGCCCTGGACCGCGCATCCCCGGGCCCGGAATCGCGCATCCCCAGACCCTGGACCGCGCATCCCCCGGGCCCTGGACCCCGCTTCCCCGGACCCTGGACCGTGCGTCCCCCGGGCCAGGACCACGGGACCTGGGCAGGTGGAGGAGCAGGAAGACCGTGCTGCCCAGCTCTGCTCCTTACTCCCCCATTGTCCCTCCCTCCAGGAACCCTGCTTCTCCGTGCCTCGACTTCCTCCTCCATACAATGGCCCCTGCCCTGGGGTGGGGGGGTGCGGCGGGGCGGGAGGATTAAGTGAGTTCGTATGTGCAGTGGTGCCCAGCACATGGGAAGCCTACAAAGCTAGTCATTTATGGATGCTTTTAGCATGATTTCATCAGCCACAAGTTGAGGCTGAGAGATCCCGGAGGCGGCAGTGCATTCGGATTTCGGGGCTGCTCCCCACGGCCTGTGGTGAGACCTGAGCCAGGCTTGAAATCCGAGCCGTCCCTGGAGATCATCAGGTCAAGGCTGTGGGCCCAGGGGCTGGAGGGGGGCAGAGCTGAGCGCGGGTCCCTCGCTGCCGTGGTGAGGCTTGAGGCAGCCAAGGTGTCCTCTGAACCTCAGTTTTGTCATCTGTCAAGTGGGCCAGGCACTGTGCCAGGTGCTCTGCAGAAAGCGGGGAGCAAGACCCCCAGCTGCTAGACTCCTGGGCTTCCACTGCAGTGGGGGTGTGGGGGGAGCCCCCTGAAAGGGGGAAGCAGGTATTTATGGGAGGACTCAGGCTCAAGGAAAGTCGAGCTCAAGGCAGCCCGCCCACGGTCTTTGCACTGCTTCTCCCACCACTGGGAACACTGTTCCTTACCCAGTACCACCACAGCTCTTTCCAGCACTTTCTGCGGCCTCTGCTCAAGGGCACCTCCTTCGAGAGGTCTTCCCAGACTGCTATCTAAACCCATGCCCACCTGGCCTTTCTCTTGGGCCTCAGCCCTCATTTCTTTCTCTTTATCATATCAGGTACCTTTTGGTTCCCGTGTGTCTCATCTGCGTCCTCCACCTGCCTCTGTGCTCGATGAGGAGGGGCCTTTGCTCACAGCTGTGGCCTCTGCTCCCAGCCTGGCACACAATAGGTGCTCAATAAACGACTGAGGAATGCTTGAATGAATGGACGGAGCCAGGCAGTGGAGGACAAAGTCAGCCTCCCCTGTTTTTCTGGTGACCCTGTTTCTGGCTTCTAGGGCACAGGTTCCCTGAACTACAGACAGGCTGACAGAGGGTCAGGTGGATAGAGGAATGGGCCACAGGGCCCAGGTCCCACCAGCCGTTCCCTCCTCCTGGGGCCCCGCAGAGGGAAGGTGCCACAGCAGCCCCAGCAGGGCAGGCGGCCTGGGAGCCGGGCCTTCTCGGCCTGTGGTTGCCTCCGTGAGAAATCTCACACGTTGTAAACTCAGCTCGGCTCCCTTCTGGCTGGGGCAGCCGGCTGGATCCGCCCTGGGCTGGCCGGGAGGTTCCCAGGGTCCCCAGGCTGGATGGTGTGTGTATGGCGGGGCCTCCCGGAACCTGGGATCGTCTTCCTGGGGGCGCAGCATGGGCCCTAGGTTTCCACAGACAGGACAGCATACAGCTGAAGGCTGAGGCAGCCTGGGTTCAAATCTCGGCTCAGCCGTTCGGAGCTGTGTGACCCTGGGCCAGCCGCCCAGCCTCTCCGTGGCCCTCCGTGGCATGAGAAGGTGCAGAAACAGTAGACGTGTGAAATGACTCAGGACCTGCCCTAGCTCAGGGGCTCCCGTCTGCTCTTGTGCCCAGGACTCCTTTTATGTTTCACATTTTAGATTTAGGACCCCTTTTAGACTTAAATTTATAAATTAAAATGTAGAGGATCTTAAAGACCCAATTATAGTGAACTAGATTTATTAAAATATTTAATAGGCAAATGTTGGATACGGTGACAGCTGTGCTCTTTGTTAACGCATCCACGACGAGACCCGGGGGGGTCCTAACACTCAGGTAAGGGATAAACACCGTTTCTGCGACACTGTACAGGGACGCGGAAGTGCCTGTGATTTTGGGGTGATGAAGCCGCGTCCGCCCGTGAGGGAAGGCAGGCCAGGTTTCAGGGGGAGGCCGGGGAATGCCAGGATGTGCCCTCTTCCCCAGTCCAGGGGCGGGGCCCTGGAGGTGGCGGTGGGTGACGAGGTCTCTCTGGGGGTTCCAGGTACCAGGGGCCACAGTGAGTCGGGGGGACACCCTCGGGTGTTCTGGAGAAGGCCCGGTCTGGGGCCTCCTGCTCTTGGCCGCTAGGATGGAGGGGGGATGGGGCAGGGCGGCGGCAGAGGCCCCAGGCTTGGGGGGTGGGAGATGCGGGGGGGGGGGTGGGGGGGGGCGTGGGGCCCTGAGGGGGGCGGCCGCCCTGTGCCTGGTGGCCTCTCTGGGACCTGGGCGTGTAAGTTGCTGTTTTGCATTTGTCATCTGAGTCGGGGTGTGGGGGTATGGGGGTGCGTATGTGTGTGGGGGCACGTTCTGGGAGGGTGTGTGCACGTCAGTGGGTGGGGGTGTCTGCTGTGATCGTGCGTGGGTATTTGTGAGTGGGTTTATTTGTGGCGTCCATTCTGGGAGTGGATTCCTGGGCTTTTGGGAGGCTTTGGAGGGGCTCCGGTGCGTGTGTGTGTGTGAGGGTTGGGGCGCTCTGGACTGTGTCCATGTTCGGGGTGGGGTCTCTGGTGTTATTCGATGTGTGTGAGGATGTGGATGTATTTGGGGGTAGATAGAAGGGTGGACTGGGTGTACACACACATCAGGGCTGGTGGGGGGGTGTCCGGTCTGTGTCTGTGTGAGCGTGTGTGGCCCTGTCACCACCGGCTCCAGGCCCGGCCACATAAACTTCACACCCCTGCGGGCGGGCCCCGTCGGCCCCGCGGTGGCTGCGTCAGGCAATGGGAAGCAGATGGGCCGGGATGGAGGCCATATGGGGCTGGGGGCGGGGGCGCATTCCTCCCTCCCAGAGCCGCCAGGAAGCCCCCTGCCTGCCGGCCCCCCATCAAGGCAGGAGCTGGAACTGACACAGTAACAAATGTCCTGCAGCCAGCGTGGAGCCGGGGGAGGTGGGGGAGGCGGCCCCTGCCCCACAGGGGAGAGAGACAGAGAGAGAGAGAGAGCGCGCGCGCGTGTGTGTGTGTGTGTGTGTCTGTGTGTGTGTGTGTGTGTGTGTCTGTGTGTGTGTGTGTGTGTGTGTGTCTGTTGGGGGGGTGTCCAGGAGATGCCGGCTGGGCGGACGGGAATACTGCCCTGAGAAGCCACAGCTCACCCCAGGGCTGTGCAAGCTTGGGCCCTGCACTCACCCACTCTGTGCCTGTTTCCCCAGCAGGGTCACAGCAGGGTGGCTGCTGGGGATGGGATACTAGGACGTTTGGCCCTACTTTGTTTCCCAATCAGAGTAGGACCCTCACTCCAGAAAGCTGGGCAGGTACCAACAATGTGACAATGACCGTAATGCAGCCAGGCTTGGTTGCGTGCAGGGCCCTGGATAAGAGTTAAGAGGTGGGCTCTGGAACCACACTGGCCTGTGTTTGAATCCCCACTCTGTCCCTTCCTAGCTGTGTGACCTCGGGTAAGTCACGTCTCTCTGTGCCTCAGTTGCTCTTCTGAGAGATGGAGGTAGTCATAATCACAGCCCCTCCGTCACTCTGGGCAGAGAGGAGATGGAGTGAGTTAATCCGGGTGAAGTCCCCACACAGCAGCCGTCCCACCTGCACAGCCCAGGCTGGGCCTGGAGTGCGCAGCATAGCTTTTCAGGAAGCGCTGTTTTGAGCGGCAGCTCCCAGGAGATTCTCGACACTCCCACGCGCCCTCCCCGGGCCTGGCTCCCGGGCTTAGGGCCATTTTGCAGGTGGGACCCAGAGAGCCAAGGCACTCAACCCCTGGGGTCACACAGGATATAAGGGGCAGAGCTGGGGTCAAACCCCAGCTTCCCGTCCCTAGAGCCCACTCTCCTGACCCCCTTTTGGGGGGCCCGGCACCCTCCACCCTTGCCCGGCCCCATCGGTGGGAGCCAGCCTTCCTCCATGCCCTGAGTGGACTCAGGCAGTGCCAGTCCAGACCCTGGCTCCCCACTCCCTGCTGTGTGACCCTGGGCAAGTGCCAGGACCTCTCGGAGCCTCAGGTGACCACCTCTCCCCCGAGGAGGTGTGGGCAGGGCTGTGGAGCCAGCTCTGGGAGGAGGAAATGGATGGGCTGTTCTTCTCGCTGCGTGTCCTGGAAATTGTCCGGTTGCTGTTCCTCTCCTGGAGGCTGAGAGGGGAGACGGGGGGCCCTGGAGCTGGGGCCAGCCCTGGGTGGCCTTGGCCCAGTCTGCTCAACTCCTTCTAGGCCTCCCCAAAGGGATGTTTCCCAAAGGGGGTCGTCAGAAGGCTGAACAGAATCGTGCAATAAAGTGGCGCATGCTAGATGTGTGTTAAACCCTCCTTCCCTGGGATTCTCGTCCCTCAGGGGCGCCTGGAGGGACATCTGGGGCTGGTTCCCCACCAGCACCCACTCCCGCCTCTGAGCCTCTGTCCAGGGGTTTGGGGCGGGGCCAGCTCCATCCCTGGGGTGGGGCATGTGACCAGCACTGGCCAGTCACAGCCCGGCATCCTCAGCCGACGAGCGGGGGCCTAGGGAGCGGAGGCGGCCGATTGGCGGGAGCCTGCGAGGGCTTCGTCTTGCTCAGGGAGGGGCGGCAGCAGACATGAGAGAAGGCACGTCCTGATGCTGAGGTCTGAGCGGCTGGATGCAGCCAGGCCTGGTACTGCTTTGTGGGTGAGCAGCGCAGGCCAACTCCAGGGCTCACAGCCGGGAAGGGGCGGAGCGCGGATTTGAACCCAGGCCGGCTGGCGCCAGCGGTGGCCTGAACCTCGGGGCTCCACCGAGCCCTCTGGTGTCAGTCCCCGCCTCGCCTGGAATCCTCGCACGCAGCCTCGACTCTGAGCTCAGCTATTTCTAACCTCCCCGAGGGAGAGTGTTTCCTGCCTCTGGCAGAAAAGTCAGGGGACAAATGAGAGCCCTGTGGTCTGGCCCCAAGCTCAGTTTGGGCACGCTCGGGCCAGAGGAGGACTCGTTCCTTCTTTCCTTCTTCCTTTCTTCCTTTCTCTTTCTTCTTTCTTTCTCTCTCTCTCCCTTCCTCTGCCCCCCCCCATCAGAAATAAAGCATCCCTTACTCCAGCCCCCTCACACATGGCTTCTGCTCTCACCTCCGCCTGGATGGCCCCCCTCTCCGCCCCGCTCCAGGCCTAGTCGGCTGCATTAGGGCCCCAGTGCAGCGACCACAGTGACACTTACTAGAGTGAGACCCCAGGGCCCTGCGTGGACAGACGTGTTTGCACATCGGGGGCGGGGCCGGTGGAGATTCCGAGGCAGGTGACCCGTGGGACGCTGCGTGAGGATGTCCTTTTAGGGCCTTGAAGACCAAGGTGACAAGCTGTGCCTTTTGTCGGGAGGGAGGTGGGGGCTGGGGTGCTGGACCCCTCTGCCTAGAAGGGACCGTGAATGGGGCTTTGGAGGAGGGGGTATTTGGTTCCACCTCAACTAGTTTTTCAAGCTGGGCAGGTGCCATCACTTCTCTGAGGCTTGGTTTACTCATCTGAGAAAAGGAGATTAAAAAGAAAAAGACTCAATATGTGTTGAGCTGTTAGTGTATACCAGGCTCTGTGCTCAGCACTTTACGTGGAGAAATGTGTGACATCCTCACAAGCCATTAGATGGGTACTGCTATGATTGTTAGTTTTTCAGAAAATAAAACTGAGGCTCAGAGTGGTCAAGTTATCTGCCCAAGGTCACACAGCTGGCAGGTGACAGAACTGAGACTTGAAGCCAGGCAACTGGCCGCCAACCCTCTGCCCTTCCTAGTACTGTTGAAAGTTTTAGCTTTGCTTGTTTTATTCACTGCTGTGCCCCCAGTGCCTGGTACATGGCAGGTCTTAATAAATATTTGTTGAATGAATAAAGGGAGTGATCGCCCATGGAAGGGAGTGGACTCAGTTAATGGGTGCTCTGTAACTGCTCGTTCTCCCTAAATGGGGGGACGGTAAAGCCGGTGTTGATCCTCGGGGCAGAGCCTGGGGCCTCTCTCCACGTTGCCAGCAGGGATGGTAACAGTCCTGCCACTTAGCGGCGTCACAATCGTTACATGAGGTGACGCGGGACACACCCAGCACCGCAGTGCCCGCTCCACGGTTTGATCGCCTTCCAGGCTCTCCCACACCCTGGCTTTCTGCTGGGACCCTGTCTCCCTCACAGGCCAAACAGGGCTGTGCCTGGTGCCAGGCACACGGAGGTGCTCAGGGGAGGCGGAGAGAGACGGGAGTGCTTGCTGGGCGTCCGGCTTTGCAAACCCTCATCCTCTGATCCACTTTGCCCCACAGCCAACACCAGAGAGGGGCCCAGGGGCTGGCCCAGAACACACACCCCCAGAGATGTTTGTTGAATGACTGCACGACATGCGGAGCTGGCTGCGTTGGCAGTGTCTGGCAGGAGCCCCGCCCACCGCCCACTGTCTGCCAGCTCAGAGCCGAGCCCGGGCTTCCACATCTGCTGGCGCTGCCAGGAGTGAACGGGCCTCAGGGGAGGCGGTTCCCGGCTGTGGAGCCCGGGACTTGCGGGAAGCCTGCCCAGGGAGGGAGTTCTCCGGGAGGCTAAGCCGGGCTGAGTAACTCCTTGCTGGGCCCCTGTCCAGCGGCGGCGGCGGCGGGCGTGGACCGTGGGCGCACCGCTCAGAGCTGAGCCCAGAGCTCTGCCAGCTGCGGCTCTTGGGCCCCAGGCTCGGGCCCAGCATGAGGGGTGGCGTCCAGGAGGTGCCACTATCGGCTTGGATGGGTCACCTCACCTCTCTCAGCCTCAGTTTCCCCTTTGGCACCGTGGGAGGGCAGCCGTCCCCGCCTGATGAGGCTGCTCTGAGATTCAGAGGGGTCGTCCTGTGAAGCTGAGGTGGTTGCATTACCCTACGGGGGGCGGGAGCTGCCCGGGGGTGTGGACGGGCGGCCTCGGAGGCAACAGGCCGGAGGGCCTTGGCTGAGTCACTTCCCACTGCAAGTCCCAGCTTCCCCCGGTGGCCCAAGCCTGAGGCAGAGCAGGAAGGTTCTCAGAGGCAGGAACTTCTGAACCACAAGTGAGAAAACAATGACAACCATAGTAATAAGGCCTGTAGCAAGGGAAGAAGTAGACGTCACGTGTTCATTGGTTCATTCCTTCAGCTGTTATGTGTTAGCTCCAGCATTCATTCAACAAACATTACTGGACGCATTTGATGCCAGGCTAAGATTGCCAGATTTAGCAAAAACAAAAACACGGTCAACAATAAAAACTCAGGCTACTCAGTGAAATTTGAATTTCAGATAAACAACATACGAATTTTGAGTGTAAGTAGGTCCCGTGTACTACGTATCCCTGTAAGTGTGTCTGTGGGACCCTCTGGCAGGCCCCAGGGAGGCGTTTTGCTCCCACTGCTCCGTTTCTTCCTCACGCAGCCCTGTGAGCGAGAATTCTCACCCACGTTTACCCAGGAGGCAGCCGAGGCCCAGAGAAGTGCATCCACCTGCCCAGGGTCACTCAGGCTGCCGTCCTGACGGGGGCTGGGCCTCGAGGGCCAGGTGTGGCCCTTGGCGGAGCCCCACTGACGCGGTCGCTCCCTCAGCCCCTGCTCACTTCCTGGATGGCAGTTTCGGGAGCACGGAGCCAGCTTGGCTGCGGCCTGGCACTTTCCCCGGCCCAGTCCTTGCCTGCTGGGGGAAGTCCCTGTGGGTCACCGGGGCTGGAGGCTGTCACAGCCAGGACGGGGCTGGAGAGCTGGGTGGGCAGAACCCCCAAAACATGTGGGCTGAGGGGGCGTGCAGAGGGAGCGAGCCAGATGGGGCTGAGGTCACCACCCTTGTCACCAAGCAGGGGCTTCCTGCTCCCGGGTGAGGCCTGCACCAGGAGGGCCCTGGAGTCACCCGTCTCCCCACCTGTGCGCCCTGGCGAAGTCTTGGCCTCTCTCTGGGCTGAGCCCCTCCTGTCTACAGAGAGGCCTCCATTCATTCACTCACTGCACGTTCACTCCTTCATTGCGTTGTGCTTTGCTCCCACAGACATTTCTCGAGCTCCTCCTCGGTGCGGGCGCTGCTCTAGGCGTGGGGCATGGGGGTGAGGCCAGAAAACGATGCAGGCAGAAGCCTTGCCCTCATGGAGCTAATGGTTTCCCAGGGGAGACAGTGCTAGACACACAAAGAAGATCATTTTGAATGGGAAAGGCACCAGGATGGAAATAAAGCCGGGGAGGTGACAGAGCGTGACTGCGGGTGGGCCCTTTGAGACAGGGCAGTCCAGGAGGGCATCCCTGAGGAGGCGACATTTGAGAAGAGGCCCAAATGGTGAGAAGCAGCTGGTCTGGGTAGATAAGGGGAAAGTGCTCCTGGCAAAGTGAACAGCAAGGGCAAAGGCCCTGGGGACATGAGCAAAAGCAGCCTGGGTGCTTGTGAGAGAAGGTATTGCTAGAAAGCAGCGACCAAGGGGGAGCCTGAGGGGCCACGGGGTGAGGGGGGATCCCACGGGGCTGTGCAGGTCACAGTTAGCAATCCTCTTGGCTCCTCCCTTGTTTTGTTCAGACTTCTGCTCCCTGAGTCGCTTCCTCCAAGGAGCCTCCCATGATGACCCTCACTCGGCCTCTGTGCTATTTTTCACATAACAGTCATCACTGCGTGCGTCACAGCCCCTCTTTGTTGGGTGTGTGGGTATGTCTTGTCTTTCTTTCTCCACAATCACAATGTCAGCGGGCGCAGTTACCTAGAGTTACCTATTGGCTGCCACATGGCATGGAAAGAGTGGCCACGAGGTCCCGAGCCTGGACGCCGTGGGTGGGAGGCGGGGAAATGGGTCCGCGGACCGTGGCCTGGAGTTCTGACTCCATTTCAGCCTTGCAGGCGGCTCTGGGCTCCGCCTCTCCCCCTGCTCCACGCGCGACGGTCACAGTGACGCTGGCTCTCCGGGTCCTCGCGGGCCGCCGGGCCCCTGCGCACGGCTGCTTTTATCGTGGTAAATCACACGTAAATTCACTGTCTCAGAGGGGGCCGTCCGGCGGCGTTCAGTGCATTCGCCGTGCCGTGCGACCTTCACCACCACCGAGGTCCAGGCCGTTCCCGTCACTCCAGGAGGAAGCTCTGTGCCATTGAACCGTCCTGCCGTCCGCCCCCTCTGGCCTCTGGAGCCCACGGCCTCCTGTCCGCGCCCTTCCCAGGAGCGGAGTCAGACGCGGCCTCCGGCTGCCTTCGCTCGGATGGCCACGCGGCCACGTGTGGCATGACCTCCTTCCTTTTACGGATGTCGTATGGATGTGCCACATGTCGGTCCCTGCAGCCCTGATGGATGTCGGTGTCTGCTTTTTGGCTGTCATGAGCGGTGTTGCTGTGGACGTTTGAGCTTGGGTTGTCGTTGGAACGTCTGTTTTCAGTTCTGGACCTTCACCTAGGAGACGTGCCGGCTCGTGTGGTGACAAGGACCTGCCTTCCAAGCGCTTCCCCGTGTCCCTGACCTTGGGGACTTCTCACACCCGGCAAATGAGGGATCTGCATCGCCCCCTTTCTGCAGATGAAGAAACTGAGGCTCAGGGAGTGGAATCCGTGAGCCAAGGTCACACTGGTCAGAAGCGATGGTGTCGGGTCCATTGGGTTCCAAACCGCCTTGAACCCAAGCTGAAACGGGAGAGGAGGCCAGGGCTGTTTTTGGTCCAGGTGCAGCGGGAGCTGAGGAAAGAAGTGAAGGCCGGCGCTGCTCCCTCAGGCTCCAGTCCCCCTTGCTCCTTCCTGGCTGTGTGACTTTGGGCGAGTTGGTTCACCTCTCTGGGCCCCCGTTCCCCATTACATGGTGCTAAGGAGAGACACCCCCTCAAATGGTGGTTATAGGGTGAGATGGGAGGCCCGCCCCGCCGCTATCTTATGAATGCTGTTACCGTGACTTTCCCAACAAGGGGGAGACATTTCTCCAGCCCTGAGGTCCCACGCTCTTGGTTCAGGTTAAGCTGGGGGGTCTCCTCCCCAGATCTCCTCTCCAGACCCCAGGGCTGGGAGGGCTGGGCAGCCCCGGTGTGGAGGCAGCGTCTACCTCGGAGTCCCGTGTCCACGCTGGCACTGAACATCTCGGGTGGGAGACAGTGCAGTTTTCCAGAAGTGCCTGGACACCGCCTCCTCAGAGAGAAAGTGGGCTGGGTCCACGGGTTCCCCAGAACCACACTGCATTCGGAGCCAGAAATGACAGCTGCGGCTGTGGGCGGCCTGCGGAGAACGAAACCTCCCTGGTCACGTAACTTCTAGCAGGGGAACGGGCCACGGAGGAGCCTCGAGCGCTCAGCGCGGGCTCTGGCATGGTGGCCCCCAAGCCCCGCTGCTCAGCTCGGCACAGACTCGGGCTTCCCACGTGGAAAGCCGCTGGAACATTCCTGAGTGCTTGCTGTGCGAACTGACTCATTCAACAGGCAAGACATCCCCGGAAGGGCTTACAAGCCCCACTGCACAGAGAGGGAAACTGAGGCCCAGAGAGGTGAAGACACTTGCCCAGGATTGAACAGCTACGCGGTGGCTGAGCTGGGGTTTGCACCCAGATGGCCAGGATCTGGACGGAGCCCGTACTCTGAACCACCAGGAGCCTCCCTCAGGGAACGCCGGGAAAATGTCCTTTCGTGTCCTGCAAAATTAAGTGACTGTGTCCGGCTGAGGTCACTGGCTGATGGGCAGGAGGTTGCTCACGGAGGAAATGGGGAGGGGGGCACCCCAGGAAGCGCCCTGTGTCCCATTTGCTGGGTATTTTCCTTCCCAGATTCTTGGTCATGTTGTTCCTCCGTGAGGGCCTGTGGGTTGGGGAGTTAGTGAGAGAAGGGAGACCCCAGCTCCAGGATCCAAGGCCGGTCCAGGGTCCCCCACCTGGGAGGTGCCTGGGGAAGCGTGCGGTCTGTCTACACTGGCGAAGGCTCAGCTCCACCCAGCCTGCTGCTCTAGACTCGCCCACAGGGCACCCCCACTGCCAGCACTGCATCCCCAGGGTGCCAGTTCTGCTGCGTGACCTGGGCAAGTGTAACAGCCTCTCTGAACCTCAGTTTCCTGCCCTGGAAAGTGGGGACAACCCCTGCAGGCAGTTGGGAGGGTTACGCTGTGGGGCCGCTGCTCTTTTTCCCGCGGCTGCTGCCAGTAAGAATCCACGTGGAGGGTTGGCCCTGCCCAGGGAGGGGAGGACACCCTGGCCAGGCCTGAGTTGGACGGCAGGTAGGAGGCCCCACAGTCGGCCAAAGCTGGCTCCCGGCTGGCCGCCCGGACGGACGTGGGGGGAGGGAGGCCCTCGGCAGCCAGACTCCTGAGTCACAGTTTCCCGTTGTGCCAGGGCCAGGCGGGAAAGGCGAGAGGTGGGTGGAGGCAGGGGGGGGGGGGGGGGCGGGGCTGGGGGAGTGGGCAGAGAGCTGAGATCCCAGAGGGACAGACAGAAAACCGTCTGCCAGGAGCAGGTCAGGTATGAAGGGAATCCTGGGGGGTCAGGGGCTCCTTGCCCCTGCTGGGTTACAGACAGCAAACTCAAGCCCCCAAATTTCTCAGTCCCTTCCCTCCCGCCCCCACATACGCACACACTACACTCAGCTTCCTGACTTCTTTTGTTTCTTGAGTGTGTTGATCAGATTCCAGCCTCAGGGCCTTTGCACGGGCTATTTCCTCTGCCTCAAACACTTGAAGGGACTGGCTCTTTCTCAGTCTCAGGCTTCAGCTTGCATGTTGCCTCCTCGGAGAGGCTCTCCCTGACCACCTGAGCTTTAAAGTGTGCTCTTCCCACCCACCCCCCAATCACTCGAGCTCGTCCACTCATTCCTTTATCTGCCCAGAATATGCTGACTGCCTCCTGTGGGCCAGGCCTGACTCTGGGCATGTGGGATAGAACAGTGAACAGAGCAGAGCACCTCCCTGCCCTCTTGGAGCTGCCATTCTCCCAAGGGAGACAGACAGACAGACAGGCACCAGTGACTATACAGTACAATGTGCTGAGGAGGGTCGGGGGAGAGTCAAGCCCGGGTGGGGGAATCAGGATGCCGGTGGGGAGGAGTCTGCATGTTGCGGGGGGAAGGTGCCTCTCAGGAAGTGACGCCAGGGAAAGATTTGAAGGGAGTAGGGGAGGGGGCCATGTGAGCATCTGGGGAAAGAGGTTCAGGTAGAGAGAAGAGCAGGTGCAAAGGCCCTGAGGCAGGAATATGGCTGGCATAATCAAGGAGCAGCAAGGAGGCCAGTGTGGCTGGAGCAGAGTGTGTGAAGTGGGATGAGGTCAGCGAGGGAGCGGGGTGGCAGACCAAGCAGACCATGGTGAGAATTTGGCTTTTGTCCTGAGTGAGGTGGGAGCACCTGACGGGTCCTGAGCAGAGGGACAACAGAGGTGGTGAGACGTAGTCCGCTTCCAGGTAGACTTCAGGGGGAGAACGGACCGTGTCGCGATGGATCGGGGCGAGGGCTGGGGAGAGGCGGGCGCCAGGATAGCATTCACATTGGAACCAGGACCTCCTGACCCTCCCGGCAGACAGCAGCATCCCCGCCTCCCCCTGCCTGACCGGAGGCCGAGCCCTGGACCAGGACACGCCCTCCCCCCCCCCCCCCCGCCCCCACAAGTGCACTGGTGCTTCCAAGGTCAGGCCCAAATCTGTGCCGGGCAGGGGGCAGCTTCCCGCCACTGAGCCTCCCCCACGCCGGCTGCCTGGGGGGACCCTAGTCTTCCCTCCTGCCCGTTTGAACCTGCAGGTGAGCCGGGGCCGTGGTCAGTCCGGGAGGGGCTGGGGGGTGGGGGGGAGCCGGGCCTTTTCAGAGCCACGTGGCCGGGGCGGGCCGGCTGGGGCTGAGGGGGGAACGTGAAGCAGCAGCCGCCAGTGGGGGGAGCAGCAGCCTGTGGGCAGCCCGGCCCCCACTCCCACGTAGACCGAGTGTCTCATCCCTCTGGCCGTGGTCTCCCACCCCAGCAGCATCGGGCCCCTGGGATCCTGTCCAGAGCCGTGGCCAGTGACTCAGCAGGAATCACCCCAGACAGGAGCCAGGCCCCGGTGCCCAGACCAGAAACCACCCCTGACCCGGCGGCTGCACAGGAACAGGGGCCCAGCAGGCGGAAGAGCCCTCCCACCAGCTGGCGGAGGGGAGGCGGCCTGGGAAGGCCCCCAGCCAGATGTCCCGAAGGCGTTGCTGGGACGGGGTCGAGTTTTAGGAGGGAGTTCTCGCTGCTCCCACAGTTCCGTTGGGGCCTTGAGGGTCAGCCTGGCTTTGCTGGGTTGCACTGGGCTGTCATAGTGCATCCTGTCCATTCCATCTTCCTGCTTCTGTCCTTGTGTGTGTTCCCGTCTCTTCTAGGGCCTTCCATTCCTTTCTATTTGTGTTTATTTATTCTTCTCTTTTTTTTTTTTGATGAGGAAGATTGGCCCTGAGCTAACACCTGCGCCAATCTTCCTCTGTTTTATGTGGGATGCTGCCACAGCATGGCTTGATGGGCGGTGCTAGGTCCGTGCCTGGGATCTGAACCTGTGAACCCTGGGCCACCAAAGTGGAGTGCACGAACTTAACTGCTATGCCACCAGGCCAGCCCTATTTATTTATTCATTTAACAGATATTTATTAAGTACCTACTATGTGCCAGGCAGTGTTCTAGGTGCTGGAGCTGCACCTTTGAATAAAGCAAGGTCCTGGCCCTGGGAGTTCACAGGGAGAGTAGCAACAAACAAAACTCTGCAGTGGCGAGAGAGCGTGGAGAGCTGAGCTGCAGGGCAGATCACGGAGGGAGCTGAACGGGGAGGGAGTGGGGTCAGGAATGGCTTCACTGAGAAGGTGACATTGAGCAGAGACCTGAAGGAGGTGAGGGAGGGAGCCATGCAGTTATCTGAGCGTCAGGAAGAGCATTTCAGGCAAAGGGAACAGCAGTGCAAAGGTCCTGAGGCAGGAATATGCCTGGTGTGTTCAAGGAATAGCCAGGAGGCCAGTGTGGCTGGAGCAGATAAGTGAGAGGACAGTAGGAAAGATGGGGTGGGAGGACAAGTCTGCATTTTGAACCATTTAAGGATTTCCGAGAATATTTTTACCTTTCCATCAGATTTAGCATTGAACCCGACCACCTGAGATGGATATTCTAGTCCGAATCTTCACTGTTTAGGGCCTGATCTGGCCAAATGGTCTTCCACTGCCTTCCGGACCTGGGCCAGATGCAAGGGAGCCTGGGACGGTTCATTCATTCCCTCGTTCCTTCATTCGTGTATTCATTCGTTCCCCAGCACTTACTGAGCTGGAGCAGTGAGGAGCGAGACAGACACGGTCTCTGCCCACGGGGAGCGCAGATGTCCAACAGCGAAAGCCGGACAGAGGGTCCCAGCCAGCGAGCCCGCGGCCCGGGTGACCAAGCCAGGAACCCTGGCTGCTCTCGGGGAGGACACGGCTGCAGGCCGGCACTAATGCTGAGGGCCGCCCTTTGCTGAGCCGTTAGTGGGATTAACTCGTTCGTCCTCAGAACAGCTGCTACGGTCCCCATTTCACAGACAGGGAAACCGAGGCACGGGGAAGCAGAGGGCAGGATGCACAGAGCTGGCTTTGTCCTGCGTGGCTGGCTCTGGCCCTGCCCTCTCAGCGCGTCCCACCCGGGCTGGTTGTCAGGTGTGGAAAGAGGGTCTTATGGTCCAGTGTATCCTGCTGTTAGGTGTGGAAAAAAAGTTTAACTGATAAATTGTAGTGTCGCCTGCTGGAGGGGCGGAGGGCAAGCAAGGAGGTGCGTGAGCAGACGGCGGGCTGGGCCCCGACCCAGGAGGGCCTTGTGGGGCATCAGGACTCCTGGGGGAGAAATGGGGGACAGAGACCCCACGGTGCTGGTGGGAGCATGGGCTGGCTGAACGGAGGGGATGCGTGAGTGTGTGTCTGTGTGTGACGTTGTGTGTCCCTGTGTGTCCATCTGTGCATCTGCGCGTGTGTCTGACTTGGGGCTGTTTGTGCTCCCGTATATGTAGGCGCCCGTGGGTGCGTGGCGTGTGTGTGTGTTGTGTCTGGGATTCCGTGTGGGTGTATGCGTGCAGGTCCAGGTGTGTCCTGTGTCTGCTTTATCGTCAGGTGTCTGCACGCACGTGTTGAGTGTTGTGTGTCTGCTGTGTGTCTGCAGGTTGTGTGCACATGAGTGTGGTGTGGGAGTCTGTTCCTGTGATTGTCGCTTGGTCTGTGACAAGCGTCTGGGCTCCCGTGGGTGCCGGGTGTGGACAGGCCCCTCCCTGCAGACACACCCAGACCAGCACCAACACCCCCATCGCAGCAGCCGGGTCTGGGGGGCGTGAGTGACCCCAGGGCGGGGGTGCAGGCCCGGCCGCAAGCCCACTCCACATCGTGCGGCCCCAGCGCAGCAGAGGCGGCGTCAGCGCAGAACGGGGTTGGGGCTCAGCCCGCCAGCCCTTCCTCGGCCTCGCAGGCTCCGGGCGTCAGAGTGGGGGGACTGTGGACGGTCCCAGGAGTGGGGGGTATTTGAGCAACAGGGTGCCGGAGGGAGCTTTGGCCTCCTTGGGCCCCAGGTGGACCTGGTTCGTGCACACGCACAGTGGGGTCAACTGCATGCACCTAGCTCACGCCAGAGCACAGGAGGAGACGGCGTGCTCGCGTGTGTGCACAGATGACACACACGTGTGTGGAAGGACAGCTGCTCAAGGGACGTGTGGGCACAGGCAGACACGTGTGTGTAGGGACACAGATGCGTGTGCAGGGACAGATGCATAGACACACGAGTGCACAGCTAGATATTGTGTACACGTACGGACACACGCGATTGTCCTCCGCAGGCTCCAGAACACCCCCGAGCACATGTGCCCCACTGCACACAGACACACACGCGCGTGTGCAGGGCCGAGTCCACCACCCGCACAGGCACACGGGGCCTTGGGGAGCCCTGAGGACGACGTGTGCCGCACACTCACTATCAGCCGTCAAATGGGAAGAGCGGTAATTATACCGAGAGCAACATTCTGTGAGAGTGTGTGTGTGTGTGTGTGTGTGTGTGTGTGTGTGTGGAGTCAGCACGAGCCCAGGAGCCAGGAGGCCTGGCTCTGAATCCGCATGCTGGGGGCCCTGGGCCGTGTGCCGCCCCTCTCTGTGCCCGTCCCCTCATCCCTGAGGACGGGAGGGGCGAACACATGCCGAGACTTGGCTTTACCTCGGATAGTCAGTGACTCTTACCCGTCTGGCACCAGCCTAGGCCCATTTCACAGATGAGAAAACTGGGCCCAGAGGAGGTGAGGCCCTGGTCCACGACCACACAGCCAGGAAACGGCAGGTCCAAGATTCGAGGCCCCTGGGAGTCCTCAGTGCCCACAAACACACGCATGTCTGCCAAGTGTGCATGCTGGCCTCACAGGTCCGCTTGCGCGACGCCCAGGGCTATGCACACACTCACATGCGGGGCCCTGGGAAGGCCAGAGGGCACGTTCCCGCCTGGCCAGGCCTCCAGGGGCTGCTTTTGGGAGCTCAGACCCTTCTTCCCCCGAGCCCTGCCTTAAATGCCACCATTTGTCCTTCTTTCCCCTGCTTTAAGTGAGGGTCAGACGACGCCAGTGCTGACAGACGCTAGTCAGATACTGAAATGAGCAAACGGTGGGGCAGTAGGGATTGGTGGGGACTGTGGGGCGTGGGCTCTGTCGTCGTGCGGGAAAGCGAGCCCACTGCCCTGGAAGAACGGAAAGTCCAGATTTTAATGGAAATCCGTGGGCAAGGAAGTCCAGTTGTTCCAACCCTGAGGGGCCAACATAACTCCTCTGTCCCCCTGCGGGTCTGGGTGGGTCTGAGGGCCTGCAGCTTGTGTTCTCTGCCTATTGGCTGCAGCCAGAGGCTGGGAGCTTGCTGTGCGCCCCAGAGAAGTCCCGGGCCTCTCTGTGTTCAGTTTCCCCAGCCCAGGCTGGGCAGAGGACACAGAGGGTGGAGAGCTGGTTCTGCCCGGCGGGGAGAGCCGGCCGGGACGGGTGGAGCTGGCCGGCCTGCAGAAGCCATTCCTCCCGCCCGCCTCCACCCGGCCGTCTCCTGGCGTCTGCCGGGCCCTTAATGGAGAAAACATCCTGCCAGCGCCTCAGCCCCCTCCGTCCCCAGTCGGGCGCCAGCGCCAGACGAGTGGCTCTGGGCCCCAGTGGGTGGAAGGGCCAGTGTCAGCGTCAACCTAGAGCCCCAGAGCGAAGCCGGTCCCCTCAGCCCAGGGTCATTCTGGAGGGCTTCTTGGAGGAGGGGGAGGTCTGGAAGCAGCTCTGCAGCTGCTGGCCTGGAAGTCAGGACACCTGGACTCAAACTAGACCCCCACAAGGGGAGTGACCATGTCATCTCCATTACTGTGTGTCCCCAACTCCCAGATCGGAGCCTGGTGCACAGTAGGCACTCCATAAATTTTTGTAAAATGGAAGAATAGAAAACAATACCCTTAGAGAGCATTTTCCATGTGCTAAGAACTGTGAACAAACCCATGAGGTAGGTGTTATTATTATCTCCCATTTTAAATATGAGGAAACAGGCACAGAAAAGTTAAGTAATTCGCCCAAGGTCACACAGCAAGCAACTGACAACCCAGGGTTCAAACCCAGGACTGTCTGCCAAGCTTGGGGCACATCACTTCTTTTTTTTTTTTTAAGATTTTATTTTTCCTTTTTCTCCCCAAAGTGCCCCCCAGTACACAGTTGTGTATTTTTGGTTGTGAGTCCTTCTAGTTGTGGCATGTGGGATGCCGCCTCAGCATGGCCTGATGAGCGGTGCCATGTCCGCGCCCAGCATTCGAACTGGCATAACCCTGGGCCGCTGAAGCGGAGTGCACGAACTTAACCACTCGGCCACGGGGCCAGCCCCACATCACTTCTTGATGGTTCAGCATCTGTTGCTCCCACGGGGCCTCGAGGCCACAAGAGCAGAGCTTGTCTGTTTTGACACCTCCTCACCTATTTTGGCCTGGCATACAGTAGGTGCCCAATAAGTTTGTGGAATAAATTACAAAGGCCCTGTCTCTGAGTCTTCAGACAAGCGCTGCCCTCTGAGCCCTGGTTTCCTCATCTGTGCAACGGGCACACTCTCAGTATCAGCCTCACGGGTCGTTGTGACAGGGAAATGAATGCAGCGGGTGGTGAGCGGCATCGTGACTGAGTAGACAAAGTTCCAGAGTCGGCCAGAGCTGGCCTCAATTCCAAGCTGCCCATTTTCCCAGCTGTGTGACCTTGCACAAGTCCCTTGCCCTCTCTGAACCTCAGTTTCCTCATCTGGGTGATGGGGCAGCTTGAATGCTGGGAAGCTGGGTTCATTCAGGCCCCTGCCCAGAGGAGTGGTGACTGGCCTGGAGCCCCCGCCCAGGATCTCTGAGGCACTGGGGCTTTTGAGGAGGTGACCACTGGCACGGTCACTGAGACCTGTCCGCTCGCCCCGGCAGGCTGGCTCTCTGGGCCTGCACTGGGCTAAGAACCTTCCAGCAAGAGCAGGGACAGGGCCTGAGCTCCCAGGTCCAGCCACTCCGCAGGTCTGAGCTCCCGGTGGGCAAAGCCACGCCCTCCCCACCCTGAAGGAAGAAGGTGGGGCCTTTAAACCCAGCACCTGCTGAGTGCCAGGCCCATCCTCAGAACCCTGGACGCCAGCCCTGGGAGTGAGGGAGCAGGGCTGGGCCCACCTTACAGACAGAGAAACTGAGGCTCCCAGAGGGGCAGCGCCTCACTCAAGATCACAGAACCTAGCTCCTCCAGGCCAGGCTCCTCCCTGTGCCTGACCCTTCTTAGGTTAGGAGGAGAGGGAGGCGAAAGAAGGGACCCCCAGAGCAGGACGGGGTCCCACGACCATGCCGCCGGAAGTTCCCACCCTCTTAAAGGCCTGGGGTCTTGGTGCAACAAAGGGAGCAGCTCAGCCCAGTTTCAGATGAGAAAACAGAGGCCCCTCCTCCATACCCCCGCCAGTGGGCCCCCCATCTCAGACACCCGGACTCCCGCCCAGTGGGCCCCCCATCTCAGACACCCGGACTCCCGCTGCTCGGGGCCTTTGGGTTCGTGATCCCGCTGCCGCGATGCACTTTCCAACCCACAGCCCCCTCCCCAGGGTGCCCCGCAGCCCGGATCCCCTCTGCCGTCCCCTCTACCTTGTCGCTCTTGTCACGTCTGGACAGTCGCGCTGGTCCCTTCCTTTGCTCGTTTAGCCTCCGCCCCCGCACTGGACGGTCAGCCCCTGAGGTGTCTGTCTTGTTCTGCTCTATCCCCGGACCCAGCATAGCGCTTGGCAAATCTGTTATCTGCAGAACCATGTTTTGGACGAATCTGGGCCTGACTAAACGCCGGGGGCACAGACGGTTTTCAGCAAACGCCATTAGTGACGTTGATGGTCTAAGGAGGAACAGGTTGGAGGGAAAGGAAAAAAGCACAAACTTGGGTTCCAGTCCTGTTTACTGTGTGACCTGGGGCAAGTGCCCTGCCCTCTCTTGTCTCTGGGCCTCCATCGCTCCAGCTAGAATAAAGGTGACTACAGTGACTGCCTCCAAGGTTGCCGGGAAGCCCAGTGCACTGGGTGAAAACCGGAACCAGCCCGCCCCCAGCAGGTGCCCACATGCCCCCGCCGCCCCCTTGCCCTGCACCCCAGGGTTCCCCAGCTGGCCAATGATGTCTATGCAGGAGGATGAAAACCCCCACCGGTTGCTCCCTCCCCAGGCCCGAGCAGTGGGCACAGCTGCCTCAGGTCACAGGGCGCAGGCAGGGCGCCGAGGGGGAGGGCCGGCGTCCGGGGTCAGTGAGGACGCACGGTCCGCTGTGGCCTTGTGGGGGTACTCACAGGGCCTGAAGGAGGGTGAGGCGGTGGGCAGTGTGGGAGCAGGTGCCGCTGCCAGCCCTTGGCATTGCGGGGAGTGCCCCATACACATTGTGGCACCAGCCGGGCTGTCACACACCTGTCCCCTGCTGCTTCTCCTCAGGAGCCGTCCCAGGCATGAGCCAGGCCCGGGGCGAGGTGGGGAGGGATTGTGAGGGGTGAGGGGCCTGGGGGGCAGAGGGACCTGGGATAGAGTCCCAGCCCTGCTCCTTCAGGCTGGGGACACGGGGCGGGCGTGGCACTCCTCTGGGCCTCAGTGTCCTGTCCACAGCACAGGGCTGAGACTCCGCTCTGCCTGCAGGCCTGTGCCTGCAAATCTTCCAGGACGTGTGGGGGGTGGGGGGCTCTGAGACACTCTTTGGGGCCTCCGGCTGCTCACGGCTCGCCCCCTAAAAGAGGTTATCATTGTTTCACTCAAGAAGCATTTACTGGGCACCTACTGTGTGCAGAACCGTGCTGGGTGCTGGGGACACAGGAGTTGGGGGACAGATGAGGTCCCTGTCCTGGGGATACCGCCAACGAAGAATTAAATTAATTCTTAAGGCCGTGCTAGTGGCTGCTGGGGCCGCTTTGGATGGGGACCCCGGAGCCTCTCTGAGGGGGTAACATGGAGGGACCCGGAGTGCAGTGGCTCGGGGCGGTGGTGGGCCAGGCGATGGGAGGCCGGCGGTGGCGCTGCAAGGAGGCCCCCGAAAGGGGCTGCGTTCCCAGGGCGGAGGCCAAAGGGCAGGGCAGGGGCCAGGCCACAGGAAATGGGGCCGGGACCCCGGCTGGCAGCCTCCCCCGGGACGGCTAATATCCCGAGTGCCGGTGACGAGACGCAGTCCCGGGCGGCAGGGGCGGCAGGGGCGGCCCGGCCCGTAAACAGCCGTGGCTCGTAAAGCTGATCAAAGGCCGGGCCTGGCCATGGCCACTTCCTGCCTGCCGGAGCCCACTGGTAGGAAGGGCCTCTCGGCCTCCGGGACTTGCTCTGGGGTCGCTCTGGGGCCAGGGACCGTCCCTGGGCCTGTCCCCTCCTCAGTTTCTCCCCGTCTCACAGGAGGGCTGATGGGAACCTCCAGAGGGCCGGGCTCACTCTCTGTCTTGACAATAGCGTGGCCTCTGGAACCGCAAGGGCGGGGGTTCAAATCCCAGTCCTGCCGCTCGGTGACTCCGGAGGGTGACCCCCATGCGGTCCTCGGCTCTCGGTCATAAGACAGAATGAGGAGGCTGGAGCCCATTCCCCAGGTTCTTCTGCCCTAGGACATGCCTGGCACCGGCAGGGGCACAGGCCCAAGGACAGAAGCCCAGTGCACATTTGTGCCTCACAGCTGGAGGACCCTCCCTGGTGCCTTAGTTTCCCCAAGTCTCTTCAGGGTCTGAGGCTTATGTTGCCCCCAGCGTAGAACTGGCAGGTGGCTTCCTTCCTACTCACACTTGGGACTCCCCCCCTCTCCAGGGAGGGCCTGAGGCAGTGGTGGTAACTCTGCTGTGTGACCTGGGGCAAGTTGCTGTGTCTCTGAGCTGCCAGCTTCAACTGCCTCCATGGTCCCAGCTTGCCGAGAAGGCTCTGGGCTGGGATCCGTGAGCCGGGCTCTGGGGAGGAGTGAGGACTACCCACAGAAGGCCTGGCCCCGGGAGCACCTGCTTCCTGCCTGGAAGGACAGAGCCGCCTCACCCCTGCCCCAGGCCTGTTCCTCCTTCCCACGCTGCCCCGGACTGGCCCTCCGTGAGTTCCCGAGAGACAGGGTACAGTCCTGCCTCCCTGTCCCACCCCCCGGTTCAGGCCTGCCCTTCCTCACCAGCGAGAGAGGGCGACAACCGGAGGCCACGCTCTCCGGGACGCCACCTCGTTCACTGAACCGCGTCACCCCACTTTCTCCCGCTGCTGCCTGCCCCGTGACCCCTTTTCCTGTCCCTCCGTCCCCGACTTCAGCCCGTGTCCCAGTGCTGCCTCTTTTACAGACTAGGAACGTGAGGGGCGGAGAGGTCCCTGGGGGGGTCCCGAGTCCAAGGAAGCCGGGACGTCGTCCCCAGAGGCCACGGGGATCTTCCCAAAGGCCAGCCTCGCCCTCACCCCTAGCTTGGGGTAAGAACGGCTCCAGCGATGGGGCACCTGCCATGTGCACTGTCCCCACAGTTTACAGAGGAGAAAGCTGGGCTTCAGAGGGGGGCAGCCACCTGCCTGAGGTCACACAAAACAGGAGGTGGCAGAGCTGTGTCTGACCTGGGCCCGTGACTACAGAGCGGGAGACTGAGAACCCCCGAGGGGAAGGGCCTTCCCGAGGCCACAGAAGCCCTGCTGGGCCGGAAGCTCTGGAACCCCAGGGGGAGCCTTCCCACGGCCCCGGGTGCAGGGGGACTGCCTGGCATTTCCTGTTTGTTTGGGCAGGAGCCGGGGCAGGACCCCAAGAGGGGGATGCAGGAGGCTTCTCAGGGTCCCTCCCCACTCGCAGGAAGCAACCTGGACCAAGGGGCCAGGCCCCCTGCCCCCAGGGGCCAGAGAGGCACAGAGGCTGAGAGCCGGTGTCCTGGGTGCCAGGCCTCCTCGCCCTGGTTGTCTGTGTTCTGGCTCCTGTCCCCTCGCCCCCCGCCAACCTCTGCCTCCTTGGGGGTCCCCATCCTTATCACCCAATGAACAGACTCCGCAAAAGTCCCAGGCGCTCGGGAGCCCGAGGCCGTGATCTTGGCCCATCGCTTCCCTGTCTGAGCCTCAGTTTCCTCCTCCGTCAATGGAGTCATTGTGAGGGTGAACCAGGACTGCCAGCTCAGCTCCGAGGGAGCTCCGCCACCCCGGGGAGGGAGTCATCAGGCTCCTGACCCGACCTGACCTGGGGTTTCCGGGACAGGGAACTGAGGCTGAGAGGTCAGGGGACCCGTGTGAGGGCACAGCCAGCGGAGCCCTCTCCACTGCCATCTCCTGGGAGGCGGCTACGTGGTGCCGGGAAGGCACATTATGGTGTCGGACACCCTGAGTTCAAACTCCGGCCCTGCCACGCCTGGCTGTGTGGCCTTAGGCAGGTCACTCTCTCTCTCTGAGGCTCAGTTTTCTCTTCTGCAAAATGGGGAGAAAACTGATCTGATGGCCGGACAAAATGAGCTAGTGAATCATGTCAGCCACCGATGGCAGAGCCTGGCCCCCAGGACTGCTGTTCACAGGAGGTCGTCTTCCCGGAGGGGATGCTGGGCTTGGCTTCCTTGGCCCCATTCGTGGGGGGCAGGGCCCCGGCTGGAAGGGTCGAGAGTCCAGCTGGGGCTGCCGGGAGAGTGAGGAGCAGTCGCTGACCTGGAGCTCTGTGTAAAGCAGACCCAGCTGGTCTGCGTCTCACCCCTCCCTGGGGCCGCGTGCGCGGCCCCTGTGCTGCGTGTGCTCTGGGCATCTGGCCCCGAGGACCCCCACGCCCGCGCTCACCAGTGTTTCTCCAACCACGCCCGCCCGCGCCGCTCTTCCACGCTCCAAACTCACTCCAGCCCCACAGCCTTTGCACCTACAGGTCTCTCTCCAGATCCCGTTCTCCCCACATTTTCCCTTCTTTAACAGAAATTTTATTTTTATCATTAGAATCTAAAACAGGACCTAGAATATTTAGGCATTTAATAAATATTTGTCCCATGAATAAATAAATGACTTTTCATTTTGATCTGATATAAGAGTCTCTGGTTTTTAATAGGCTGATTCAACCCATTCACATTTATTATTTAAATGGCTACGTCTGGTCTTGTGTCATCCTGTATTCTATTTTCTGTTGACTGATTGACTGATTGAATGAATGAATGAATGAATGAAGCAGAGTAAATTCTAGGTTGCTGGGGAGGGGGGCTGGAGATTGGGGCTCCTCTAGGCTGTCCTGGGCCATCCAGGCAGGAAGAACATGGGACTGCCCCCGACCACTCACTCTTGCGATTATTTATTCCACGGCCCTTGGCCCCGAGACGAAGGCCACCTCCAGTGTCTCCCAGGTGGCCCTCAGCCTTCTCTCCCGCCCCCACCTCCCCACAGGAAGTGCTGGGTTTATGATTCTGGTTCTGGAGCCATATTTATATTCCCATTCCAGGTCCCCCATTGCTGGTGGCGTGGCCTTGACTTACCTCCCTGAGTCTTCCTTTCCTCGCGCGTGACACGGGGCCCCTGGTACGAGCTTCCTGCACGATGACTGTTGACAGGAGTGAAGGAAACCCTTGGGTCCAGGCCTGCGCACAGCGACTGGCTGGGAGTGAGTGTCGGTCAGCCTGAGATTTTATTATTGCCCTTATCTTTGTACCTCAGTTTCCTTCGATTGTAAATGAGGCCACTTGTCATTTCCTTCTGGGCCCCTCAGGATCCCACCTCGAAGTCTGGAGGTGGAGAAGAGTCCAGTCCACCCTCTCATGGCCTTCTCCCGCAGCTGAGGGAGGGCCATGTATGTGGGCCCCAGGGGGTCCGCAGAGGCCTGACCTGCCGCCAGGAGGTGGGAGAGGAGTCTACACAGAAGCATAAGGAGCGTTTCATTCCCTCCCCGCGGCCACACCAGCATCCACCCCACCACGCAGATGGGCAACTGAGACTCACGGCTTGTTTAATCCACAGACACGCCCTGAGCACCTACTGTGTGCAGGCCATGCTGGGTGCTCCCCCATAGGGCTCACAGCCCTGCACAGGGAAGGGAAAACTGCCACCCTGCAGGATTTAAACCAAGTGCTTTGCCCAGCCCCTAAAAGGCTCCCAGAGAACCTTCCAGCATCCCTGCCTGGGTGGGGCACCAATCCCTCTTCACAAAGGAGAAAGCGAGAGGAGACGAGCGTCCCATGTGGAGCCACCGGCGTCCGCGGGGTGTGGCGGCCTTCCTGGCTTTGCCCAGCTGGTGCCCCTGCCGGGAACATCCCTTCTCGCAGTCGCTGCGGGTCCTTCTTGCTCGCTCGTGCCCGCGTCACTTCCTCAGGGACCCTTCCGGGCCGGGGGGGTGAGGTCAGGCCCTGACGCTACTGGCTCGTGCCCCAGGGGTTCCTCTTTTGTCTCGCGTGTCCCCATCAACCCCCGGCCTCATGCTTCCCCGAGAGGCGCAGGCTCGGCCCTCGACCCGGCTTGGCCAATTGATGAGGGGACGAGCCAGCAGGGTCACCTCCGGGGAGATGCCCCAGCCCCCGCAGGTCAGCCATTCTATGGCAGGTGCGCGGCCAGGAGCCATCTCCCTGGAACTTTCTGCAGCAGCAGTTCCACACTTTGTTGCTGGGATGGCTGTGTACTGACCGGCATGCTCTCTAGAGCGTGGGCTCTGTGGGGACAGCAGCCCCTGCCTGCTTCCTTCAGTGTTGTGTCCCAGCACCCAGCACAGGGCCTGGCCCCTAGTAGGCGCTTGCTAACTACCTGCGGAAGGAAGGAAGGAAGGGAGGAAGGGAGGAAGGGAGGAAGGGAGGCCGGGGGAGGGTCTCGGCTCCTCTTTGCGGTTTGTCAGCCGTCTGTCCGGCACAGGCTCACTGAGGCCACCGGCTCCCTGGCCCTGGGGGGAGAGTGGGGACGTGCACAGACTCGGTTCCACTCTCCCCAGGACTTCTGTGCGCTGCAGACAGCCAGGATGTCGGGTGGTGAGAAGCTCCGAGGAAAGACAGAGTTGGAGGGCTGCCGGGAGGAGGCATGCACTGGCAGAGGCAGGGGCAGGCCCGGGTTACACCCCCCTCCCCGCCCCGCCCCAGCGGGTAGATGCCAGGGTTGTTGAAACTGCGGGCAGCCCCAGTTGCCAAACACCACCACAGCTGCGTCACTGAGAGCCAGGAGGGCGGGGCGGGGCCCCATGCCCCAGCTGGCTTGAGCTCCGAGTCAGACAGAGCCAGGTCAAAGGCCAGCCCATGTGCACCGTTAGTCACTGCACATAACGTGGCTACACGGCTCCTTCTTCTTAGGCACTATTTTTGATTTGCTAAAATTGTTCAGAAATGGCCCCTGAGCATCCATGTTCCCACCTCCTAAAGAGAGAGAAAATGAGGCAGAGACTGTGGAAGGCCCCGGAGCATCCCCCGCCCTCCCTCCAGGGCTGACGTCATCCTGGATTTGACATCCGTGAGCCCTGTGTGTGATTTCATAAAGCTGCTTTCCTGGGTTTACCTCTGCGTGTCCCTGGGCACGTCAGTTACCCTCTCTGGGCCTTGGTTTCCTCCTCTGTACGATGGGGATGCTAATATTCCCTCCTCAGAGGACTGGTGAGAATTAAGTGAGCTCCTCTGTGTAAAGTGCTTAGATGAGGGCCTGGCGCATAGTAAGCTCTTTATTGTTATTGAACAACAGAACAGGGGCAGACAGACATCGCGGTGTCAAGAATATGACCTTCTAAGCAAGCTCTCTTGCGGGGCTGCCAGGAGTCACACCAGTGGCTGGCGGCAGAGTGGCATCACCGAGGTGCCCAGGAGCTAATTCTGGTTCGTTCCGTTCCACTTCCTGTTGAGTTTGCCTCCCCATCAGCTCCAAAATACCAGGGTCCAGGCCTGGCTTGTTCTCTGCTGTCACCCCAGCCCCAGCCAGGGTTTGGAGACGCCCGGGATGGGCTCATGGAGTGAACAAACTCGACTCAGGTTCCTCCTCTGTAGGATGGGTCTTGCAGGCTGTAGGAAGGGGAAAGTGCCTGGTGCACACAGTAGGTGTGTTATAAACTCTTCTTTGTTTCCTCCTCTCCCGGCTGTACCCCCGTCTCTCCCCAGGGCAGCCATCGTGCCGACAGATCCGGGCTCCCCACTGACTCATTCGTTCACCCACACATTCACACACTCGTCCGTGCATTCAACACATCTTTTTGAGCACCTACTGTGCGCCAGTCTCTGCTCTAGGCTCTTGGGATACCGAAATGAATAAAACAGGCAAAAATCTCCATCTTCCTGGAGCTGACGTTCTGTCGGGGGAGACAGCCATGCGACAACGGTGTGATCCAAGCTGAGATTCATGGGGGCTGGGCGGGGGGCCAGAGGAGGCACCTGCCTGGCCCAGTCCGGGGGTTTGGGGCCGGCTGGGAGCTCAGACCGGAAGGATGAGAAGGAGAAGTCAGCCAGATGAAGGGTGGGAGGGCGGCCGGCCAGGGTTTCCCTGGAAACCCGCCCAGGATGTGGTTGCTGAGGAGGCTTCCTCCCCCCTCCCAGGGGACTGGATCAGGCGTCAGCGGCCCCAGGACAGCTGGGAAGTGGCCCTCGGCCTGCCCACCCCTCTGACTGGCCAGACCCTTCTGGGAATGGACACCCCCCCCCCAAACCGCCTACTTCCGCTGACCCTGTGCGACGTGACGTCCCACTGGGCTGTTCACGGCACAGTGGGCACCAGCCCGGGGTGCACACAATCCAGTGGTGCATGCCTGGGGCCTCCTCAAGTCCACCGGGACCCATCCAGACAGCAGAACATTCCAGAGCCTCGGGAGAGACAGGATGGTGCCGCGGTTCAGAGCCTGACGGCCTGGGCTTGAATCCTGACTCTGCCAGTCAGGCTGTGTGGCACCGGGCATGTGCTTTGCCGCTCTGTGCCTCCGTTTCCCCATCTATAAAATGAGGATGATAAGAAGAACAGAACCTCCTAATCGGATCACTTCACACCTGTGATTAATTAATTAATCCGTGTGAAGCACTTGGAGCTGTGCCAGCATTCAGTGAGACCTGGAAACCTTTGCCGCTGCGGTTATTATTAACATCAGGATTGTTACCAGGAGAAGCGGTGGAAACACGGATTAATCCGAGGGAGGGCAAAGGGCGGGGCCACAGAGAGTGCAGTGGGCGCCACTTGTGGAGAAAGGCAAGAAGACCAACTGGATAATAAGAGTGTAGACGCCATCTCAGGAGATCAAGACACTGGCAACACGGACCAGCCTGGGGGTGGGGCTGGGGGGACGGGACGGGATGGGGACAGGGATGGGGAGGGGAGGGACACGTCCTTTTCCGCTAACCCCTCTACCCTCTCCGTGCTGAGTTGCGTGTGTGTGTTTCTGCTGTGCACTTGTGTGTATATTCAGAACCAAATGTGCCAGAAAGCAATTCTGCAAGCGCTTCCTCGGGAAGGCCCCGCCCCCCCGTCAGACCCCCCCCCCCCCCCCCAGTCCCCCCCCCCCCCCCCCCCCCCCCACCCCAGCTCCTCCGCCCCCGCAGCCCGGCCTGTGTGTGGCCCAGGCCCCGCCGCTGGTTTGCAGAGCTCCAGGCCTTGGAGCAGGGCTGAGCTAGAGTACCCTGCAAGAAAGGGGGCTCCTCGGAGACCCCCAAGCGGCCGCGCCTCCGAGCGGCGCGGGGTGTGGGGGCTGGGGGGGGCCTGGCGGCCGACTGATGAGAACTCCAAATGCTCCCCGGGCCGGGCCGCTAATCGCTTCCAGATTGGCCGGGTCAGGGCCAGGGCCGCCGCCGCCTGGCTCCATAAACAGCCCGTCGCTCCAGATGGCGGCTGGCTCCAGCCTGGCGAGCAGGTTCACGGGGGACCGGGGGGTGGCAGCAGGTGGAGGACCCCCGCCTCCCTTGCTGGGGCAGAGAGGCCCCCGGCCAGCCGCCTCGGCTGCCGCTCCTGCGCGCTGCCCTGAGTCAGGGACACTGGGCCAGAGCGGGTGGTGGGGGGGTGAACCCATTGCTTAGAGGAGAGAAACTGAGGCTCATCAGGGCCAAGGGGTGGTTCAAGGTTGGTGGGAGACAGAGATGTGAGGAGGGGGCTCCTGGGGGTTGACACTGGGTTTGCTTCATCCCTGTGACTCCTGCACACAGTGGGGGCGCAGTAAAGACCCAGCAAAGAGAGGGAGGGAAGACATGGAGGGAGGGAGGCATCGTTGTCTCCTGTGTTCAAATTCAGGCTCTGGCTTTTACTCCCTGAACAAATAAATTATTTTTGCTCTCTGTGCCTCAGTGTCCTCATCTGTAAAATGGGCATGGTTAGAGCACAGACCTTGTGGGGTTGCTGGAAGAGGCGGTGCTGTGGCTCAGGTGAGCTGCTAGATGGTGTGCGGGCCACATCCCTGCAGGTGCTCCTTTCCCCCTCTCCCTCTCCCTGATGTCCGGCCTCTCCTCCCACCTGAGTGCACATGCCTCCTCCAGGAAGCCACCCTGACTGCCCCTCAGGCCTCTGCCTCTGTGCCAGGCCTGTGCCCCTCCCACAGCCCCTCTCACTGAGGCTCCCAGGGCCCCTGCAGGACTGGTATCCGCGCCACTGCCCCTCAAGGACGAAGAAATAGAGGGTCAGGAAGGACCTTGCCCTTGTCCCCCTCCCCACACCCCTGCAAATGAAGAAATGGGGGGTCGTGGAGGCAGCAGGAGGTGCTGAGACCCCCGCCAGGGAAAGGCAGAGCTGGGTGCACCTGGAACCGTGTCTCTGGGGCACGCGGCACCTGGTCCAAAGTCAGGAGACCTGGCCGCTCCCACCTCTGTCCGCCACCCCCCAACTCTGGGCACAGGAGGCGAGGCCCCAGGCCAGCTGCCCCGGGCCGCCTCTGGGTCATGATAGGACAGGGGCATGGCGCCCTAGCCCGAGCGCCTGCTCCCACGCCATCCGGGAGTCTGCGGTGGCCCTGGATGTCCCTCGGGTGGCTGGGCAGTTGCCCCGTCGCAGGGGAGCAGGCTGCGGGCCGAAGCCGGCCCTCTGCTCTCAGGGGTTTCCTGTGGACCATCCCTTCCTGCTCAGCTGAGCAAGGTGGCAGGTCCTGACAGCTGAGCCCCCGTTTTTCACTGTCTTGACCCTTGGGCCGGGCTCGGGACTCCCTCACTACAGCCTTGTTGAATGAATGACTGAGGAGCCATGACGTGAGCACTTTGGGCCAGACTCTCTTCCAAGCAATTAACTTATGGTGACGAATTTAATATTCACACAACCCGCTGGGGGAGGGGCTGTTCTTCCCATTTTACAGATGAGGAAATGGAGGCTCAGAGAGGTTGAGTGCTTCCCCCAAGGTCACACAGCTGGAGCTGGGATTTGAACCCAGCTCCAGAGCACACACTCTTGACCACATGGACCCCCTCCCAGGGCAGTAGGAAGCCTGAAACGAATTCGGTGCCTGGCACATACATAGTAGGTGCTTTTCCGTCGCCCCCCTACCTCGCCCCGTGCTTGGATTCAGACTGCGGCTCAGCCTCGAGGTCAGGGCCCATTCCGCCCTGTCCCAGGAGGAACGTTCCTGGTGGCCTCAGCCCGGGTCCGAGAAGAAAGGCGGCCTTGTGGCGGAAGGTGAGCCGCCGGGTGGGCGCGGGCTGTTTACCCAGGCCGGCGTGCGGCTCGGGGTGGCGCCGCTGTCAGCCGCGCCGGCCGCCCCGGGCCTGTGCTGGCCTCCAGATGTGAGCTGGCTCCAGCCGGCCGGGCCCCCCTGCACAGTGGGGCTTTATCAAAAGCGGCTGCGGGGAGGCCGCGAGGCCGCCTGGCTCCAGCCGCTGGCTCCGGGCCGCCCGGCTCGCGTGCCCGGGTCTCCCTCTGCTCCGCAGCCGGCCCCTCGGCTCCCCCGGCCTCTGGGGCCCGGACGAGGGGCGCAGCTCCCTTCTCCGGAAACCCGAGCCCCAGGCGCGATCGCGAGGGCTGACAGTGCCAGGCGACTTCTCTTTAATTTATTTCTCGACGTCCCCGAAGGGAAGGGAACCCACGCAGAGAAAAAGTGCAGAACTCGCCACACTCAGGGGCTGCTGGGTGAGCGGCGATGGGGGACGCTGGTGGGGAGGAGAAACCGCAGCGGGGATGGCGATCCTTGAGCGGCAGGGTCCGGGGGCTCCGTTGTCGCCATAATACTGTCTGTCGTGGGTGCCGTGGTGGTGAGGTGGTGCTTTGTATCAGCTCTGTTGGCCTGAACTGTTTTGTATCGATAAATAATCAGCACTCGAGGGAAAAAGGGAAAAACGAGGACTTCCTCCTGCTCCTGACTCTCAGCCCTGCCCGTTAAGAGTGTCCTCACTGCTTCCCAGGATTATCTGAGAACCCACAGACAAATCTAGATCTCTCCTCCTTCCTATTTTGTCTCTGTTTCACAAAGAGTTATCAAAAGACACGCTGTTTGGTAGCTGGCTGTTTTCACTTAACCCGCCCGGGCCCTCCTGGCGGCCTCTCTCCTTTTCACAGCTGTGTACTATTCCACAGGCCAAGGCGCGCGGCTTCTCCCCCCGGCTCCCCGTGATGGACGTGCAGGCTGCTGCCCGTGTTCATGCCCGCAGACCATGCCGAGGTGGCCACCCTCTGCGTGTCTCTGGGGACGCAGGCAAGCACTTTCCAGAAGGTCACCTCCTAGACGTGAAACTGCAGGGCAGGCACAGTCACTCCTCCGGGAGCCGTGCTGATTTGCGGCCCCTGAAGTGTGTCCTTGTATTGTCCCACCAGCAACGCAGCCACACACGAGGAAACTGAGGCACGGAGTTAGGGGCTGTTCTACAGGGCAAGCGGGAACAGCTTCCCGTGCGTCTCTCCTGAAAGCAAGCCCTCAACCCCCTTCTTGGTTTTGTTTCTTTGATTGCAAAAGAGAAACATGGCCTTGAAGAGACGTTAGAAAATCCAGAAAATCGTGCAGCTGGGAAATAAGGCCTGTCCCTCCCCGTCCACCTCCACCTCCCTGGCTGGACCGTCCCTGTCCCCTCCTCTCTGTCTCCCGCTTCCAGCCTCGCTCCCCGCCAGGCTCTCCCCAAAGGCTAACAGGGCGATTCTGCCTGCCCCCAGGGCACCTGGGGCAATGTCTGGGGACGTTTCAGGCTGTCACAGCTGGCAGAGGGGGGAGCCAGCACCAGCATCTGGTGGGGGGCGCCCCGGGGTGCTGCCACGCATCCCACAGGGCCCAGGCGGCCCCACAACAGAGCCCTCGGCCCGGTGTCGACGTGTTGGCCCCGAGTCCCGCCCAGCATCCTGTGCTTAGCCCCCCTCGGCCCCCACCCCAGGGAGCAGGGGAGTCCTCCCCGTGGCCCCAGGGGTGCAGGACGCCCCCATCGCCTCCCACCCTCCCTCCCCGCCTCGCTGGGGCCCCGCCAGCACCTCCCTCTTCCTTGGACCCAAAGGCGGCCTCCCACCCTCTGCTTGTCCCAGATGCTCTCTGAACCCTTCGGCCCCCTTTCTCCCTGGCATGTCTTCCTGATTTGTGTGTCAGTCTCCCTGCCGGACACAAGCCCCATGAGGGGAGGGAGGGACAGTCTGTCTTGTCACTGCTGCGCTGGCACACAGCAGGTACTCGGTTAATGCTAATGGACTGACCAGGGGCCCCCAAGGTCCTGATGTCTGGGCGGCAAATGGAACAGAAGACCTGGATGTGGAAAGTTGGTCACTGGAACAGTGGGTCCCCAAGGCCATGGGCTGGAATTTCCCACATCCCTGCAGCCTCCTGGGCCACCTGTCAGGTCCCACCCTGACTGCACCAGGGCTCCCCTCCCCAGGGACAGCAGCAAAGATGGAGGGGACCCCACGGCGACTCCCCAACCCCCGCCAGCATTTATGGAGCACTGACTGCATGCCCCACTCTGGACTGGGCAGCATAGAGATTGTACCTTAGTGAGTTGCTGGGAACCAGGGGTGGTGACTTAGTCATCTCCTTGTCCCCAGGGCCTAGCACTGGCCACTCACTTAGTCAGACATTTACGGAGCGCCTACTGTGTGCCAGCTACTGTGCTCAGTGCATCGACCTGCTGAGAGAGAGAATTTCCAGACAGCGCATTTAGGCAGGGGGGACGTCAGTGCGCTTTTCTGTCGATGCTTTTAATTAAAATTTTTTTTTCTGCAGAAAGCATTCTTTGTGTAAATAAGTGGAAAAAAGAATTCTCAAGTAAGAACAAATACAACCCAACCACCTCCCGAGGCTGGGAGGAGGGTTAGGGACCTTGGGAGCCCAGAGCGGCACCTGTGGGGGCTGGGGATGCTTCCCAGGAGGGGGTGAGTTCTGAGCTGAGACCCCAGGACATGTGGGTGGGAGGAAGGACGCTGCGGAGGCCCCACGGCCCTGGGGAGGCAGCCGGGAGGTCCGATGGTCTGGCCCCCAGCCCGGCGGGAAGCCGGGCCTCCTGCGGTGTGTCCCTGAGCACAGTGCTTCTCGTGGTGCTCGCTGCGGCCTCGTTTCCATAACTATCTGTGTCTGTCTCTCCCCGGCCCACCCCTGGCCTGGATCCCCACGAGGCCAGAGCCACCCCGGCTCACTCGTCACCTGTCCCAGGGCCCGGAGCCCATGGGAAGTGCTTAGAGTGGGTTGACGAGTGTCCCCCCAAATTCACGTCCACCGTAAAGCTCGGGATGCGCTCGTCTGTGGAATGGGGGCTTTGCAGATGTTATTAGTTAAGGATTTTGAGATCATCCTGGATTGGGGAGGCCCTAAATCCAACTACTGGTGTCCCTAAAAGGAGAGGACACGGAGACACACAGAAGAAGGCCACGTGAAGGGGCTGGAGTGACGTGTCGACAAGCCAAGGAAGCCCGAAACCCCGGGAGCCCCAGAGCCGGAACGGGAGGCGCAGGCTCTCTCCGGCAGCCTCCAGGGGGGCCTGGGCCTGCTGTCACTTCCATTTCGGAATTCTCCAGAGCCGTGGGAGAATAAATTTCTCTTGTTTTAAGCCACCAAGTTCGTGGCAATTTGTTCCAGCAGCGACAGGACGCGCGTACAGATTTCACTCATACGGATAGACGAGGGAGGGAAGGAGCAACAGAGCAGTCTGCCCCGGTGGCCATCCAGGCCTGGTCGTGTGTGGCGAGGCGACCGGCCTCGTGCCCTCTGGCTGCGTTTGCATCCTGGGGCGCCTGCTGCGGCCGGGGGCCCGGCAGCTGGAGGCTGTCCAGCCAGCGAGGCGGGGTGTGGGGAGCTGCTGGGGTTGTCCACTGAGACAACAGGGGAATCAGTTCTGTAGATGTCACCCCATCCCCAGAAGCCCAAGTCCACGCCCAGCTTGGACGCCCCCGGGCCTGACGCCCTTCAGACAAGCTGCAGCCAGGGCTTGTCCCCAGTCCTGGCTGCTCCCCACAATGCTTACCCCAGTGTTTCCCATCGCCGTCAGTTAGAGCCCAGAGCCCAGGCCCTTGGGAGGGAAGTTCTCCGCATCATCTGCCCTCAGTCCCTCCTGCTGTGGCCTCTGGAGGTCAGGAGGCCACAGGATGCAGGGGAAGGAGCCTGAAACCCCCCTTGCTGCTGAGTGATGAGTGAGGGGCTGCTCCTCTCTAAGCCTCAGTTTCCCCACCTGTAATTGGGGGAGAGACACCCAGCTTCGCAGAAGCTCTTATGGTGAGTGGGTGAGATGAAGCCGGTCGGGCCGGCAGAGCACCAACCGGCCTATGGGCTCGCTGAGAGGAGGGGGCCGGGGTCCCGCTTTCTGGGATGCAGCCCTGCATCCTGAAGGCGGGTTAGACTTTCCCGGCCTCAGGTCCTTTCAAGGCCGCGACCCCTGCCCCGTGTCCTGTCCAGTGACCCCACAAGGCCACCCCCACCCCCAAGGGGCTCCGTATCTTTAGAAGGACCAAAGCTTGGATTTCATGCCCGTAAAATGCCTGAAATCAAAGCAGCACTTGCGAATCCGAGGTTTTTGAAGCCAGCTCAGCGCAGGAGGGGGCCCCCTCCCGGCGCCTCGGCCTCCCCAGCACTGGGGCAGGGCTGGGCCGCGTTCTGGAACTCAGACCCGGAAGGTGCCTGGTGGCGCCAAGTGCCCAGTTATCTGAACAGAACTGTGGTGGACGCAGTGACCCCCACACAGCCCGTGCAGATCTGGCCCCGCTGGCTGGCTGGGGTCTCCTCCCCAGGCCTGGCTCAGGGCCGCCACCCGGTCCCTGCTCTGCCAGGCTGAAGTGCCAGGTATTTACGCCTTCATGGGCAGCGCTGGCCTTGGGTGAACGTCGCAGGGTCAGCCTAGTGGGTCTGGTCCTGGGCCGGGCTGAGCAGGGGGTTGGAGCATCGGCCCTGCGGCCAGGTTCTTCGGGGGACGGGGGTGCCCAGGGCTCTGAGTTGTGGCCCATGTTCAGGCCAAGGGGACCAAGGTCACGGACTGGCAAGCTGGCCCAGGTCAGCCAGCATCACCGGCCTCTCCCACCACCTTGGGGCCTCTGGGAGGGATGGGGTCCGTGGCGCACCGGGAGCTGCAGGGCCCAGCGGATTCCAGCGCACTATCATTTAGGTCTCAATGTTTTCTTCCGTAAGATGGGTTTGACTGATAGTTGCTGCCTTGTAGGGCTGGGGACACATTTCCGCAATGCGCCCAGCATGCAGAAGGTGCTCCATGAGGCTCAACTGCTGTTCTCAGTCCCTGCACCACCTCACTCCCGCCCAGGGGGCTCAGGCACTCCTGGGTTCAGATCCCAGCTCTGCTGGGTCACCCTAGGCTAGTGACTTAACCTGTCTGAGCCCCACTGACCTCATCTGTAAAATGGGGGCACCAGCAACACCACGGGATGGTTGGGAAGAAAAGCAAGCTTGTGGGTGTGACGTATTTCACACATCTGAATTCATTCAGTCGGCCCTGGATAAACCGACCTTGCTAGGCTGTAAGTAGCAGTTGATTGTCTTGGGGGGATGGGGGGCGGGGAGTCAGGGCAGTGTGACCGGTTTGAGACCACCCACACTGGTCAGAGCTGAATCTCACTTTGTGGCTCAGAGCTGTGTGATCTTGGGCCAGTGACTCAGCCTCTCTGGGTCTCCGTTTTATCCTGTTAACATCAGAAGACCCCAAGTCATGCAGCAGAGGGCTGAGTGGGACCTAGAGTGCGGCCCTGGCTGTGCTCTGTGCTGTGTGCCCGTGCAAGGCTGCACCCCCCCAGGAGAAGCGGAGGGTGCCAACGGCTCCCAGGTTTCCTGCTCAGGCGGCTGGGCCTGCAGGAGGGGGGCCTGGTCCTAAGTTGAAAGCCACAAGCAGCAGAGGCTTTATGGGCCCCTTTCTGTGTCCAACCAACCCGCCCTTGGGGATCTCAGACTCTGTTTCCACGCTGGCCGCTCTGGCGTCGGTCCCCAGCCCAGCTCTCGGCTCAGCTCTGGACCCGCCAGCCTCTCTGATCCTTCCGTCTGGGGGTTCCGCAGGCACAGGGTGTAACGCACTCGCACCCGGCACGGCCCCAAACCAGCTCCTGCCAGGCCTTCCCCGGGGCAGGAAAGGGCGCTCGGGCCTCCTGGGCTCAGGCAGGAGCCTGGGCCCCGCTCCGCCCCGCCCCTCCCCCCACAGTCGAATGAGGAGGTCCCGCGGGCCCCACTGGCCGCACGGTCTGCGTTTCACCGCCTCGAAGAGGCCACAGAGTGTGATTTGAGAAACCGTGCATCCTGGAACCAGCGAAATGCGGGGTCCAGTGTCCGACGGCTTCTTGCTGGCTCTCCTGAGAATGCCTGGGGCAGCCCCATCCTCCTCCACCCCCCCGTCCATCTGTCACCTCCCTGGTCCCCTCTTCCACCCTTGCCCCTTGGCCTGCTCTCCACATGCAGCAGGAGGGACTCCATGCAAGCCGGAGTCACAGCCTGTCATTCCTCTGCACAGCTCCTGTCTCCCCCGGAGAAACAGGCAAGTCCTTGCAAGGCCCGTGTGGCCTGTCTCTTGTCTCCAGACCTCAGCGCCCCCTCCACCTCGTTCACTCTGCTGCAGCCACACCGGCCTCCTGGCTGTTTCTCCAACAAATCAGGCACATGCTCCTGCCTCAGGGCCTTTGCACTGGCATTTCTTCCCCCAGCTGTCCACAGGACTCACTCCCTTACCTTCTTCTGGTCTTTGTTCAAATGCCCCCTTCTCAAACATCAGGCTTCCCCAGCCCCACTCCTATCAGCCCCACCCCCTACCCCCCTCCACTGCCCATCGTCACCCCCAGAATGTCCATTTCAGGAGGGCAGCTGTTTCTGTTTGGTTCCCCGCTGCATCCCCCAGGCCTAGGGCAGTGCCCGCACATAGTAGGTGCTCATTAAATACGTGTCGCCTGAATGAATCTGGAAATGTGGGTGCTGACACGTCCCTGGGTTAACCAGGAGCCTCTAGGGAGCCCCATGATTTGGAATCTCGCTGTAAACTGGAAAGTGCAACACCCCCTGGCTGCCAGGGCGGGGTCAGCATGTTCTCAGCTGGAGTCTGCAGGGAAGGGGCAGCTGAGGGTCCTGGGTGTTTCCGGTCAGTTTCCTAGAGCTGGCGCTGGCCAGGGGCCAGGGCAAGGGGGGAAGCAGGGGGCTTCTGGCCCTGCAGGCCTCTGACCACTGGGTCAAGTTTGTGGAGCCGAGGGGCAGGGAGGCAGAGCGGACAGCGTGGCCGGAAGTGGCTGGCCCAGTCTTCTGGCCTGAATTATCTGGGAAGAAAAATAATCACATGCCAAGAAGCCCGCGGCTTGGGCGCCGGAGCCGCTGCAGCGCGGGCGGTGGGAGGTGGGTGGGGGGGCCGGCCGGGCCTAGGCAGGTGGCGGCCCTGCCTGCGGCTCGGAGAGGTCAGATCATCAGTGAGAGGGACCCAGAAGGGCGAGGATTGGACCAGGCTGGGAGAGGGGCCCCGACTGCACAGGGCTGGGGCGTGGCGGCCAGGGCACAGCTCCCGGGGAGGGGGGACCATGTGCTCTTCTGGGGTGCAGCTCAGGAACACCCTGGAGCTGGCTGAGCCACCACTTCAGCCAGGCAGTGTCCACTCCCGTCGCCCAGACCCTGGGGGGGGGGGGGGGGGGGGGGGGGCATCAGGTCAACAGAGGGGGCTGCTGACGCTACAAGCCACAGATGGAACCTGGGAGACCTGGCGGCCCTGCTAGGATGGGCCCGAGGGCCAGACCTTGAGAGGATGAGTGATGGTAACATAGTGAGAATCAGAGCTCATACTGTGTTTCCGACACTCTCTCGTGCTGTCTCATTTAGCCCTCTCATCACCCATGAGGAGCTCACGATCATTCTTCCCATCACAGGGGTCCTCCAGGGCCTGAGGGGCCTGCCTCCGTCTCATCCATCTCACTCTTACCGCAACATCTTGCACACTCTGTTCCAGCCACACAGCCCTCCTTGTTGTTCCACCATCCCACCAGGTTCATGCCTGCCTCAGGGTCTTTGCACCTGCTGTTCCCTCTGACAATTCTTTCTCCACTCAGCACTCAGCTCAGATGTCACCTCCTTAGAGGTCTTCTCTGACCACCCATTTAAGCAGCCCCCCAGGCTTCTCCTGTCCATCACATCAGCTCCCTGTGCTGTTTTTATTACACCGATCCAGTTGTGAAATTATCTTGTTTCTTCATTATTTCTGTCCTCTCTGTCTCTGCACCTGGACAGATGGCAGTGTGAGAGCAGGAGGTTTTTCTGCCCTGTCTACCTCTGCATCCCCAGTGCCTGGCACAGAGGGGGCTCCCACAATGTTTGTTGAATGAGCAACAGTCAGCCAGCCAGACAGATATGTCCACTCTCTGTACCAATCATGACTGGCCGTGCCACCAGGCCACCTTCCGGGAGAGCTCTCATTCCTCCAGGTTGGCCTCTAGCCCGTGCTGGCAGCGGGGCGGGGGCTCCTGGGCCCCAGATCGAGGCCTTCCTCTGAGGAGGTGCTGATGACGCTGGGGCCAGCTCGGCTCCCCTCTCCACCCTTCGCCGTTGGCCGTGCCGCGTGGACCCAAGCCAGTTTCCAGGCCACAGAGAAGGGGGCTCAGGCCAGACTGGGGGAGTCTGGGGCGGTGCAGGGACCGTTCCAGCCAGAGGCAGGACTGGAAGATCATTCCTGGCCGGGCTGTGTATGCAGGGAGAGGCCTGGGATCAAGTCGAGGGAAAGAGGCAGCAGCCACTGGGCTCTGCAAAGCCTGCAGCTGCTCCTTTATTTGTTCCTTCCTTCCTTCATCAGGTGTCGCCTACCCTGTGCCCAGCGCAGGGCCTGGCACAGCACGTCCATGCGTCCATTTATCCATCTGCTCAGAGTGCCTGCTCTGCGCCAGGCGCTGTGGACTTTTGATGAGACCATGTGACATGTGTCTTCGCACCCCAGGGCCTTTGCTCTTGCTGTTCCCTTCATGTGGAACTGTCCACCCTGCCAGGTTCTGGGCATGGCAGGTCCTCTGCACCCTTGCGGTCACCTCCTCAGAGAGGTTCTCCTTTCCCAGTGCTGCCTGCCCATTCGGTTCCTTTACTGGGGACGTGCTTCATGCTTCAAAAAGGACATGAATTCCCTCTGTCTACTGTCCGTCTCCCCCACTCCAATGTCAGCTCCACCAAGGCCGGGGTTGGTTGGTTTGTTTCCTGCTGTGTCCCCAGCACCAGGGTCAGCACAGAGAAAGCACTCAATAAGTGTTTGTTGAATGACTGAACAACTGAGTGAATGAACCAATGTCTGAAAGCTTTACTGGGAAAGCTCAGGGATGGGGTGGCTCCTAACCCAGGTGGAGAAGGTGGCCTGGGAACTGAGGCTGCGGGAGGGGCAGCGCTCCGGCAGGTGGAGGATGCCAGGAGACGGTTTTGTCTCAAAACGCCCTCCCCCGGAGTGGGGGGCCTAAGACGTAGCTCAGAGGTGGCCACTGCGCTTAAAAATGAAGCCACCATGAAAACTGAGATTAGGGCATCCCGACGTCTGGCTTCTCTCTCGAAAAATCAGAAAACGTGGCCGTGCTGAGCCGCATTCCGGAGGGAACGGCCGGCGGTTCTCCGGGTCTCAGCGTCCCCGTCAGGCCCTTGAAGCGCTTGAGTTTGCGACCCCCGCAGCCAGAGGCCGCCCTGGCGTCGCGGCGGGACCCCAGCATGCCCACCCCCGGACGCGTGACCGTGGGCGCGCTCTTCTTGGTCCTCAGTAAAAACTAACACAAAAAGGGGCTGTAGCTCTGGGGCCCAGGGGGAGAGCTCCTGGGGGGGCGCGCCCTCCCGCAGGGTCCCCCTGCACCAAAGGCGCACACCGAGAGCCCGAGAGCCCGGCCCCGAGGCCACAGCTGTCGCCACCATCCCCGTCCCCATCCCATCGGTGTCCCCGTCCCCGTCCCCATCGCCGTCCCCATCCCCGTCCCGTCCCCCATCCCGGGCCTCGGTGCACAGCGCGCGGGCGCCCCCTGCCGGCCGCGGGGACCCTCCCCATCACTGCCCGGGCCCGGGGCTGGAGTAACCCGTGCGCTCCTCGGACCGTCCTGGCTGTGGTCCAGGCACCGCTCCCCGCGCCGGCGGCACAGCCCTGAACACGCCAGACGAGGCGGCCCGCCGCCTGGGCCCGTCCCAGCACGGGAGGAAGGAATAGCGGAGCCGAGGAATCAGACCGTCAGGACTCGTGCTTGCCAGGAACGAGGAGGACGGAGACGGGCTGGACGGCTGCTTCAGGTGCGGCCTCTCCCGCAGGGCACACAGGAGCTGCCGTGGTGATGGGGAGCCAGCCACGCAGAGAGGAGAGGGAAGCGCATCCTAGGCCAGGCGGACAGGATCCCTCCAGCTGTGTGGGGCGTGGCCTACGGCTGAGGACAGCCCAGGGGGGTGACAGTGACTTGGGCTAGGAAGGGAGTTGGGGACGTGAGAGCCGGCTTTTGGAAGCAAGAGGCTTCTAGGGTATGGACTTAGCGTGCCCACTTGTTGGCCTGAGGCTGGAGTCTGCGCTTTTCAAAGCACCACCTGGGGGCAGGAGACCTCCTTATCTCCTGTGTCCACATCAGAACACACACTGCTTCACCCAGCAAGCTACCACGGGTGTCAGAACGCTGCTCTGCCGGCTACATGCCGGCCTTCAACCCTGCTCACCCACGGGACTCCCAGGTGGACAGGCCTCGAGGGGGTACTGAAGATGTCCCCACTGACCACAAAGGCAGGGGTTCTGACCTGAGCTTCTTGTACCACAAGGCCCTCGGCGGCTGATGCAGGTGGACCCATCGGTCAGCCCCGCCGAACTGTACAAGAGCCATTTGTTTATGCTTCAAATGACCGTCTCAGATAGCGGGGACTCCTTACGTAAGGCACTCTTACAAATCAGTAGGAAAAAGTAACAGAAGTGACACAGTTGAGAGGGAAAAAACATGGCTTTTCAACTTGAGAAAAGACACTCAGCCTTACACGTGAGAACACACATGAAAACTAGGAAACAGCACGTTCAGCTCCAAGACGGGCAAAGAACGACAACAGGCAAAAGGAGGGGACAAACCCGACCTTCAGCGTGGGTGGCAGCGTAAGTGGATCCTTTTTTTGATGGGAAACTTGAAAATGACAAAGTCAAGAATGCCCACGTCCCTGGATGGAGCAGCCCACGCCCAGGACTTTATTCCATGGATGCACGCACACGCACGCACACACGCTGAGGCTGGCGAGCAGCGGCAAGACGTCAGAAGCCACCTCAGTGTCCAACAGGAAGGGCCTGGTCACCTGGGTGGTGGCGCACTGTGGGCTGGGTGCCCAGCAGCCATTTAAGGGTGCAGGGCAGCTCCTTAGGCGCTGCTCTGTGGGGACCTCGAGAGGTGCTGTCAGGGAGGAGAGCAAAGTGGAGGCCACACTCCCAGTTATGCTTAAAAAATGGTGGGAAGGAAAGGAACGGGGAGTGGCATGGGCTTGCACGTGGGGCTCAGTCTCGGAGGGACCCATGGCCGGTGCTTGCCTCGAGAGGACAGGGCAGAGGGAGGGAGCGCCTGCGTCCACACTAGTCCCTTTCTGCCACGTGAAGTCCTTTCCAGGTTCATGCATTCTCTATTTAGTAAAAATAAAAAGAGGGTCTCCGGCCCAGCTGTGCCCACCACAGTGTGAGGGACAGGTCAATCGGAACAGGGGCTGTGACGTGGTCCCTGTCCACCGCCAGCGTGGCCACCACCTCCGTCCTTAACACAATACACCCTGCTTCTCGCCAACCCTAAAGTGGACCCGCTTTCACAGGCTGATGTTCTGGAATCGGGCTGCTCCTTCCCATCAAGAGCGTCTCACACTTGCACGTGGCTGCAGCTTTCTTGGAGGGACGTAAACCAGCGGTCCGTCTCACGGCGGATGGCGTCTCACACTCAGCGCAACTCGGGCTGTTTCCTACGGGTCTGGACCTGTGCCACAGGTGGCTGCCCGTGCTCAGAGGACCCACAGCACGTCCCTGGGCAGAGCTTCCAGGACCACAAGCCTCCCAGAGGTCAAAGGCCACCAGGCTGCAATCTTGGGAGTGCTGCTCAGGACAGAGCCTTAGGTCTCAGTGTGGCCTGCGAGTTGAGGACACTTGGTTCCACACAAGGAATGAAGTTGGTCAGCTGACACAGCAGTGTCGGGGACTTCACGTAACAATCTGCAGTCACAGCTTTGCTTGGAAATCAGGACGGTCTGGTGTTCCCTGAGCCCATGTCCCTCGCACTGAGTAGCACCTCCCACTGTCCCATCATCAGACACATGCTGGACCCCAAAGCTGTGCCAGCACCTTTCTGGTCACAGCAATGGGACCAGCACAGCAGGAAGGTCGGCTGTGGCACTAAGATCTTCCTTCTCCCAAGACCACCTTCAGCCTACGTGTGACAGCTCTAAAAAGAACAGCAGGTGACCTCACGTAATCCCTGCAAGGAAGCCCGAGGCCCGTCCGTTACGGTCCCTACGCTCCGAGCTGGGGGCCGCCCACCGCCCACCCCTGGCACCTTACTCCTCGGACTGGAGGACCCGCCTTCTCCAGCTGCCCTGCTTCTCGGGGTTTCCTCCTCTGCAGAACACAGGGAGGATGTCCCAAGTGCCAGGGCCGAGTCCCTCACTGGCTTCTGTGACGAGGGTGTGAGGTGGAGCAGGCACGGGCCAGGAAAGGGGACAGGACTGTGTCCACTCACGCCCCTGGGGGTAAGGGCGAAAGGGCGAGGCCAAGCAGGGTCCGGCCGGCGGCCAGGGCGGAGAGAGGAGCAGATGAGCGGCGGGCGCTGAGCCGTCTGCCTGACACCATCACACTGCTGCGTCACAACTAAATGTGGCAGTGCATCCATGGCGCCCCACCCAGGAACGTCCTCGGCAGAGGGCAGCTCAAGGGACCTGCCCTCACCCCAAGATCATGGTCAGAGGTCACAGGGCAGCGGAGCCCATCACTGGCTTACTGATGGCCAAAGGGTGCTTCCCTCTCGACCTTGTCCGCTCACCATGGGGACCTCCCTGCAGCCCCGTGCCCGGCAGCTCTCCTCAGTGAAAGGGAGCAGTGCCAGTACATTCTCTCAGGCTAGACCTGGGACCTCCCAGGAGCCGGGGACCCAAGGCAGGTCACCCAGGGAGGCCACCAGGCCAAAGCGGCCTCTCTCCGAAGCTCGGGCGAGCACTTCTCCCCTGCCTTGAGCTGAGGCCTAAGCTCCTGCCCTCAACTCCAGGCCACCTGCGAGCCCACCAGCAACACCTGTGGAACATCCTCACCCGGACCAGACTGTCGTCACAAGAAGGTGCTAGCTGCGCGCAGCCCACTAAGGCAAAGGGCACACTGTGGGCCTTCAGACGGGGCTCGCTCTCTCTGGAGGCCACTCAGACAGAAGAGCTGTCGCCTTCAGACTTAGCCCTGAATTTGCCTTGGGGTTTTCCAGCAGGATTTTGAAATCATTTTAGGCGCTCCCTGCCTTTCTCCCTCGGGAGAGATGACTGAGGGTGCAGAGCCGCAATGTCCCTGGCCCGATCCCTTCCAGGGGAGCTGGAAGGCGGCAGCTCCTTCCAGAGGGTTCATGAGGACCTTCTGGCAAAAAGTCAGGCAGGGCTTTCTGGGGGGTGGGCTGTTAGGACCACCTGGCTCTTTCCAGGCAGCCAGGTTCTGACATCCGAGCTGGCCCCAGCAGCCCAAGGGGACGGCCTGGCTCCTGCCACAGGACACCAAGGTCATGCCTGTTGGCAGTTGGGCCCACAGCAGGAAGTTCAAATCCTGGGTAAAAACAGGCACAGCCTTCCCATTCCCCACACAGTAGATGGCAAACTGTCACTCATCAGATCAAAATTCTCGTCTCGAATACCAGAAATACATGTGAAAATCCTCCCCGCCGCCCCCAACAGACTAAATCCCGCCAAAAAATAGGTGCTAGTGGCGACTTAACAGCTAGAGTCCCACAAAGCTACTTCAATCAAAGGAAGGACCTCCCCTCCCCCGCTAGTCTTCTAGGACGGGCTGGTAAACTACGGTCACGGGCTAAATGTGGCCCACCGCCTGCCCCGTGCAGCTCCTCAGGTGAAGGACGGTTTGTGCCGGCAAACATCTGCAGCTCACGGGCTAACAGGCAATACCAACTTTGAATCCCAAGTAAGCAAAATGTTTGCTATCCCCTAAAAAAAGGATTCCATTCTCATTAGTAGGGCTGCACCATTACGAAAAATTATACTCAATTATTATAATTTGAATTTTACCATTAAAAAAATTTGTAGAAATTTGTTTTCTGTTAAATAAATATTTACATAATACCTTTGTTTTGCCTCTTGGCCCACAAAGCCCAAATATTTACTAACTTAGGCCCCTTGTAGAAAAAGTTTGCCAATCCCTGTTTTAGGGTGTCAGTCTGAATCCCAAAGCATCAAAACATTAAATTTCTTTTTTTTTTTGAGGAAGATTAGCCCTGAGCTAACTGCTGCCAATCCTCCTCTTTTTGCTGAGGGAGACTGGCCCTGAGGTAACATCCGTGCCTATCTTCCTCCACTCTACACGTGGGACGCCTACCACAGCATGGTGTGCCAAGCAGTGCCACGTCCGCACCCGGGATCAGAACCGGCGAACCCCCGGCCGCTGAGAAGTGGAACATGCGCACTTAACTGCTGTGCCACCGGGCCGGCCCCTAAATTTGTTTCTAAATAAATTATATGTCAATAGGAAGAAGAGTACAGCTTCTTAAATATTAATGCACACTTTTTTTTATTATATTAAAATCAGGCAATGGTCTGACAATAAAAAGGCTCCTTATGGAATACTGTTATGTTAAACTTTACTCACAGGATGGTAAATCCTTAGAGCTAAGGTTTTCCCCAGAAAAAGATGAATGGAAACATCAACTGCCTTTCGGACTTGATAGTTGCTGCTTCAAAAGGTGGTTTTACACGAACACTAAATTAAAAGAAAACCTTTAGAACACAATGAATTGCTTTTATTTCGGTATGCATCCACATCTCAGCATTTAGTGGTCCTGAACAGAAAAGTGGAAAAACGCAGCAATTTGCCAGGAAGTCACGCCCGCCAACGTCGGGGCTCTGCCATGCACACCGAGCTCTTTCTTAATCCCCGCTGAGGACCGTGAGAAGTGGCAGCACCACAACCAAAGTATGCACCGAATTCAAGGTTCTTTTTGTTCCAGTTGTCAGATTCCACACTCGACCCAAGTGGATTGCAAGGATGACCAAACGAGAGCCCTGTTTAAACTTCTTCCATTTTTAAAAGCAAAAGCAATTACAGGCAAAGAAACAATTCATTCAGAGGGACCGTGTGTGCCTACAAGCGTCTTCTGTGGCCCCTCTCCAAGTTCAACCACCAAGGACTTGGAGAGCCGGCAGGTCTGAGCAACCCCGGTGACTGTTCTTTTCACCTTAGCAAAACCTGAGCTAAAAAAAACGCATCCGCTGATGACAGCAGAGGGCGGCAGGGCTGAGGACCCAATATTCATTTCCCAGGTGGGGGAGAGTAAGTAAACGTGGTTCCAAACTAAAGAAGGGAGGCCAGAGGCTTTCCAACCTCACCTGATGGCTTCTGGCCAAAGCAAGGAAGTGTCACGGAAAGTGCTGGGTGGGTACGGTGAGAAAAGGGACTTGAGGAGGAGGAAGGAAAAAGCAGCGCCCCTCGATAAAGGTATGGGAGAAGATATGGGGAAAGCCCTGCATTCCCTACCAAACGCCCATTTCAGAGGGGAGCAGAGGGGGTTACAATCTATGCTTCGGCCAAGGGTGGTAGTGGAGAGTGGGGAAAGGACCATGGCTCGGAACGGGGGCGTCATTTAAGACTTAAAAAAAGAAACCAGGGGTGCAGATGAGCACCCACGCCCAGCAGGAGTCCCACAGGCTGTGACCTGACACCTTCACACCTGCTCTAGCCAGCCGCCCGAGCTGGAGGGCTGTTGCAGGGGGCGGGGGAGGCGGGGGTGGGGGTGGGGGCAGAGGCCCAGGCCGTGGAGGCAGCAGCAAGGTGATTGTGTGACGTGTCTTTTCACAGTTGAGTTAGATGTGCCCACCGGCGATGATGGGAACCAATTTAAATACACTTTCCTGATCCCAGAAGTTCAACTACGTGGACAGTGGTTACGCTTGACAGGATGATTTGTTATAGCACAACTTATATATTTCAAATGGACAAAAAATTAGTATCATTTACAGTATCTTAAGATAAATTGCCTTTGAATGGGAGCTTCCTTTCCAGTACTTTGAGGTCTACAAGACGTATCTAGAAAATTTACTACTGTGGAAAATGAAGACTGCTTAAATCGAACGGGGGGAGGGCCTGCGGTTTCTCTGTGATTAATTGCTGTAACACTGTCCTTCCGGTGGCTGGGGCAGCTTCATATTTTCTTTAGACATCATCAGGCGCCGGAGCTCCTGCAGGACAACTTTGATGCTATAGGAATTCTGCCACTTCGCTAGCACTGATATGGCTCTTGGGTCCACCTACAAAAGGGCAAACAAAACCCAAATTACTGCCAGGCTCTCAAACAAAAGAACAGCTGTAGGCTGGAGTTCAGCTACAGAACAAACTGGAGTAAAACGCGTTTTTCAAGTTGAACACGCGACCTCACAATGGCGTCTGACACACGGAATACCTGCATGATTCCCTCCCTCTGGTTGGTCCGTTTTTCCCCTTCTGTGTCCAAACCCCTCACCGTTTAAGAGAAGGAATTTATGGATAAGTAAAGCCACCTTCAGAGAAGTGGCCCTGACACTTGGCGAGCTTCAACCCAACCGGCTCTAAAAACAATGCCCTGCTCCCGGGCCAGCTGCTGCCTCTGCTCAGGGCCTGTCCTTTCTTGACTCTACACCCAGGGACGGACGATCGAGATGTGCAGGGCAGAAGGGAGAGCAGAGGCAACCGGTGGCCCAGACCCAGGCTACAGTGACAAGGCCTGCCTGCCTCACTGTCACACTCTCTCAAGTTAGTGCAGCATTCCCCAAAAGAAATCCCCAAGCTGTGGGTCGAGTGGGTTCAGGACTTTAGGTGGAGCTCAGACACAACACTAAACACTGAACACACAGGAACAGGCTTATCTCTTTGCAGTTTTCTTTCAAATCTTCTGAATACCTCAAAACAAAGGCGATGCCCCGCGATGCCAGCGTGCAATGCCCTGGACCACTGCGGGTCTCCCCTCCGAGCGAGAGCAGGTCTCAAAGGCTCGGGCCTCTGGCAAGCGACAGGTGAGGAGGAATTTAGTAACTTGGCTTTGTTTTGTACTATCTATTGTTGCCATCGCTGCCGTCCTGAATGACAAGTGAGACTCATTTCCATTCATGGTAGTGAAAATGGTAGTAAAAGTAAGTTAAAAAAGCAAGGCCATTAAAGGAAAAAACTATTCTGTACCAGTGGTCCACAAGGAAGGCCCATGAGGTAAAAGTATGACCCTGGGCAGGTTCTTTCACCTCTGTGCCTCAGTTTCCCCATCTCTACCTCATGGGTGTCTATCAGGAAGACTGAATGAGCTCACAGCTCAGAGTGACTGGCCCAGAGTAAGTGCTGTAAGAGCGACGGTTAAACACAACCAAGCAGAGGCCTCCAGCCCGAGTCCACACACACTCGCACTGCAGTGTATTCCATTGTCAAGCAAGCAAGGAACACACGGGATCAGGCCCAAAGGGTTAGGTAACGCATAAAGCATTTCTCAAGCCCGAGGAGCAAGTAGGGGCAGAAAAAACAACTTACCACTCCATTAGAACTATTAACTCCATTCATATTAATTTTTGTTACAAATCTTACAAAGGGGGGTGCTTCTGGGTATTTAGGTCCACATTCTATTTTAAGGCTGTATATTCGGTTTTCATAAATTGTCTGGAAAAAAAGGGTACAGACATGTCAGGCAATTAGAAACAAAGAATTCAAAAAGGCAGAACTTCAGAAATCCTATTTATTCCTGTGCACGTGCTCCATTACACAAAGTCTACCTGTTATTTGCTGGGTTAGCAGTAACTAGTCCCTACACTAGTCTGCATGAATTCTCGCCTTGTGGGAATCAAAAGAAGACAGAAAACTTAAGCTAAGATCGCTGCAGTTTTAAGCTTGTATATTCAGTCCCATCCGACGGACTTGTTTTTGTGTTAACTTCTCTCCTTGGCAAACCTGTCCCGCACTCCGGAGAAGGCGTGTAAGGGGCCTTCTTCCCTCTGGAAGGCCACAGCACATGTCTGCTCATGCCAGCATCATCACCCGGTGCATGAAATGCCACCATGGGAACAGGCAGGCGACTCTCTAGGGAACTGCAAATGCAGCACACGGTGGGGTGGGGCGCCGACAGGAGAGCTGCCTGCCCCTCGTCTCCACTGGGGGTTGTGCACTGCGCAAGAGACCTCAGCTGGAAGGCACCAGCCTCCCCGCTGTCCGAGAGGCCGCCAGCATTCCGCGTGCGCGGTGGGGGCCAAGGACGCCAGGCCCGCACAGAGAACCGCAGCCCTTCTTCAAACGCCACCACGCTTCTGCTGAGAAACATAGCAAAGTCCAGCCACCCCCGCCAGGGAGCAAAATGTGCTGCCTTTGCCAGGCTGTTCCTTCTGCCTAGAGTGTCCTGCCCACCCCTCCGCTACCACACAACCTTTAAGACCCCATTCAAACACCAGACAGGACAGAAGGCTAGCCTGTAGTTTTCTGTCCTATATGACGTCACATTGTTATCACTTGCGTCTGAAGACCACACCAAAGGGTGACATCTCCCCATCATACTGGCCCCCTAGAAGGCAGGTGCCACCTTCCTACGGGTCCCCCTCGCAGGCACCCGTGTCCCTTCCTCAGTGCAGGATGCACGAGTAAGAGTTCCTGAGTAAACAGCGACATCTAGCGGTCTTTGGGGGGAATAAATCACAGACTGTGATTTAAATCCTTGAAACATTTTGTCTAAATACTCGCCTGCCCCTAATAAAAAACGCTGGGACATATTTTAAGATTCAGAAGGCATTCATACTATACCCATAGAAACCTTTCACATCCACTTAACAGAGACCCCAAACTATAAAAAACAATTCAATTCTGGATTTCCACCGAGCCTCAACCTGCTCCTCTTCCCTCCTTCCCTAGGAAGCAGACCGCCACCTAGCCGCTAGTTCAAGCAGAAACAGCCGCCAGCCACAAGCCCCTTCTCGTACCCCCTGCCGATGAAAAAGTCCCAGCTTCGATCTCCAAGAGGTCCTACACCCGCCCCTTCCCTCCACCCCCAAACCGCACCTGAGTCACCCTGGCCCCTGCTCTCTCTAGCTCCACGACAGTCCGTTCTCCACACAGCGGCCTGACGGCCCTTTAACACTGGAAACTGTCCTGCCGGCTGAACCCCTCCAAGGGCTCCCCGGTGACCTGGGCAGGAAGTTCCTTCAAGTTCCCGGGCTGGACCCAGCACACCCCTGCCGTTCTCTGCTTTTACTCTTCTCCCCCCCGACCCAGCCCCTCTGGCCTCCTTCCTACCTGCAAAGGTGCCCAGATCCCTCTAGCGGGGGCCCCACGCCAGCCGCCCCCTGCGTCCTCAGCGGCTCGAGTGCTCTCTCAGAGCCCTCCTGGCCCCTCATCTGAAGACTGACACTCTGCCTGGCGTCAGACCTCCCTCAGCAAACACGGACCACGGAGGCAGGACTGGTATGCAGGTATGCAAACGTTTGTTGACCAATGAGCGCTGCGCTTCATGCTTACATACAATGAACATCTTGGTGCAGTTAAGGAGTTCCTCAGAGAAAACAAATTCACTGAGTAAACATAACAAGTAGGAAGCAAACAGGGGCACGATTTCCAGATTCGTGGGAAACAGCAGCCGAGGCCCGTCCTCAGCACCCAGTGTGGTCTCCAGCAGCACCCTCGCCCTAAGTGTCTGCTGACCACGTGGATCCCAGACCCGCCTCTGGCTGTGTCCTGCACTCACACTCGGGGCGGCCGTCACACAATCCAAAGGCAGGATTTCTTACACAGAAACGTCCCCGGGGGCATGGGCTTGTGGTAATCACCCAAATCAGTCTTTTAAAATATCGGATACCACATTTCGGAGGCTCTGACGTACCAATTTATTCATCTGCTGGCAGGTTTTGCGGCTTACCAGAGTTGATAAAATCTCACGATCATTGTCAACAACAGCATCGAAATGGTTACGAAGCTGCATGGCTAACAGATTTGATAACTGAAATCATAACAGTGCTCTTGACACTATGAAGTCTAACTTAGAAATACCCATGCTATGACTAACTTCTTAGAAAGAATAAAATAAATATTGAATTTCTGACCACTAACGTTCAACTGCCAATTTCACCAGAACACAGTAAAAAATGCCTCAGGTCATGAGAACAGAGACACCTGAAGGGTCATCAAAAAGCCCAAAGGAAGCCATTCATAGAAAACAGGGTTTTGGTTTGCTTCTTTTGTTTTGTTTACGAATGCTCCAGGGAGCTGCTGAAAAGGTTTCAAGAAGAGGAAGGGAAATGTGCCTGATGGAGACTTGCTGGAACATTCTGTCTCTCTGAGGAACACAGCTCTTAAGATTCAATATTTGATCATGAAACAAACACTTTCCTCTTTTTTGACGTGGCTTGAACTTCATGGGGTGATTGGCAGAGCCCATCAAAACGTGAACCAGGCGTGCTCAGACCAGCGAGACCGTCTTTAGGAATTTCCTATGGATGGAGTACCTGTGCACAAACATGTCAGCAGTGTCCGCAAAGCAGAAAGAACTGTAAACAATCTAAGTGTCCACCTGCAAGGGACTAAACAAATATGGCATATTCAAATAATCAGGTACTTTGTAGCCTTTTCAAAAGCTGTGGTCCAGACACACACAGACTGCCAAAACACAGCTCTTGGTCGAGCCAGTGAGTTGCAGAATATGGACAACCTATAAACGCAGACAGACACTTCCCTGCGACTCGGCTGTACGTACGTGCACACAGGCCACTTCATCCAATAGGTACTAGAGACCCAGAGTGTAGAGATGACAATCTTTTCCTGGGTCTGAAATATACACGAGATAATGCCAGCCTAATCATGAAGAAAACCATCAAATTCCAGTAGAGAGACATTCTACAAAATACCTAACTAGTACACTCCTCAAAACCGTCCAAGGCAACAAAAACAAGAAAAACCTGAAATTGTCACAGCCACAAGGAGCCCAGGACATGACGACAAAATATAATGTGGTATCTTGGATAGGGTTCTGAAACAGAAAATAGACAGAAATAGACTTATGAGTAAAAACTAGGAACACCTGAATAAACGATGAACTATAGTTAATAACAATGTATCACTATTGGTTCACGGTTGTGACTAATGTACTATACTAATATGTTAACAATGGGGGGAGTTGTATACGGGAACTTTCTATACTACCTTTGCAACTTTTCTGTAAATCTAAAAGTAGTATAAAACTTATTTAAAAGGGGCCAGCCCAGTAGCGCAGAGTTAAGTGCACAGATTCCACTTTGGTGGCCCGGGGTTCCCTGGTTCGGATCCCGGGTACAGACATGGCACCGCTTGGCAAGCCATGCTGTGGCAGGCGTCCCACATATAGAGTAGAGGAAGATGGGCACGGATGTTAGTTCAGGGCCACTCTTCCTCAGCAAAAAGAGGAGGATTGGCGGCAGATGTTAGCTCAGGGCTCATCTTCCTCAAAAAAAAAAAAAAATTTTTATTTAAAAAATGAGATATGAGAAAAGGAAAAAGGTACTGACTACAAAAATATGCAAAGAAAATTACAAAATCTAAAATAATATATAAAAAGGTGACAGGTCAACTAGTTGACTGCTACTCTATGCAAATCTTATGTAATTATATAAAAATTATATTTAAAAATTATATAAAAATTACGTTTAATGTACAGTGTGGGCATATGCTGTGTCAGAAACAAGGGCGGGCCCTCTAAAAAGTGAGACTGTGTGGAGCCTGAGAAGATCTTAGTGCCTGAGGATGGAGACAGGTAGGTAAATGACAGAAAGAGGTGTGAAAGGAGACGCACCAAACTGCTGCTCAGAGGCAACGTGGAGAGGAAGGTAGGGATGAGCCAGGAAAAAAGACACCATGCTAGGTATTTTAACAGAGAATTCAGTATATGGAGCTGGTGAGACAGGGGTCACTGGACTGAAAAAAGCTTTACAAAGGGAACCTGCGCTAGTGCAGAGGTAGTAACTGCAGGGAGAGGGGGTGACCCTTAAGGCCGGGGGAGCGAAGGGAACAAGTCACAGTTTGTTAGCCCCAGAGGCTCAGAGAAATGTCTCCCGAGCGGCACTCAGACCTCTGAGGAGGGGGCGCCGCAAAGGCAGTTCTGGGAGTGGCCCCAAACGGAGGCTGGAACCCACTGATGACAGGATGAAGGGTCACTTCCAGAGTGGCGCAGACGGAACAAGAGGCAAACAGGAAGGAGCAAGTCCCTTCTCCGTGCCTTTCAGGCTCCTTCCTGTGTCCCTGAGTGGAGGAACCTCACAGGAAGCCGCTGCCGAAGGAAGTGCGGAGTGCCAGCCTCAGCAGCCAAGGCAGAGCAGAGAAAGGTGGGCCTGGAGCTCACTAAGCAGCAGCTGCACTCACCTCTCTAGACAGCGACAAGACACAACTTTCCTTTGTACAGAACTCCCCTCTTCCCCCCAGTCACGGTATCCTTCTGGGTGAGCCACAGGACCCATCTCACAGCAGGATCAATTACTCGTTTCTCTAATTCAATCCTGGTGCCACCTGAATAGTCTACAACTCAAAGACTAAGCGCTAACTGCACAATCCTAACATAAAGAGGAGGAGACCCTTGCTCCTCCCACTTGCTGTCTGTTCCCGCCAGCTCACCCCAGCAGGAGCTCCTCACCTGGGCAGCAGGAGCAGCTTCCGGTCTCTGAGGGCTCCCCAGCCAGGCTGCCCCACCCCCACGGGGCCAGCAGCAGAGGGGACCTCCCTCCAGGTGCTGGGTTCTGGTGCCCCAGCCCCGGGGGTGGTTCCCGTTTCCAGGAGTGTTAGCTTTGTGTTCCCACAGTGTGCCTTCAGTCCACCTATCTGATCAACTTCCTACATTAAATTCTCTCTGCTCAAATACCTAGTGTGGTTTCTCCTTTCCTGACCGACACAGACAGTTAAGGGAACGAAGCGAACTTCTTACTCTGCCTACTCTGCATTGTTTGAAAATTTTTACGAGAATACATTCATATATTAGACATGTAACTTAAAGCTTCTAAAAAAGAGACAGGCCACTATGCACTCATATGGAAAGATGTCCACCCTCTGTTAAACTGCAAAAGATGAAGCTGCAAAACATTATGCACAGCAAGGTCCCATTTTTATTAAAAGGATATGTATATATGTCTGCATACCTACAGCAAAAGCCAGTAGAAACACCCCACACGCCAAGTGACCAGTTTTCATCCTGTGGGGAGTATAATAAAACAGGGCAAGGATCCTTTCCTTCTATTTCACACTCCTGCAATTATGCTCCGCTCTTAAGAAAGCATTCAGTCCTTTTAGATAGTATGTGTATTAACACACACCCAGGCTCTAACCCCCACATAAAAACACGATCTGGGGATCACAGAGGCACAACTGCTTCTCAACCAGGGCAATTCTGCACAACCCACCCCCCACCCACCTGCTGAGGAGCAGTGGGAATCAGGCAACACCCGGAGACAGCTAAGGCTGTCACAAGTAGGGGAGGGAGGGGCTACAGGCATCCAGCGAGCAGACACCAGGGCTGCTGCTAAACATCCTGTAATGCACAGGACGGCCCCACAATGAAGAGCGACTCAGCCCAAAACGTCACTAGTGTTGAGGCTCAGAAACTCTGCTCTACACCCTGGCTACCGGGAACCCCTCTGTGGGCGGGGAAGAAATACTCCCCACCTAACGCTGTGGACAGCTGGACATTTGCTAGAATTTTGCAAGGGGTACTCAGATGGGAAGTTTTACTTCTAGGTTTGGAAGACTTGATTTCCTTTAAAAAGAAAAGTATTCAAACAATAAATACACTCGAAGCACACTCGAAGAGTACAAAAAGGTTGTAAAAAGTAAGTCTCCTTTCTACCCTGGCCCCAGTCAGCCAAATCCCTTTTGAAGAAGGCAACCACTGTCACTAGCTTCTTTTATGCTCTGCCAAAAGTATTCTAAGCACGCAGAAGCACGAGTGCATGCATGGCCTCTTCCTCTCCCCCTCCCCAACCCCAAGCGGCAGCATATTCTGTACACTGCTTTGAACCTCACCTCTTCACTTAAGCATCATGGTGATCATTCCATTTCAGCACACACAAATCTGTCTCTCTCTTTTCAACAGCTAAACAGGACATAATATGGTCCACTGAAAGACAATGAGGTGCTCCCAATATTTTGCTACAACTGAAAACGCTGCATGAAATTTTGTACATATAAGCTTTTGGGCAATACATTCAAGAAAAGCTGAGTAAATTCCTAGCAGAATTGCTGGGTCATAATGGCATATACCTTTAAAATTTTGATGGAGGATTTCCTTTTGGGTAATACAGTAACAAAAATGTAACAGGGAGCTGAGTCACTCAAGCGCTCCATGTAGACGCTTTAATGACAGTGTTGATGTCCCAGAGGCACAGCATATACCTTGCAGCTATTCATAAACTAGGTCGGTCACAGGAAGCACCCAGAAGCAGTCAGTTCCTTTTATGACTTTGCTTTTAACCTTGGGGAGCCAGGGCAATCAAAACTATAGGGTAAAAAAGACAGATCATCACAAGTATGGGTGAGGGTGTGGAGAGACTGGACCCTCGCACCGTGCTGGGGGATGCACAATGGTGTGGCTACTTTGGACAACAGTTTGGCAGTTCTTTAACATGCTAAACATAGAGTGACCATATGATTCAATAATTCCACTTCTGGGTATATATCTAAGAGAACTGAAAAAACAAGTCCACACAAAAATGTGTATAGCATGTTTGCTATGAATAATAGCACTATTCATAATAGGCAAAAAGTGGAAAAAATCCAAATGCCCATCAACTAATTAATGGATAAACAAAATATGGTATATCCACATAATGGACTATTACTCCGCCATAGGAAAGAGTGAACTACTGATCAAGCGCTATAACATGGATGAACCTTGAAGACACTAAGTAAAAGCCAGTCACAAAAGACCACATATTGTATCATTCCATTTATAGGAAACGTCCATAACAGGCAAATTCATAGAGACAGAAAGCAAATTAGTAATTGTCAAGAGTGAGGGGTAGAGGTCAGAAGGGGAGTGACTGCCAATGGGTGTGAAGTTTCTTCTGGGGGTAATGAAAACATTTTGAAATTAATGATCGTTGTACAATTCTGAATAAAAAAAATCACTGACCTGTAGACTTTAAGAGTGTATTCCACAGTAAGTGAATTCTATGGTATGTGAATTATATTTCAATAAACCTGTTATTAAAAAAAAAAAGGATGTATGGAAAGTACCTTGCATACTCTAGCTAGTCATTGAAAGTAGCCTTCTTTGGAAAGCGATAAACTGAAACTCAGGGTAATCTAACGTGTTTCAGGTGGAATAGAATTTTTCAACAGAACTCAGCGGTTCATTTTATCTGTTCGTTTATTCAAGTGTGTAGTTCAGTGGTATTCAGTGTGTTCACAACGCTGTGCCATGGTTCGTTCCTAATTTGTTAGAACCTGAAAATCAGTCTTTTGATTAACAAATCTATTAACTGCTACTCCATTCTGAGTCATTTCCAGGAGCTCTGGAGAGTAAGGAGGAGGGAAGAATAGTTCTCCTCCCTAAGAAACCGAAGCCACTCTTGGGAAGAGAAGAAACGCAGTGAAGGAGGTCATCACCACATGACTTTCAGAGACAGCAAGAAAAACGATCCCTGTGAACAAGCCTTCCAGAGCAGCTTCTCCCCAGTATTTTACAGATACAGGAAATCCTGGCTTTCAGGGATTAAAAAAAGATCTAGAAATGAGTAAAAACAGATTGAATATTTTTTTAAAAATCCAAAAAACAAAACTACAGGGTCACAAAAATGACTCAGGAAGTAACATTAAATGGCAAAGCCAGTTGTTCACCACGAGCGTTCATGACAGTCTAACATGAACGACAGACCGTCTAACAATGAGCACGATGCTCTTCCTTGTTTCAGCCGGGGCCACGTCCTACGTGTCCTCCTACCTCGAACCTTGCTTGCAGTGAAAAGAGTGAATGAACTTCACCATCCTTAAGCACAAGCAGACACAGCAAAGTTCCCCTACGTTCAGGATAATCTCTGATTGCTTGTCTCAAGTAAGAGTCGCATTATGGGAATCTACTTCTTCACTCCTACATCAAATTACTACTTAACACTCTGGAAAATTCTATAATGGGAACAGATGAAAACAAAATATAACCAGGAGGGCGACAACATAGCACAGTTGGCTAGGAGCAGAGGCCCTGGAGTCAGAGCTGGTGTGGGAATGACCAGCGATGGGACTTTGGGCAGGTCACTTCACTTCTCTGAGTCTGTCCCTCATCTGTAAATGCAGTGCAGCCACAGAGCAGTAGCACGTAACAACGGGTTCTCCTGAGAATTAAATTACATTGGGGGTGGGGGTTACTATGTGCCATAAAAAAAGGTGATCTGGCATTACGAAGACTGGGAACTCTCACAAATCATAAAGCCCTAAAAAGAGAGGTCACTTTCCCCATCCCCATTGTCTTCATCTTCTTTGCAAAGGTCTCTGGGCCTAACAGTGCCTGGAACAGACCAGAGCGGATCAGGCAGGCGGTCATGCTCTGTTGAATGGCCCGATGGATTAGGCTGCAGATGCACGGCAGAACTGGGGAACAATGAATGAAAACCACAACCGTGAAGGCATTAAAGTTCACGTGGACTCTGTCTCCAGGAACGTTGGCTTTATCCGGAGCCTTGTTGTTTCATAAGCCCAAGAGTGTTCTAAACTACACCTGAGGGTACAATTACCTCAAACCTCACTGTCTACATTGTCATGTAAATTCACACTAGGAATCTAAACAGGTTTTTGCTTACCATTTAGAGGGATTAAACAGCATCAGAGGAGGTTCAAATATATAAACTGAAACTGGTCAAAAAAGAATAGCCACATTTCAGAAAATATACCATTGGTGAGCTTTTTCCGTGATAAGGCTAATATTTTTTAAAAGGAGGCACAGTGAATTTAAGACATTGACATTTATAGCCGTAGCTCGACGCTTACTCTTGGAGGCCCAATTATCATCCCTGTCCATCTTGTAAGTGTCATGTCTTCGTCATCTTCTAGACCCCAGCTAACTGTGCCATCTCCTACTCCTTTCTGGCCTTCTTCGAGTTCTTCCAACAGTCGGAAATTGCGAGGGACTTTTACTCCTAAAATAAATGGAAAGAAATTCAAGATACTAGCAACTCCAGGGGAACCTGTAAGCCTAGAGCTAGCTGCTCATTATCACTACCTGGGAATAATGATGCTAACATGCAAAAAATTGCTGATATCTCCTGTACCTCAAACTTGCTGTTTACAAAGCTATCTGTATCAACACGCACAACCAGAAGGGCGGGCACACGGTTCTGTCACAAGTGAATGATGACTAAAGCAGGGCTAGACAACCAAGCCGAGACAGACTCCCCCCCCCAAACCCACGGCTTTGACAAATTTCTTAAAGGGTTCACATGTCGAATAATTTGGGTCCACCAGTTTATGATGAAAACCATCAATATCAAGTGCTAACAAAAGTGTCTTGGAAGAACAGAGGCTACTTCTTTTGTTTTGTTCTTATTACACATTTCTGAGGCTAGGGTATGCTAATTTGTTGGAGTGACTCTCAAACTACCTTAGGAAGAACAGCCGCCCAGGCAGTATTAAATTATAACAACGGTGTCCTCTTGATCAACTAAGTCAATGAAGGTGAATTTACAATTATTTAAGCCATAGTTTCTCTCTTAACTTGTGCAAAAGCTCAAAGAGAGCAGCCAGCTCTCTCATTTACTTGTTTCCAAATATCCCAAAGCCTGGTGAGCAGCTCACGGAAGCAAGCACACAAAGATATCTCACAGGTTGGAGCCAGTACACCCGACTTCAGGCCGAGGCCTGAGCTGGGTCTGGACGTCTTCCAGAATGGAGCTGGGCCCTGGGGCCAGAGGGCGGAGAGGCTGTGGGGGGCAGGGGACCGACTGCCTCCCACCCAGCACCTGGGCACAGAGCAGCACTCCTAAGGCTGCTCTCCGACCCAATCCTGCCGGCCTCTCCCTCCTTCTCCCTCTTTCCCTGGCATTTGGACTATTTCCTTTGGAAATATCTCAGGATCTAGACAAGTTACAAGCTTTCTCTGCCTTAAGTGTTGAGCTGCCAAATGGCCAGATTCTCAGAGGCAAGCAGTATTCAACATATGACTGTGAAGACAGACCCACTGGAGGGGCTCGGGACAGCGGGAGAGGCCCTGTTCGCAGTATATCTCAGTACTTCCCAAAGCGTGAGGCAGACGCTACTATTAGTTCCATTGCAATAAATACCTGAGCATCTTCTACATGTCAGGTACTTCTACATGTCACTGCAGAATAAGCAGGGAACAGAACAACGCCCGCCCTCACGGAGCTTACCTTCTAGTGGGAAATACATAATTGACAAAATAGGCAAACTGTGCAGTGTGACAGCTGGTGGTGGCCTGCAGCAGAGAGTAATGGGGGAGAGGCAGCACAATCTTAAACAGGTAGTCAAGGAAAGCCTCACAGCAATCAGGCGTCACGACAGGAGACCTGAAGAGGGCGGAGCCTGACTTGCAGACAGTGAGTGGGGCATCCCGGGCTGAGGAACAGCAAGTGCAAAGCCCCTGAAGTAGGGCCTTGCCCAGCGTGTCAGAGAACAGCAAAGACGCCAATTTAGCTAAAACCAAGTCTGCGAGATGGAAGCGCAGCAGGAAACTCGGGACTCCAGCTGTTACCGAGTGACACGAAGAGCCACCAGAGTTCTGAGCAGAGGAGTGATGGGACCTAACTTGTTTTTATTTTTTTATTTTTATTTATTCATTTTCTTTTTTTGAGGAAGATTAGCCCAGAGCTAATATCTGCCGCCAATCCTCCTCTTTTTTGCTGAGGAAGACTGGCCCTGAGCTAACATCCTTGCTCATCTTCCTCTACTTTATATGTGGGACGCCTGCCACAGCATGGCTTGCCAAGCAGTGCCATGTCCGCCCCTGGGATCCGAACCAGTGAAGCCCGGGCCACCAAAGTGGAACGTGCAAACTTAACTGCTGCACCACCGGGCCGGCCCCTTGACTTGTTTTTAACAAGCTCCCTCTGACTGCTGTGGGAAGAATATGGTGAAGGAGCTAGAGCACAAACAGCTGGGAGACTACTGCAACAACCCTATCAAGACATAATCCTGGCTTGGACCAAGGTGACAGCAGTACGGATGGTGAGAAGTAACACAACCCTAGATATTTGAGAGGTCTGAGCTGGTAAGATCTGCTGTTAGGTGCCTGGGAAATGTGTGAGGAGGCCGCCATGGCGCTCGCGCTTCTGGCCTGAGCCACCGGAAGGATGGAGTTGCTAGCGGTGCATTTGATGATCGCAGGCGGTACATGGCGGACGCTGTACTGTACAGTCATGGATTTAAGAACAACTTATTTGGGGCAAGTAATATTATACTAACTTCCCATTTATGACGATGGTACAAGTTTCCTTTCAAAATAAATATAAGTCAGTTGATTGAAGAAAAATATTAAATAGCACAGACGGTACTTGAAAGAAAGCAGCAAACACCTGAAAGCACATTTGAATGGTTCATTTGGAAAACACTGGCCTTTTTCATTCACAGAATAGCCAACTGGATTATTCAGTTATACTGGATTAAGTCTCCTCCAGCAAACACAAAACTGAAGGATGTCTGTGACATTATAAGCAAAAAGCCAGACAATACAATGTCTTGTTCAGAAAGAGTTAAATCTAAATCTTTAATAATCTAACTAATTTGGCTTAGGGGAAAAAAAATCACTGTGCATTACTATTGCTATTACTACTGGTTAATTTATAAGCCTGCACTAGTAAAAAACGACTACCCTAAGAGCACAGAATCAGTGAAAGGAAGACCGACAAGTATCTGATGTGCTTGTTCACAGATGGCATAATGGGCTGCACTGTATCCCCTCAAACCCGTATGTTGAAGCCCTAATTCCCAGCACCCCAGGATACAACTATATATGGAAAGAGGGCCTGTAAAGAGGGGATTAAGTTAAAATGAGGCCCTTGGGTGGGCCCTGATCCAAGTGGACTGGTGTCCTTATGTGGAAATTCAGACACACAGAGACAGCAGGAAAGCAGCATGCATGGGGGAAGGACCATGCAAGGACACGGTGAGAAGGAGCCGCCTGCAAGCCAAGGGGAAAGGCCTAGAAGAAACCAAACCTGCCGACACCTTGAGCTTGGACTTCCAGTCTCCAGAACTGTAAGCAAGTACATTTCTGTGAAGCCACCCAGTCTGTAGTATATTGTTATGGCGGCCCTAGTGAGCCAATACAGATACTAAGTGACATCTGAAGAAACTTAAGAAAATTGGAAAGGGTAGAGACCAAGACGGTAACAGTGGCTATCTCTGGATGCAGGGATTATGGGTGATCCCCTCCTCTCCCCCTTTGCCTATATTTTGATTTCATTTACCATGATCTCATGTTATTTGCATAAAAAAGAAAACAACTTAGGAATCTTGTCAACCACACTGTAGGCAAGGGCCTACCTCTGGGCCTTTGCACTTGCTATTCCCTCTGCCTGGAACATTCTTCCCCCAGACATCCATCAGTCATGCTCTCTCACCTTCTTCAGGTCTTCAGTTCTATGACACTGACTGCAACAAGGATCAAGGATTCTCTAAGACTGGGAGTCTTAGAAAGGTATTCCCTAAGTGACTAACTTTAAGTGGCCCATGTTCTTTAATGTTACCAAAACTTGTTCAAGTCAAAGGAACATGGCAAAGCACCGCAGCTCCCATCATTACTCAACGGAAGTCACACGTGTGACCTCTACTCCGAGTTGCTGTTTTCAACAAGATAAAAAATGTGCTACTTTCTTGCGTCAGATACTTAAATCAGGCTGGACTAAGTACTTCTGGTATGACTATTCCTCTCATAAACTTTAGCAAAGAACATCCTTGTGGCTAGAAGGGTTACCTCTTCCTCTAACAGCCAGATCTGATTAAGAAATCCTAATCCACGTATCACAAGCTCCTTGCTATTGGTTTCACAACAGGGAGTGAATTCAAGTTCTATCCGAGGCTTGATTTTCACTTGTGAAGCAGGGGAATATTCTGTTAGTAGAGAATCCTACACTTCCCACAGACATTTCCACTGGATCAGACACGCAATTACCAAAAAACAGTGTGCAAAGCCCACACACACCACTGCACAAAACAGCAGGCAGCTCCGTCAGCCTCACCGTGTCTAGGTTAGCATGTCCAACAGTACCTGAGCTCCAGAGGGCAAAGTCAGCTTTTTGTTGTTTTTGCAGTAGTGACATTATAGGGTGATTCAATGACAAAATAGGCATCAGAAACAGTTTAATAAATGAAAAATTTTGGATTGGCCAATATCTATTAGGCAGTCTAGAAATATTCCGAGCAAGAGGTGGAATATACACATAAATATCAGAATAACTGTGCTATATACCGATTAACTACAATAAGCATTTATTCTATTTGAACAGCAGTTTTCAGACTTTTTTGGTCTCAAGACCCCTTTACATTATTGAAAATTACTGAAGATTTCAAAGAGCCTTTGTTTATGTACATTACAGCTACTGATATTTACCGAATTAGAAATTAAAACAAATTTTAAAAATATTTAATTCATTTAATACTAACCACAATAAACTATTACCTGTTAAGACAGATAACATACCTTATGAGATAACTATATTTTCCAAAGAACAAAAGAAAAATAGTGAGAAGAGTGGTACGGCTTTGCATATTTCTTTAATGTCTGGCTTAAAACAACTGGCAGTGTTCAGAACTGAGGTGAGCTGGAGAACACACGTCCTGTCTAAAGGGGACAGTCACGCCTTTGCTCTGGCCAAATGTCTCTAGGTCAGATTCTGCTTCTGGACCACCACTTTGCAACATCTAGCGTCACCTAATTGTTCTCAAAAATCCATGAGCCCTAACATCCTAGGTTTAGCTCAGGCTGGCTTAAACCCCGTCTTTCGTCAGAAAGGGCAGTAAAGATTGATAAATGTTGGGCTAATCTAGCGTTGGGCAGTTAAGTACTCTGTTAACCTTTACTTAGCTAAATCTTGAAGAATTTAAGTCCACAAATTGGATAGCTTCTAAAGGAAACTGTTACTTTTTAATTCACTTTTTCTAAGCCATAAACTTTATTTTCACTCAAAAATTGATTAAAAGTCAACTTTAGGGAACAACAATATCTCAGAGAAATCAGGAATTACAAAAAATTTACAAATCATGGAGTGGTTCACTTAGTTTTTTCTGGTAATTAAACAGAAGTGGCTAATCAACACCCGGTTAGCTGACATACTGCATTCTCCTAGGTCAGGGTCCACTCTGGGCTCACCACGTTTAATGTAAAACTGAGCTCACTCTGCACTTACATGCAAAAACCCCGCACATTTCAGGACTGCAACTAAAAAAGAAATTTGCTAAGCTTTTTACCTGCTTGTCAAAATTTTCCTGTACATAAATTCGGCAGTAACAGACACGTACACACACATCTTCTTTCAGCGCCAGAATTATCCAACACTTATCCAAGACCATGCTAGACCTTGTAGGGGCTATAAAAGAAACAAAAATAGAGGCCTCCCAATCAGAGTATAAAGTCTCACTATAGAAACTAGATATACACATACAGTTTCATGAAACAGGGGCTGGCCCAGTGGTGTGGTGGTGAAGTCCACATGCTCTACTTCAGTGGCCCAGGGTTTGTGGGTTCAGATTCTGGGCATGGACCTATACACTGCTCATCAAGCCATGCTGTGGCTCATCAAGCCACATGCAAAATAGAGGAGGGTTGGCACAGATGTTAGCTCAGGGACAATCTTCCTCAAGTAAAAAGAGGAGGACTGGCAACAGATGTTAGCTCAGGGTCAATCTTCCTCACCGAAAAAAAAAAAGTTTAATAAAACAAAACAGTATCAAAACATATGAAAGAAATATAATCTATCATAGGACAATGTTTCTTAACCGTTGACGGGGTCATAGATCCCTCTGAATTTGATGAAAGTTATAGAGGTGGGGCCATGTTGCTAAGAGGAAGTGGACTTTATCCTGTGGGTAATTAGTGGGGAGCTGCAAAAGTCTCTGAGTAGGGCAAGAGATGAGGCAAATCTCCTGGGTAACGTCCAGGATGGGATGGAAGGACTGGAGGCCACGTTTGGATGTGCTACTACTAACACGTGGGGATCCACAGTGAGGAGCACTTGCCTAGAGCAAATGCCCTAAGGGGACACGTCATCGGACTTCTGATAGGCCTAGATGGTGGGAAACAGAAGGAAGCTAAGAGATTTGAGGCAGCACATATTAATCTGCATGACTATGGTGGTAGTTCCCATTTTTACAATGTGACACAAAAACAACTGGCCTTTACATGGTAGGCTTTAGACAAATATTTGTTGAAAACTCAAAAAATTGAGCAAAGGATCTTCAGATGCCACAGACAGAGAGTCACAAGATAAGCACAAAGTCAATCCGTGCTTCCCTGTGTGTGCTCACACACATGATCTTCAGATGCCACAGACAGAGAGTCACAAACAAGGACAGCTGGTCTACCAGGCTGTTTTAAAAAGGCTGGTCAGAGTAATGGCTAAGACACCTCCCACAAATAAGAATCAGAGTATGCTTCAGGGAAAATTCTGTAATCTCTCAGCAGAGGGCTCAGAGCACAGGCCTGGGATCAAGTCCTCGCTCTGCAACTCCCTAGCAATCTACTGTGTGACAGCGCAAGGTGCCCCGAGCCTCAGCAAAACAGGGACCCCAATACCGTCTCTGTAGATGGCAAGGAGGAATCGATAAGGCAGACCCTGTAAGGCACCTGGTGTAACAGCTAGCACAGGGTACTGAGGCACCTTCATCAGCACATTGTATTAGCCATCATGAAATAAGAAACAAAACCCTTCACTCGACCCCATACCCCCTCTGTTCCTTCCTAGGAAACCCTCAAAAGGGCTGTCCAGACGCCTCGCCTGCAGTTCCTCACCCTACCTGCACCTACTCCAATCAGGCTTTCCCACCCAGTCACTCACAAAACTGCCCCCGTCAGGCAGCCCTCTCCTCAGCCCCGGCCCCCGGTCCCGGAGCTGAGCCTGAGCAGCACCTCGTCTCTCCCTGCTCCCTCCCCGCTGCTGGCCTCGCCTCCCTGATTCCCACACACTGGCTGCCGGCCTCAGGGCATGGCCCCCAGACTGCGTTTTTGTCCACTCTACTCCCCAAGTGATTTTACGCAGACCAAGGAAGCTGCTGACTCTCCAATGTACATTTTCAATTAACAGCCTCCCAGACCTCTCTATTCAGATGCCAAATAGGCCTCTCCAACTTAAAACCCTTCCAACCAGAACTCCCTTGCACTCCTCAAAAGACAAAAACTACCCACTCCTCCACCTCAGTATATGGCACGAACATTTACCAGATTGCTCTGGCCAAAAATCTTGGAGTCATGATATGAAATCTTTCCCTTACACCCCATATCCAACCCATTTCCAAAGAGATCTCAGATACGACCATTTGCACCATCTCCACTCCGGCCGCCTCAGCTTCCTCAGTGGTTTCTTAGTGCACGTGGTCTCTACCCACAGCCTGTTGGCCAGTGAGCCTTTCAAGGTATGTTAGAGCCCGTCGCCCCCCTACTCAAAGCCCTCGCCGGCCTCCCCCTGTAAGCAGCATCCGTCTATCTCCTCAGCTCGCCTACAGAGCCCCACCTGCCTCTCCCACAGCAGTTCCTACCACCCTCTGCTTGCTTCTTCACCCTCTGTCAGCCACCGCACCCATCTTTAGGTTCCTCAGCAGGCAGCCGACCTTCTGCCCTCGCACTCGCCGTTCCCTCACCCTCGCATTCTGTGCGGAGCTGTGAAGGGCTGGCTGCCTCCCTTAGTTCTCATCTAAGGTCTCACTTCCCATCCCCTTATCTTGCTTTATTTTTCTTCACTGCACTCATCACCACTTGACATTTTACGTTTACTCATTTCCACTTCATTAGTTGTTTACTGTCTGTCCCTCCCATCTGAACACAAGCTCCACGAGAGTAAGACTTCATCTGTTCTGTTCACTGCTGAATTTTTCCAACAACTCAAAGAGTCCTTTGCCAAAGTGAGCACTCAAATGCTTGCTGAATGGACGAATGGGTGGCTGGGTGTCAGCTGGGGATGGTATTTCAGAATGAATAATGCTCCATGTCACAAAATTCTAACAGGTTTATTTCTGAAAATATAGGAGAACATGCACAGCACTATTACAAGGGAGTTTAATATTATAAAGGCTATCAGAGGGGCTTAGCATGGATTTTAAACAGCCCAAGACAAGTCATACATTAAATTCTGAATATAATGATCTTAAGAAGAAATATGAATCTTAACTCAGAAGCCAGGCAGTCTTCAGAGGTCTCCTCAGAGCTCCCCCTCCCCCATATACCTTCACTCTCACATAACGTCTGTGCTGTATTTTTTACTTTCTTTAAATTTTCTTTTCTTTCTTTTTTATTGTCTGACTCACTCTCTGAGCTTCTCAAGTTAGAGCTGTGACTCACTCAGCCCTGCTTCCCAGAATCTGGTCCGCCGTCTGGCATCTAATGACATTCAATACAGGCTCCCTGATTGAAGCAATGGCAGTCTCTCTGCCTCTCCTACTGTAAACTCTAATGTGGTCTACTGTGACCAAGATACTGGAGACCGATATCAAATAACTGAGCCACCTAAGGCTTTTTATTTTGAGATAATTAAAATTTCATTTTTTTTAAATGAAGTGTAATCAAGACTTTTAGGGAAACTTACTTTCTTCTTAAAATGAGGGAAACCTGGTTGTGCACCCAAACCACACGAGTCAAAGGATTCTTCACTACAAAGTGAGCCGATGCACAAAATACATACACGAAAGCAAGTTACCGACATTCCAAACCCTTTAGAAATTGCACATAAAGTTAGTACATCAATATTTTCTACAAAGCAGGAGCGTTTAACTCCAAGTGGCCTGACCACACCCTAGTTCTAGGCCTTCAGAGGCTGTCCAGGGACACAGATCCAAACGCTGGTCAAGTTCAGAGGCCTGCAGACCCTGAGAGCGCATCTGTCCTAAGTGAGGACGTCATCCCATCCCAAATGGAGAGAACAAGCTCGAAGTCGTGGCAGGTTAATTCAGACATAAGATTTCAGTGAATACGTTAACAAACTAAATCCACATATGCCCCCAGACAGAAGCTAACAGATCAGAAAGATTCAAGAATGCTAACATGTGTTTTATTCCTACGGCACTTGAATCCATTAAATCAACCTAAATCTCAAGAGTCCTAATATTTCTGTGTGAATCTGACCCCTAAAAGGCAGCTTCAAATGACAATGTAACGGATGTCAAAATGGACTCTGGTTAACCTTAAGAAAGTGTAACTATTAAGAAGTTACCTATGCAAATGTTAAGATAACTTCACCAAGGTGCTAAAATATCACAGTCATCCAAGACTTTTTAAAAGAAAACATCTGTTCCTGTTACTTCAGAATTCTTCTTTCCAGAAGGATTTTTCCTGGATCTGTGTCAGTATAAAAAGTCAGCCAGTTATTCTCTTGGCTAAATATAAACTGAAAAGTCAGCAGCTGCAGGACATTACACAGAAAATACGACAACCAGGTTGAAAAGGCATAAATACTTGACAGGGTTTTACACCACGTAATAATAAAACATTTAATGCAGTCATTTGAAACACAGCAACATACTAAAATATTTGTGGTACAAAAAGGATTTTGAAGCCCTTTAAAACATCAACATCTTTTAGGAAAATCACGGCCACAGAGCAGTAGCTCTGGCAGCGTGCCAATCTCAGGAAACCCTGGCCTGGCCTGGGTCTTGAGTTAAAAGGGCAGAGCCTCACAGGCGGCTCCTGAACGCTGCTAATTAAAACTGGTTTGGGTGCCCATCCAAGGGAGGCAGTGAGCTGGGGGCCTGCTGCTGCTCCTATTTCGGAAAACAACGAGGCCTGGAAGGTGATGCACCTAGATTCAACGTTCCTGAAAAGGGGCCATCAAGCCAGGGGTAGTAACTTTCACTCCTCAGCAACAGGCCAGTGCAGCCTGGCTGCCTAGTTAGTGCCTGCCCAGGGGAGCATATTTTCTCTCCTCTACAGCAAAGGTTCTTTGAGTATGGCCCCCAGACCTGCGGCCCTGCAGGCAAATGCTAGAAACGTCAATTCTCAGGTGCATCCCAGAGCACTACCCTACACCACAGAGCTACTGAATCTGAAACTCCGAGGGGCCTGCAGCGGAACGAGCCCGCCAGGTGTTTCTGATGCACGCTAGTTGGAGAACCACCCATCTCGGGGAAGAAACAGAGGCAATCTATCATTCTTCACAGTCCAGACAATGTGACAACAAACAGCTGGTCACAAAAGGCAAGGCCCTGTGTTTCTCTGCTGCTAGGGTGGTGACAAGGTAAAGGTCAGATTTTCGCGGACGGGCGGAGACGAAGAATAGCACGCAGGAAGTATGTCAGGAGAGCCAGGGAAGGAGGGCAGCGTGAATTCTACGCTGAAGGCCCTCCAGAAATACCAACTATCAGGATGAGGGCTCGTCTTGAGGGGCTGAGCAGCCACTTTTGCCTCTGCCCTATCAGATGCACAGTTTCTCCAAATACGTCAAATTTATCTATTTGCCTACGTCAAGGTGAGACCCTGGATTAATTCATTGCAACATTTAATATTTATGAGGCACCTATTACATGTCAGGGACTATGCTGGGCGCTAGGGACTTAGAGAACAAGACAGAATCCTGCCCTAGTGGAAAGACACAGCAAATAGGAAAGAAAATAAGAAAACTTCAGATAAGGCGAAGCACTTTAGAAGAGATGAGAAGAGAGACGTGATAACGACCGAGAAGACGGTACTGAATGTGGTGGTCAGCGATGGCCTTTCTGGAGAGCTGAGACCCGAAGAGCGAGCAGCAGTCTGTCACGTGAAGATCTAGGACAGAGGATTCCTGAAAGGGGAAGAGCAAGAGGACACGTGTGTGTCATATCGCGCGAGGTCAAGGGCCAGCAGAGGGCCTTACGGGCCACGGAAAAGAAACCGATGTCCTCCTAAGCGCAGTGGGAAGGGCCTGGTGCAGGGGAGGTGCAGTTTCCATTTCACGTCTGTAAGCGATCATTCTGCCTCCTCTACGGAGAATGGACTGGAAAAGGGCAGGGCTGGAGGCAGGCGGCTTTTGCAGTCTTCCAGGCAAGAGAAAGGCTGCCCTGGCTGGACAGGAACGACAATAACGCCGATGGAGAGGAGGACCTGGCATCTATTCTGGGGTTTCACCTACCGGACTTGTGATGGGTGCATGTGAGGATGAAGAAAGAACCCTCCTTGACAGTCATTACTGTCTACCCATGAAAGAACCCATGAGCCGAGGCAGAGGCGTCAGCAGACCTGCCACTGCCTGAAGGACCCTGAGATGCCTAGCTGGAGCAGAGGCAACAGGGCTGAAGAATGAAAACGTGGCCAAGAGCGGGTGTCCTGGAGCAGCACTGCCCTGGTTCTGTACCCTGGCTCTGCAGGTCACTGGCTCTGAGCCTCATGCAAGTCAGTTTTGCTCTCCAGGCCTCAGTTTCTCACCTTCAAAATAGATACCTGCTTCAAAGGGTTGCTGTAAGAAATGAGATGACGTATTTAATACTGCGTCTAGCACAGAGTAAGGCCTAGAAGTCTAGCTTAAAAAGAAGTCTGAAGGGCTTGCACGTAAATGAAGACAAGGACCTACTATGCACATGACATGAGGGGGCGCCAAGCCCACTGTGTGAGTTACTGAGTACAAGGTATAAGCAAGAGCTGTTTAAAAACGGACTTCACTCTCGTCAGACAGCATGTTACCCAGAACGGGATCAATAGCAGCCAGGGATGCTACAAGAAGGGTCCCTGCTACAGTTGGCAGATGTTTCTCGGTAAAGCCCTTTCTCTCACCAAGATTAGACACTCTAAGACCTGGGAAGAGCATGTGCCCAAACGACGCCTTTCCGTTTCCTTCCTAAGGTACTGGAGCAGGGTGGGGAGGGAACTGGAGTCAAAACCCCTGGGCTCTGGTCTGTCACCACTCCTCAGCCACCAGTCTCCCTCAGCAACAATGGGGGGGCCAACGCCTCTCCTGGCAGCTCGCCAGGTTGCGAAGAGTTTGGATGAGCTGACAACAGGTGAGTCAAAGCACTTGGAGAACTCTAAAGCATACACGTGAGGTAAGAGCATTAGTGTTAAAAGAGTCACTTCACCACATGTGCTCTCTGGACTTCACTGCGCCTTTCAGAATTAAGCAGAGGACTCCTGACTCTACATTGTGTATTAGCCTTTCATCAAATTACTGCAGAGCTACACTGCAGGTGAGAGGCAGGGGGAGGGAGAAGAACGTGCTGGGGGAAAGAGGGTGGTTTTAACGTTACTGAGAAGGGGGAAATCACGGTCACCAGAAGGAGCTTTGGCAATCCCTAAGGAGAGCAGGAGCAGTGGCCCAACTAAGGGCCTCCCCCATGGCCGGAGCAGATGGCGGCTTCCTCCGCTGAGCACAGGAGGCAGGCCTCTTGAACGCAGGGCCCAGGCTGTGCAAAAAGCACTTGGCTACAACCGGCACAAGAGGCTCACACGGTGAGACACACGGGAACCAGACCAGAGACCACAGGTTCTCACTGGCCACCTCCAGCTCTCAGGGGAACACCCATGAAGGGAGTGGAAGACTACTTAACCTCCATTGCCCGTACAGTTAAATTTCCACACGCCGAGGGCGTGGACGAGGCCACTCCAATGTATGCAAATTTAAAATCAGGCCCAGCCAGGGCTTCCCCTTCTGGCACTCGGTTTCTGGTTAACTGTCAGGGAAGCCTGTTGGGTGCTGGGTGAGAGGAAGGACCTGGCAGCCACGGGCCACTGTTTGAGGAAGTCACCTGTCCCAGCACAGGCATCCTGAGAGATTAGTGGGCTTTTCACAGTTCCACCCTTTGGGATCTATGCAGAAATGACACGCTGCAGAACCAAGGTAGGTGGGGAGGTGTCGTAGCCAAGCGCTGAAAGCAGTAACCATAAAAAACTAAGTTCAGCCCTTACAGGAAGTCAAAGGCTTCACAGCTGTTTCCCGGCAACCAGGGACACAGATGAATCAAGAGGCTTGTTCTACACCTGACTAAGGAAGGCCCCGGACCACACCTGAAAGACTCTCAGGGTTAGAAAGCAGAGGCCTGCACACTCACTTTAGTTTAACCCAATTAAGGTCTTTCTGCTTCCATTCTTCACACTCTACATTCCTTTCCCCGCATGGGGCACGGGCCCCATCTCGCCATGCCCCTCTATCTGAGAGTCTCATTCATTCCTTCAACAAGTATTTACTAAATGCCTACTTCATACCAGGCACTTGCTCAACGGCTTCCCTTCACACTGAAGACAATTCAAAGCCATATCCCTCCAACTGTCTCCTCAACAAGCTCCCTAAGTCCTTTACTTTATTCTTCGACATGCCAAGCTCGCCCGCCCTAGGGCCTTTGCACTCACTGTCTCCCCCTCCCCTGCCTGTGACACGCCTGTGACCCATGTTGTAGGGCTGGCTCCTTCCATCATTTGCCTCAGTTCAAATGCCTCCCCCAGAGAAGCCTTCCCTGCCCACCTCTCCAGATGCCCTTTATCACATCACACAGTCTCCTTCAGAGCAGTCACTGCTGTCTGGCACCGTCTTAATTAGGTACTTCTTTAATGGCCTTCTCCTTGACTGGAACAGAAGCTCCTCAAGGACAGGAACTATGTCCACCTCATTCGCTATTCACAATGGGACATGGCAGGCCCTCAATAAGTAGCTACTGAATAAAGAAAAGGGTTTGGGGAAGCCCATTTAACGGCGCCTCAAAGGCTGCTCCGCATCACGTGCACCATGGCGAGAGCTCCTGTGCGCCGCCAGCCAGCAGGTGGTGACGTTTTTCTGACCACCAGAGTATTTATGAAGCGCTCCTCAACTGGCAGGGCCTCGAGAGGTTAGAATTAAGTAGGTGTTAAACTGGATCATAGGTAGCCAACCTCAAGTGACTGCCAGCAGGGCTGAGCTGCAATGCCACCATAATGCTGGCTGCTACGGACACACTTTACCCCCAGTTCACAGCAACCTGGCGGGGGTGTTCTTCTGCGGAGAAGTTCCCACGGCAGCCTGGCCTGACTCAGCCTCTCCTCTGACGGCGTCTCTGGCAGTATCCTGGCACAGGAATTGACTCAGCGCTGATCAGATGAAACCAAAATCTAGGAAAAGCATGTGTGGTCTCTGTCCTCCAGGAAGACCCCGCTGCTTTACGTGTAAAAGGCAGCCTGCGGTGGGTCACTTCAGCCCCGTCTCCTGCATCCAACTCCCTCTACTCCCCACCCTGCCGCCGGTCAGACGAGGATGGCTCCTTGGGATACGAGAGGAGCAGCATCCTGGAAAGATGGACTCCCCTCACCCTGTCCACTTTGGGTCACCAACCCTCTCCTAACAGTGCTGCTGCTGTGGCCTTAAACAGCTGGAGGATTTTGGTACCCACCTGGTGTCCCAGTTTACTTTCTCCATCAGAGGTCACCCACCGTCACCCCATCTGGGAGGACCTGCTTGGCCAGCGTCACTGCCAGGCACCTCAGGGTACAGGCTCCTCACCAAAAGGGGGACACACAGTCCCCCCAAATCTTGCACTTCCAGAAACTGACTCTCTTGCCTCATCAGCCAGTCCGGGGGCCCTTCCTCAGCCTGCCTCCTCAAGAAGGCCACCTGAATCCGCCCTCCCCCCCACTGCCGCCCATACTCAACTGTAGAATGTTAACTCA